>NW_007360324.1:2021304-2028126 GCF_000271585.1 Trametes versicolor FP-101664 SS1
CCCACTCCATCGCCAAAATCCGCGTCTCGCCCGCCTTCCGCATCCGGCGGCCGCGAAACTCGGCAGAGGCACGCCCGTGCACGTCTCGCATCGCCCGCCGTCGGCTGCAGGCGCGCCCGACGCGTTCTCTGCTCGCGGCACGCCGGTCGACGCCGCTGGCCCGACGCCCCGCGACGCCGCCAGCGCGAGCTAGCACGTCCCGCAACGCGGGCGTGGCCCCTGTGCACCGCGGTCGTGGCCTGTACGATGCGGCCGCGACGCCGGCGCACGCGGATCGGCCTCGACGAGGGATATGGCCGCCGCCCGCCCCCGACTCGGCGCCCCGCTCGCGCATCGGCATCGTGCCCGGGCCGCACAGAAACCGCACCACGCACTCCCATGCAACAGGGTGCATCCCCCCGCGGAGTCTCGGGGCGATACGCGAAGATTGAAAATCGCGCATTTTGGGCGATTCCATGGGCGCTCGCACGGCGAGAGCGACAGAAATGCGCGTCCGCGCACAAGCACGCCTCTTCTCGCGGCGGGATTCGGCAGAAGCACTCCCGTGCACTCCCTGCATCGTCCTGCACCGCGTACGGGTGCGTGGGACGGGTGGTTCCGCGGCGGGATGCGAGGGACCGCGTCGTCGAACGCATCAAGACGCCCCGGCGCGGTCCTCTGAGCCCCGCACGCGACGAGCTCCTTGGAGTCATGCACAGCGCGCAGGTCGTGCACAGCGAGCAAGTCGTGTGTATGCTGCGCAGACGTCGTTCGCGTGCGCTCGTCGCGTGAGGTACGCGTTCGCCTTACCTCGCGTGCGCCCACGCTGACGGCACCCACAGAGTGCCGCCCACCTACCTCCCCGCCGAGCGCCGTCGCCGCCACTCCGCGAACGAGCGCACGAAGCGGGCTAGAGCACCCGGTCGATGCAGCGATGTCCGCCACCGCCGTCCGCGCCGCTCGACACGGCCGCCTCTGTGTATGTAACTACATAGTAGTACCGTTATATACTCGTCTTCAGCCCTCCCGCCTCCTCCCAGACCGCATCTAATGTCCGCGCCGCGCCATCGTTTCCGGGCCGCGTGTGTTGTCGTTGTGCACGTGGCTGTCGCGTACCACGTCAGTCATCCGTGTGCCCGCGCGAGCTCGAGTCTGGAGCGCTCACCTGCCGGTACCGAAGTCTAAAGAGGATCCTGCGAGCGCCACGGAGGTACGCCTCGGGGCGTGAGGAGTAAGCGGCCTGGGCAGCGCAGATCTGACGAGGTGAGCAGTAGTGCATTCTCGGCGACGGCATTACTCACCGGGGCTCTTGAAGGACCGTTTTAGGAGACATATTCCGCTCGCCGGCCTGTAAAGCAGGTTGAGCACGTCGTACATGGCGGCGAGACACGCACATCAATACATGGTACTCACCGTGTGGCCTGTGGCGCCGCCGTCCTGTACCGTGATACGCACCGTACTGACGTGCGCCGCTACGCGTCGCGGTCATCGGCGGCGACGTGAACTTGCAGCGGCATGTTCCTGCGTGCGGCCGTCGAATAGAGGTAAGTCTCTATGTCTGCGCGAAGCACCGCAAGCGGCGAGATGCAGGCGACCTGGGCAACGAGGATCCAAATGGGTGAGCGACATCGCGTACTCCATGTAGAACAGCCGACTCACCATGTGCAAGGTGACCTTGGAGGATGCGTACTGTATGTCTATGAGCGGCCCGCGAGATCGTCGTGTGTCGCCTCGAAAATGCGCGGGCACGCTCGGTGGCGGACTTGTCCCGGCGCACGTCTGTGCGCGAAAAGAAGCCGCATGAGCTGTGAGCGCGGGGAGGGCGTGCGCGAAGTCGTGCATCCTGCGCGCCCACTCGCGCAGAGCTTGCCGCGTGGTTTTCTCCTGGCGCGACACTCGCCCCGTTGTCCGCGTTGTCGAGGAAGAGCACGGCACGGCACGAGTCGCGACATCACTCTGGAAGCAACAAACAGGGTCAGTGTGCTCGTACGTGATCCGAGTCTGGGCCGCTATGCTAACCTGGTTGTGTCGTAGGCTCTGCGACTTCCGTCGGCCATCAAGACGGCCTAGCCTCGAATGGTGTGCGCAGCCAGTTGAGGGTTGAAGAAAGCCTGGCAAAACGTCAAGGGAGTCCGCCTTCCACATGATCAGCAGCACGGACTCACCTCGTTTCAAAGGCCTCGTGCCATGCTGTCGAGTGCGAGTGTGCACTGCGGGCAGGTCTACGACAATGGGGGGTCAGCGACCGCACTCTGGAAGCACCAAATACGTACCGGACGGCACCAGGACTGCGCGAAGCCGAGGGCGGTCGGGGACGGAACTGTTACAGGCAGAACGAAGGGTTGTCGCAAGCTGAGGGACGGAGTCGGCGTACGTACAAATGCAAGCGACACGACGGGGAGGAGGGGAGATTTAAGCGAGGCGGCGGAGGTGGAGGCGGAGGCGGAAGGGTGAGTACGCCCGCGTTGCGCGCAGATCCGTACTTATACCACCGTGGTTTAGGGCCGTCTCGCTCCCCTGTCTTCGACGTACCATGGTCCGTGCACCGACTATCTGTCGGAGCCAAGCCGTCCTCCGTCGTATGGATACCGCTCCTTTGCCGATCTTACGAGAAGACCGGAGGGACGCTCCGAGCCCACTGAGTGGCACGCCAACCACGGAGCGACACGACGAGCCGAGGGCAACGGGGTGAGCGGGAATAGGTGCGCACGGATGTACCGCGGGAGGATGAACGTACCTACGCGGCGCGGTGTGATTCCGCGCTGGTCTCGAGGGGCATGCTCGCTTCGGAAAGTGGGCGCTCGGTGAGGAACTGCCTCCGTTTCAAACGACCGTGGGCGCGGCCGTTGTGGGTTCCCCAGTATCCTGTTCCCATACTGGCTGGGGGGGAAGCCCTCCATCTTGGGGCAACTGTCCGAAAGCTCGTAGGCCTCTGCCTGAGCTCTCGTAACATATGAACGTGGGTGCTCCGTTTGCAGTGTGAGTGTGATGCAAGAGTCAGCGGGAATAGGTCTGCAATATTGTAATAGTCGGTTTCAGAGCATGTACGCACACCGAGAGCCGAGAGTGCCCATGACCAGATCTGTGCGCACAGGAAGGAAACAGTCTAGAATATTCATCATACATTAGTGCATGCTCGTTAGGGTGCAATAATGGAAACGGAAGAGCTATACAGGAAGTGTGCATCCCGGCAGCGTTGGACTAGCTTGGGGAAGCGGCGACCGCTCGCAGGACCATCCCGATCTCCGTCCCTCGACGGAGATGAAGCTGTTCACAACTTCAAATTGCTGATGCTATCATATATCGGCAATGTAAATAGGCCGTCTCCATGCGCTTGAGAATGCGCTCTCTGGCGTGTACAGATCCTTGACACCGGCAGATGTGGTAGTACAGGCCTCGAGGATCTGAACGTGCTGGGGCCCACTCGGCTGGTGCGAAAGTGCCGCCCAGCGTGCACAGATGCCTTCTAAGCAGGTTGATACTGCTATGAAAGCGGCGCGAATATTATTGAACTTGAATGGAGCGCATTTCCAATGCATAGCAAAGGTGGCATTCAAGGAGGGTGTAAACTCGGATTGCAATGATGCAGGAAATGTGATACGAAAGTAACGCGTGCATCAATAATGCCTCAAGTGTGTGTACCTCACGATTTGATATAAAAGCAGATACATGGCCAGAATGTGCTTCAAGAAGTGCATAAGCAAAGAGGCGAGACCATAGAGAGCAGACGAGGAAGAGCGAGCGCAAACGCGAACACCGCGTGCGTTGGGCGGCTCCAATCCTTCTTGCCCAAATAGGCAGGCGCACTCACTCATTTCGGACTCGGTGCTCGCACCCTATCGTGCGCTCTCTCCACGACCAGAGCTGGTTCTACGATCTCGCAGCCCGACTGCGCGGCGTTCAGTATCCATTCGCGAGTAGCGCGGCCATGACGTCCTCGCGAATCTCGACTGCAGGGCTCATCTGAGGGTAGCGCCGGCCAGATCAGAATCATATCTAAGATCTGAGGGTGCCGCAAACCTTCGTGTGGAGGATACTTCATATCTGCATTGATTTCTACTTGTTATGTTCTACAAATTGGAGCCCCAGATGAATATACTACATGAGATGCAGAAGTGGAAGTGGCCAGGAAAAACAGAGCGAGGAGCATACTGCTGCACACTCTGGTCTTCCTGGCCATTCCACTTCTGAGGAAGCGAGAGCATCCGGGGAGGGCGGCGGAGCCCTGGACACCCCACCGGAGTACTGCTGCGTGAATACAATAACCGTGAGCACGGAGACGCGGTCATTTTCGTGTGCATCAGAACGTAAGAATGCAAAATAGTGCACCCAGATTTGGGACACTCCCTGAGCGGCCAGGATCCCGATCACGCCGTATCCACAAGCCCGACGATACTATTGGCCTAGAGTACAGTGAGGTAAGAGACTACATACAGGCGAGCATCAGACCGCGGCGCGCACAACACCCGAAACGCCTGCTGCCTCACGACGCGCGCCGTTCCGTACGCGGCACAGCTCGAGATTTTCACCTCCGAGCCTCCCGCTCCGTCTGCATCGTGCCTGGCGAGGGCCGGTGGCATGCCCGCCATCCCTGACTTGGCACACCCACCTGGGTCTGCTCCCGCAGTGTCCAGGCCGCTCACCCGCACTCGGCCTTCTTTCCTCTCCCCCTCACCTTCCCATACCCTGCCTGCCACTGCCATGCCCACCCCATCTCGCCCTTCCGTCCTCTCCCGCCTCAACTGAGCTAGAGACCACGAGCTCGCTGCTCCGCAACGCTTGCGGCAAACAAGGTGAGCACACAACGAACTGTGGTCCCGCAGGCTGCGTGAGACGGACGAGGCTTCAACGCCGTCAATCATCTGGTGAGCTGGCCAGCCACTGACACCGCCTGCACCTCCAGTGCAGCGGGAAACTCAGTTGGCACGAGCTGCCAGTGAAGGGGCGCCGCACATTTTCCGCGTGCGTCCGGCAGTGCGATACAGGGAACTAGTCGAGGGTGCTCGCCCCCGACGCAGTTCCCTGTCTCGCGGTTCCCGCCCACCGCGGAACACGCCCCTTGCACCCAGACAGCCCTGCGAGCTTGTCGAGTGCAATTCCCGGCCACTGCGCACGCGCGCCCTTGGCAAGCCTCTCACTGTTTGTATATCGGGCGCTGTACACTGATGCAGCCCTTCACAGACCACTCATGGGCGCGCAGTCTGCGCCATGTGCGCGCGCCGACTGAGTGAGTCACAGGCAGAGAACGCGAGTTCTAAACACGCCTGGACGTCTCTCTTACACAACTCAAAGCCTCCGACTCACCCTATCGGTGCCGCTCGTACTCGCCGTGCCGGCGTCGACGCGAGGCATTTCGGAAGAGCGCGACTACTTCCACGGTAGCACGGGAGTCACCTACATTTGTTGCGGGCACATGTTAGCCGGTCTGGAGCAAGGACGCGAGAACGCGAGGAGGGAGTGCGGGTCGGCGTCTCACCAATGAGCTCGAGAAGGGCACCTGGGTACGTGATGTGATTGTCTTGCACGCAATGTTAGCTCACTTCAGCTATGTTGCGAATATGCAGGTCTGTCGCCGCGAGTGCGGATTGCGATGGCCAGGGTGGATGAAGAAGCCAGGCTCGAGGCTCGTCGTGGGGCAGGGTGAAGGTGCCGCGCGCGACTCCTCGATTGCGCGCGATTCCGATAAGCGCCTTATTTGCCAAGTGCCTCCGCGGCTCACCGAGGCTCACTCCGGCACCGCATCCACTCGTCCTGGACGCGTTGACGGTCGTCCTTTCTCCGCTATGTACTCCTTGTGCTCGACTACTCACATACCGGCTATTACTGGCAACCAGGAAATAACGTGCACGAGCCCGGCGAGCACTTGGACCAAGTCTTTCGTACGACCGGAATTCGAAGCACCCACCGTGAACACGAGCATGCGTTCCGCGTCCGGCGCATGCCTTCAAGCTCTTGAGCTTTGCGGCTATGCTGCGAGTTCAAGCCAGGCATGGTACGTACCATTGTAGTTCTTATCTTGAGTCAGCAGCTGAACTAGATTTTACAGATGAAGAATTGTCCGTTTAGGAGGCCGGCGGCGCCGCCCGCCATAGTATACTCTGTTACTCGTGGGCTACTATCATTGCCCGGGAGGGCATCAGGACCGAGGCCGGACGAGCGAGCAAGTTAGAACAACGGCGGCGCAGGACTTTGAAGTTTCGAGCTACGTCGGGATAGGCGCCCGGCGACGTCCAGAAAGGCGGAATCGGCTCGCGGCGTACGTGGCTGCTGTTTGCCTGTTCCAAGGCGCTCGCTCACCTTTGATTTTATACAGTCGTCTATCCCGGGACTTGCCTAGTTGGCAACCCGACTCCCCCAACACCATACACCCTCTCGCAGGGTTCGATCTCGAACGGCAGGGAGCGGCTGCGAGCCCCCGTTCCGCGTCCAAGGCATACATTGCGGAGCGCCCGGCTGGTGCGTGCGACGCGATGGCCAGTGCGAACGAGCGAAAGTGCGTACCGTTTTCTTTTTGCAGATCCGATGTTCCCGCTGACTGGCCCGGCCTGCAGATTGTGCATGCAGGTTGACGTCGGGAGAGGCGGTCGGCGCACGAGGACGGCGACGCGAGCACAGAGCGAGGACGTGGAGTGAAGCAGAGACGCGACGCGTCGACGCGAGACTCTGACGTCCTTGTCAATCTCGGGCAGCGTCGAAATAGGCGCCCGCGGCCGCTCGATGGCGAAGATGTCTCGCGGGCGCGCAGAGCGCTCTTGAGCCCATACCACCTTCTCACGCATGCTCGTCCCGACCACGGCGACCCGGGGCGATGGGACTTTACACTACCGGGAGGAGACTCTGCGC
>NW_007360324.1:2031789-2127245 GCF_000271585.1 Trametes versicolor FP-101664 SS1
TCCTCTTGCACCTCCTCCACACGCTCTTGGGGCACGAATTCGGAGTCGTCATTACGCGCTCCCCGCGCCCAGCGAGGGGTAGCAAGTTCACCCACCCCGACCAGAGTGCGCCTGTCGATCGCTGCAGGGTCCCTTCCGGGCGTCACAGGATCACGGTGCAGGTAGGAGTGCATTTCGGGAGTCTTGGGTAGGCTGGGGACGGGAGGGATTGGCGACTCGGATGGGCTGTGCACGCCGAAGTAGTAGGGATCGAGAGAGGACGTGGCCGAGGCGGGGCGGTGGCCGTCCGTCTCAGCATCGGTGTGCTGGTCTTCTGCGCCGACAACTTGCAGGAAGGGCTGCTGGACCGTCGTCAGTTGAGATCAGCCCACGAGACAAGCGCATGCAAAGCGTGGCTACCTTTCGCGCATCTTTAGCGGCATCGCGCTCGTATCGTACATCCCCGTCCGACCCCGCCTTGGAGTCTCCAATATCGAGCGCAGGAGGCCTTTCTCTCCTCTTCGTGCGTCCTTTTTCGTGTGCCACTGGACCGAGGGTGGGGGAAGACGGGGCAGACATGGAAGAGAGGATAACGAGCGAAGGAAAGAAAGGAAAGACAAGAGAAGAATCAGAGAATCGAGAGGGGAGAGGGGAGAGGGGAGAGAGTATCGTGTACAGGATGGGTGGAACGACGCTCAGGACCAGTAAACCGACTGGCCGTTGAGCTCGACGATGCCAGTGTGCTGGAGTATGTCGTTCTGAATGTCGTCCTCGTCGACCTCTACAACCGCCTCGTGTTATTTACTGTTGTTTGGCTTGTGGCGATCTCGCCCATTGTCCCTAATAAGCCAATAGGCGCCCGTCTGGGGCTCGACGCGAGAATCGCAACAACACAACTACGAGTGTTACACGACGGGGATTCCGACAAACTATGAATGCACGCCGTTGGATAGGTGTGGCCATGAACATCCCTTGTCGCAAAATTTGACTCACTGCATAAACCGCCAACGTCGTCCACCACGGACGAGTGAGTGCTGGTGAGGAAGGGCATGAGAGATAACGGGTAGCCACCTGATACTGACCTTTGAGAGACTAAGTAGTTGTAAGTAGGCACGATACGCCCTACGTAGTGCAGTCAGAGTTGGAGCTACACCGCGCGAGACAGACTCGCGGTGTATGGTGTCCGGGGTGCCAGGTGGTCTCGCACGAATTGGCGTTCGTACGCCACGGGCGAGGCTCGTGCTACCTTGAAACGACATAACGCGTCTGGCTGCAGCTTGGTCTCGTCGAG
Source organism: Trametes versicolor FP-101664 SS1 (assembly GCF_000271585.1). Classification (NCBI taxonomy): domain Eukaryota; kingdom Fungi; phylum Basidiomycota; class Agaricomycetes; order Polyporales; family Polyporaceae; genus Trametes; species Trametes versicolor. Next base: position 2,033,060 of record NW_007360324.1, read on the forward strand.
TCGTCTATCTAAGCCACGTAATGCTCTATACGTGTGGGTAGCAAAGTCATTAAATAGCCCTCGAAATTTCACCCACAGCCTGTACGACTACGATCATGCCACCCCAATCGACTCCGCTCATCCTTCACCGTCCCTCTTGGAGGTCTGCAGGTCAACTTCCACGCGCAGCAACGCGCGCACGTTCAACTACGAGGTATGTCGTCTATTACGCGTTCGGCCGCTCCGCATCGTTAACCCTCTGCGCAGGCGGAAGACGTCGGTTTCGTGCCGGCCTTCTTCGACACGTTGAGAACACGGGCGACACCACGCTCCGCTTCCTCGAGATTCTCAACACGAACCACTTCGAGGACATCAGTCTCAATGAGGTGCCTCGTCCGAGACTTACTTCTTCAACGTGCGAGCACACCGAGCGTCCAGCTGACTTCGTTCTTCTTGCCCTGTTCCACTAGGATCCGCAGCGCGATCTGGCGCGGAAGGGTGCGTGGGCTCGCGCGGTGACAGATATCAGCTTATTATGTCTCTATGGTGAGTTCATCCTCCGTCTGCACAGCAGCTTGCAGCGAATAACACCATACAGGGCCCGGATACGACCGGCAAGGCCACAGGTTGCCCCCCTGGCAGTCTTATGGTAAGCATTTTCTGATATTGCGACGGTATGCTCAAAACTACTCTTGCATCCTTCGCAAATGCTCACCTGTTCACCCCTAGGGTCCACAAGCTCTCAACACAAGACGGCAGCTGAGAGCCTGACCGGTCAAGCGAAGGATGGTGGCATATTCCGGGTCGAAGTTGGAGGATGGCGAGTGCGCTGCACTGCGCAGGACGGGTCAATGGTCGACCAGGCTTCGGGCTGTACTATTTATTGACATGTACGCGTACTACGTAGTATTAATCAATAGCCTATTTGTGGTTATAAGTAATCCGGTCCAGAAACGTCGGGTCCTAGGAGCGAGCCCAGAGCAATCAAGGCTCTTTCCCTTGTCTCCCCTAGGCAGACGATAAATGTGAGATCTACTCTTTCCCTATACGTCTGCCTGCTTAGTCCTTCTAGTGGTCTCTCGCTCGTAGTGCGACTAGGCCGCCTCGCGTGTTGTTGTGTCAGCTCTGCTATATGATATCTCCACCTCTTGTCCACACTGCTACTACCACGCGCCGTGCACTATAGCACTGGCCTTACTGGGCTATCTCGATGGCCTATAACTACCCGATACCCGGTAACGCCGCGCACCCTCAGGTAAATTCGCGCTACCCTACCTAGCTCACTAGCCACTAGTATCAACCCGCCTTTGTAGCACGGTCACGCCGCATGTGTGCTAGAAGAGGGTTTTACGCAGTGACTTTTGGAAGTTGGAACAACATCTACCAACGATCGTCTAAAGCTGATTACGTAATGACCGAAAGGATTTGTACCTAGGTTTGCGACAAACTCCGCGTCCGATTTTGCAGGGATCGTGTATCACCATGGTGCACTTCTTCGAACAGTATATGTACGTGACGGTGCTACGACTCTTGTCGACGTGACTCTTGCCTCTCCAGCGCGGCGTTGCTGCAAGGGCGAATCGACGAGTGAATGTTAACCTTAGATTGCACGACTATGGGCAAGGTCGCTTGGGGTGGATCACGCTGCGCTGCGTGCCTTCCACGGTCGGCCTTCTTTCTCGCCGTCTGCAAGCCTCTTTCCTCACATCAGCGTCCGGATACCGCCAAAGAGCCGGGATAAGGAGTTGTTGCGCCGAGTGTGCGTCAATGCGGACATGGTTTGCGGCTCGCCCACGAAGGAGGTATTCCATCTGTCATTGTCGACGCGAGCGTGCCTCGGCCTGGGTGACGTTCGGCAGCACGGAGGGAGCGCTACGAAGGACGTCGGCGGGGGTACACGAGACGTGATTTACGATACGCGCACTGGACGAATGACAGCAATTCGTCATCACGGGCAGGCCGCGAGTGCTTCTGTAGACAACCGCGAATGATGCATGCTGCCGCAAAGGTGGTAAATAGAGCGACTGCGGTCGAGGGGGTGTGAGATGGGGGCGCGCGTGTGTTGTGCAATGTGCAGTGCCGGGTGTAGTCAGGGAAGGATGCTGAGAGTGTGCGGCCGGGACTGCTGGACGCTGTCGAGGAAGGGGTCCAGTCGCGCGCAAGAAGGAAGGGCAGCCGAGGGGGAGATAGGAGGCCGGGGCGGAGTGTGAAAAGCGAACTTTAATGAAGCGCAGGGGCGGCCGCGGAGTCGATCGGAGTGGCGGAGGGAGGGCGAGGGACGAGGATAATGGTTACGTACATGGGAAGCCTATGGGATCGAGCGTGAGATTGGACGGAATTGAAGCGAGCGCGGAGAAAGATAAAGGCAGAGGCCCATCCACGCTGCCTTTCAATTCCTCCCTCCCCGCCGCCGCCTCCGCTTTGAGTCGGAGACGCCCCCGAGCTCGAGCTCAGCGAGTCCGTCGACATCACGCCCGCGCCGCGGTATGTTTTCCCCTCGAGCTCGTCGTCCGTGTCCACCATGGTGCTCATCTCCCCAGCCCAGCGTCGCTCCTCCTGCGCGAGGCTCAACAGCTCGCTAACTCCCCGGCCCCCTTCGGTGAGGCTTCTCGACACGTGTGTCTCCCAAGGGCCAACAGTGCCAAAGCCCGCCCGCTTCCCAGCCTCCTGCCCGTCCCGCCGTCTATATCAGTTCCCTCTTATCCCCCATTCGCCTCCCACTCCCTCCCACCTTTCGCCGCGATGGGTGATTCCAACCCCGAGCCCGACTCCCACCAGCACCAGCAGCCATCCCCGCCCTCGCCCCCGTCGGACTCCGTCCAACCCCAGATGACCATGCATCCCATCACGTACTCGGCGAGCATGCCGATGCACATGTACCCCTTCCCGCCGGGGCTCTCGCCCGCCCAGCCCACCCGCACCAAGCGCCGCCAAGTGAAGAACGCCTGCACGAACTGCCAGAAGGCCTGCAAGAAGTGCGACGACGCACGCCCATGCCTCCGATGCGTCCGCTACGGCATCGCCGAGGAATGCATCGACTCTCAGCGCAAGGAGCGTCAGAAAGGGATAAAGAGGGGGCCTTACAAGAAGCGCGATGGAAAAAGTAAGCACCTTTCTCTCCTTCGCCCCCGCATTCGTCATTGTGGCATATGGGGGCGGTGACGCGTTCGTTCGGTACTAACACATCCCGCAGCCGCCAACGTCGACCAGCAGCAAGTCGACGTTGTGGTGCAACATCAAGGCATGGCCATCCCGCCCGCCGTGGCTGCGTCCGTCGCCAGCCCGACGCCCCCCATGTCCTACGTTGCACCGGTTTCCTACCCCCCGGGGCTCTACCCCCAATACCCCGCGCACCCCGCTGCCAAGCCCGGCGACCCGCCGATGTACTATCCCCAGCCCATCTTTTACGCCCCCATCCCGGCGCCCCACCCGCAGGCCACTGGTCAGGACGGCGAGCACGTCAGCTACGCCGCCCACCCCCAGTTCTACCCGACCTTCATATACCCGCCGCCACAGGCGTACGCGGCGGGCCCGTACATGATGACGCATCCCCACGCTCGCCCCGACGCGCAGCTCCAGATGGCACCTCCCCACCACTACGCCCCGTACCCCCAGCCGTACGCGAAGCCGCCCTCGCGCGGCCCTGGTGCTGAGGTGGGCCCCCCGCAGATGATGGACCCGCGTCGCGACGGGCGCGTCGAGCACGCGCGCATGGGTGAGGCCCTCACCGGCGCTCAGGTGAAGTAGGGTAAGTGTGGTGGCGCGTCGCGCGGCGGCCCTTCGGACATGGGTACGCGCGTCGTCATGAACGTCTTGAATATATGAACGATATCTGTCTCCCGGCTACGTCTCTATTTGCTTCTCCCAGTCCTCTCTTACCATATGCTCTCCCCTACTCTCCTCGTCTCCTACTCTCTCGCGACTTACTGCTTTGCCCTGTTGTGTCGGTGTGTCGTCGGTGTTTGTCGGATCTGTGTCTGTGTACCATAGTGCCGTCGTCGTTCTCCTTGTTCCTTGTGTTCTGTAAACTTGGTTTGAGACTCGTCTGAATGCTATTTCCAGTGTCGTCCGATTCTCCTCTGTGTGTGCACTCGACTTGTGTGGCGATAATATGCTGTGATGCTTGAGACAAGCCCAATCAGGTGCAGTTGTTTGATGTGATATGTCATTGTACTCCTGTGCCTTTGTGGGCGCGGCTTGACGTTCGGGCCGTACACGACGACCTCGCTCGTGTACGGTGATACCATATGTCTGGGACTGTGGGAATACCAGGCCGAGGGTGCAGCAAATTCATAAATCGCCCAAATGAACAGCACCAACCGACGATGGTCGTGCAAATGTTGCGGAGTAAAAGGCGGGATGTCAGGACGACAGCGGTCTCTAACAGCCGACGAATCTCTACAAGGACCACTTTATCAGGTGCTGTAAGTCAAAGTCGCTTTTATTCTACACCCATGTATGTGCTTAGGCATTTTCACGCGGTTACCAAACAAAGGCTTGCACTCCCCCACCTTATTCTGAACCTTCCACGCCATTATCTGAGTCTCCCGCGATGAGGCCACCAAGGTCCTGGCGTCCGACGGAGGCTCGAATGAGCTTTTGAGCCTCATACTCGCGCGTCGTCTCAGCCCTCTCGTATGTACACTAGACATAGTATGGAAATAAATATATTGTAGCACTCTCGATCGAGTGCTTCTATCGGAGAGTCCTCTGAACCTGAGGCAACGCAGTCGGTGCGTGTCGGGCGAGCGCGGCGGGCGCCACCCGCCGCGATCGTTGTGGACCCCCGTTGGGCCAGCAGCAGCGGACACAGCGCGCGCCCGTCCCGATCGCGACGAGCGCGAAGCGGTCGCCAACGCCCCGGTGTCCCCGCGCGCCAAGCGAGATTAAATACTGGGCCCGGGACAGCGGGCGCGCGGTCGAGGCGGTCGGAACATTGGGCTGAGGACGATCGCTGTGTTGCGTGTTGCGCCGCGCGAATCGACTCCGCGCACACAGCTCAGACGGGAACCCGGGGGTGGCGAGTCGCCCGCGCGGCTGCATCAGCCGCCAGCGATGTCACCGCGGGCGGTCCCACAGCGCGGAGGCGAGGCGCCGTGGGCAGGCGTAGGAGCCTGGAGACTGAGGCTGGAGCCGCAGGGGAAGTGCTGTCGGACGTGCTGTGCAGATGGGCTCCCGCGCTCTAGGGAGTCTCGCGGCGGGTGGACGGCCTGTGGACACGGACACGCGCCGGGCGAGCCGCACTAGACTTCTCTCTCTGGAGTATGCTTGCTGCTTCGCGGATGTGCGCGGTGTGTGCTCGCTGCGGGTGCCGAGGGTGCTTCGGGGGTCTGCGGTCTGCCTGGCGTGCGACGATCGCGACCTGCGCGGCGAGCCGCAGGCGAGCCTTCTCTGCGTTCTCAGCGGCCCTGCCAGGGCCCATGACTGGATCTTCGCGGAGCCCGTTCGGGCTGGCACGACAGTACTTGGCAGCTGGGCGTCGCCCCTTGGCGGTTGGCGAGCCTAGCACCCGGTCGCTGCAGACGGCGTGCGCGGAGAGGAGACGTCGGCGGAGACTCAGCGAGGAGCCAAAGTGACACTAGAAGGCGCCAGGAGGCGTTCGAGCGCGGTCGCGCCGCCGGTGTGCCGATAGGTGGTACGTGGGTTTCCCTGCGCGAGCACGTCCCTCACTTCCGTCCTGGCAGATCATGGCGGAACCCGCGGATCTCCGCGTCGTGGTGGTCGGCGTGCGTGCCCGTTGTGTCACAGAAGACGGGCGGGACTTGCGCTTCGCACCGTATCGTCGTGCCGGGGGCAGTCTCGTATTTTCGGCGTGGCCAATGGCGCGACCCACGCTGGGGTCCGGCGCTGTGGCCGCCGCCGTACGAGGCATATGCCCATTCCCGGGTGCGCTGGCGTCGGGATCCTGCGGCGCGGGTGCGCGGGGGCCTATCGATGACGCTGATGAAGCGGAGGTGGTCACGGAGAACGACCAGCGGACTTGGGTGCACAGGTGGAGTTGGGTGATCTTCGCATCGCGCGACTGACTTCATCTGTGCAGAGTCTGCTACGAAGACTCCTGTCTCCCCGCTCGTCAGCTATCGCGCTCGTCTTAGGACTCGAGACCGTGCTTCCTGAAAACGCTCACCGGGCCGTGTACCTTTGCCTGCGTGTTCTCTACCATGCCGACCCAGCTCTCAGAGGTTCTTTCGCCGTCGGTTACGTTCTCCGACTCGGGATTTGCGGTTTCGCACAGGCGTGTGCAGCACGGCCGAGGGTAGGCTCATCGCATACCGAGTACCGAGGCTCGAACCGGGGGAAGACCGCCGCAGATGAAGGGGTGATTTCGTAATTTGGTCAGCGAGCTCGCCACACGGCATGAGGTATTCGAGTGCACAGAAGCCGCCGAATTAAGCAGCATGCCGTACAGGTCCTGATAGGATGTCAGTGGGCGCAGCCTGTTGAAAGGAACAACCGCGGTACGTACGGAAGGAACGTTATGTTCGTACCCAGCTGACACTGGAAGTAGGGATCCTGTGACTCCTCGCTCTCCGCTTGGAGCAGACTCGGTACGCCACACTGGTAACGTCGATAGGCCGACGCTCCGTGGGCCCGTGTGGACGTCGACGTAACGATTGGCAATAAGCTGCAGCCAGAAGACCGACATTGTAACGGAGGCGACGTCTTGCGCGTCGAAGCGACAGCGTAACATGCCGTCGTCCCTGACCTGGCACTTTCCTCGTGTCGGCCATCAGTACTATCTGCCAATTGACGCACCTTTCGGGACGACAATGGCATCACTTGGCGGAGAGAAGGACGTCGGAACATGGATGGTGAGAACATGAATCGACGATGACAAACGCGCTCGACTTCTTCGGGGCAGGTGCGAGCATGTTGTTGTGCGACACTCGTGCGCGTGGTTCCGATAACGAAGCGGTTGCGGTCGATGTGGGACCAGGGATGGCGGTTGTCCGGGCAGGCGGCTGGAAGTCGGTGCACTGGCGTTGTTCTTCTGGGACGTGCTGACAGTTGATGCAGTGCCAAAACGGCGGCGTGAAGTGAGAACAAGCCGTTGATCGCTGGACAAGAGCAAGGAACACGGGAAGATGAGCGCCGTAAGAGCGTCGAGGGCTCGTCAGGTGGACCCTGGTGGACCGCGGCGGCGACAGACCTCCAGGCCGACGCCAGAGGACGCGCACTCCAGGCCGGGCGGTCGGCCTTTGAGCTGACCCCCGCCCTTCCCGTGGCCCACCTCGCCCTCACCGCGAGGTCGCGCCCGCTCGATGCGCTCGCGTACGTCGCGAGCTCCACCCAGGCTCCGCGATCCCGCCGCCCAACACCTCAAACACGTTCCGGGGTGGTTCGGCTCGGGAGTTTTCTATGGGCCCACCTTCAAGACCTTCGGATTATTCAAACATAGACGCATAAGAAGACAGCTCGCACGCGGCGGTCGCGGCGACGTGCAGAAGGGATGGGGAGATGCGTTGGGTTGCCCGTCCGGTGGCGAAACATTGCCTTTTGAGGCTAACGGGGCTCGAGGGCGCGGTGGCGCCAACAGCGCAGGCTGGCGAGTGATAGTCACTGCGTACAGCGCCTTCTTAGCAGACCCCAAACTACGTGTAGGGATACCGTGTCTACACCTGCGGCTGATGGCAGCGCCATTCAATCTAGCAAGATTTCAACTGTATGAAAGGTGGACACTTTGCAAGCACCACGCGACGCTCGTCTGTGATGTCTAGCAAAGCCCTCAGCGAGACTGTACGCCACAACGTCGGTGCAGGCCGGGATGTATCGACAGAGGCTGGGTAGCGCGGCAGTGCTACGTAGTGCGAGACAGGATCGGAGGTGTGGGTCGAGCAAGCCCTACATTGCGTCGCCAGGTAGTTTCGACATACTGCGACACCAATGCGGCGACACCGGTCGAGACTTGAAAGACGCTCTAGATCCGAGTCTCGAGTAAGTACTCTTTAGTAATCACACCGATACTCGACATCATAGGCTCCATTTAGTCGTCCGTATATCATTGAATCTATTGTTACACACTGCAAAGTACTGTAATAGTATGGCCTGTGGACATTGTGCCGTTACGATCAGGATGAGGTAAGTAGTACTGATAGTATGATAATGTTGAAGTCAGGCGTCGAGAGCTATAGGTGTGCCACAGGCGCGCAGCGAGTGTAGAGCTACTAGTAGAGGTAGCACCAGAGACACAGGCTAGAGCAAGCTTCGAGGCCGACAAGTGACTCAGCTATCAGAGCCGTAGAGCACAGGGAACCGAGCAAGCAGCCCCAAGCGTGAGCGTAGTCCAGTGAGTACTGAGTTCTGATAGCCAAGTGAGACTCTGAGGGTGGGGAGGGGAGGGAAGGGCGAGCAGCCCGACAAGTTACAGGATTTTGCGCCTTTTATCCTGCGAGCATGGCCTCGGACGCCCCAGGCGAGTATCTGCGAGACGACAGTAGGGTGCCGCAGAATGTCGAACGAGTCATTCGACACCATCAAGCAAGGGTCAACGAGATCGAGCGCCATCGCGTCTCGACGGGCCTGTCGCAGGTACGCGAGGTAGGCGCGCACATGCCTCTGCTAGCAACAGCTACTTGACTTCGTACCGGGAGCCTGCAAAACACGAGACAGCTGCGCGGGACTTCTTACTATACAACGGCGCAAGTAGTTCAGCAAGACCAAGTCAGTTCATTTAGCCCGTATCTACGACCTATTGCTACATCATCAAACCTATCGCACGCCCGTCGCGACCAAATCCCGCGGATTGTAGCAGACCCCTTGCTCAGTTGGGGGTGAACGCAGTGAGTACGTGTCTTACCATCACGTATTCTCAACACTCGAATGAGCTCACCTTGTCCTCCAGTGGGCAGGCCCTCCAGCGGCGCTCCTGTACATCACGGCTTCTGTGGTGTCGCCGAGGGTAGGGTATTTTGACAGGGACTCACAGTATATTATGTAGCACGAGGCTGAGGTCCAAACACCTCATGTCTTGCCATATCGCTGATGTCTGGCCTGACGTGAAAAGACGCACCTGCTATGCGCACCATAATATAGCTGTTTTCGCCGCTAACGAACGTCAACCACCTTGGACTTGACGTGTATCCCTCCCTCAAGTCACGGACCACTCTAGACGCAGAGGTAATGTGGTCGTCAGTATCAACTTCACATTCAGTTGACGGGGAGATATTGTCGCGCGTAGGGATTGTAAATTCAGCAAGCGGTCGGCGCAGTTTGCGATACCAGTTGCACCGTGATTTTGCTATGCGCAATACGCACGCGCTTGGGAAGTTCTCGCTGCCTAGGTCGGTGCCGCATGGTCGACAGTCAAAAGCAGCTGCACCGTTCATAGGGCTTCAAGAAGTTGTAGTAATGCGGTGTTCTGCGACGCTCCGCGGGACGATTACGGTGCTTGTGGGCGAGGTGAAGAAGTGCTCGCGCATTTAACGCCACACTCCGAAAGAAAGCCACCGAAAAGGCAAGTCGCGTGGCACTCAAGCCGACGCTCTGCAGGTTTTGTTCATATTCTTGACTGCCATCGTCGCGCGCATTCAAGGACCTACAGGCCAACTACAGATACCATACTTGCGACGCTGGGCAGGGTCTTGATATTTATGCTTACTGAGGTGAGCCCGGTTTGACTTTTCGGCCGTTGCAGAGTGTCTCTTGGAAATTTTGGGAGGTCGGCCGATATGGTCATCCTGCACACCAGACCGGCCGAGGGTAAGTAACTTGTCGAGGTGACCTCGTGCTGGTGCACCTTCCGTGCTTTACCGCGGAACACAAACTTCGGAATATATGCGGACTGACTGCAATTGCAGGTGCCGCGGAAGGTCTCGCGGTAGCAATATGCCAGGGTAATCGCTGCGCTTTATCAAGGGGTCTATCCCCGGCCTACGCTTGCTTTTCAAGTCAAGAACTCGAGGACAACGGTTTGTGGACGATGGTGGTCCAGGTCAGGCGGCAAGCGACATTGCAAGCGCCCATACATAGAGTTGTTTGGTCGACCAAACAAATGAAATGACATGGGCGGCGTCGACCAATCGCAGGCGTGGAAAGAGCCGTCATCGGACTACGTCGTACATGTAATGTCTGCGCCGGCCAACACGCCTTGCCCGCCTACTCCACTCTCTGCGCGATGTTCCTTGCACCCAGACACCGCGACGCCTTCCTTCGATCTCCGTGCCCATGAACACAGAGTCCAGCCCGGCCGTCTCTCGGTCGTGTGCCATCTATAGATCCGTACTTTCCGTCGCACGAGTATATCTGGCAAAACGTCCGCTTGCTAGGCTTCTCTCCACGTTCCTATGCAGTGTGATCATCGTCATACGACCATTCTCCCGCCTTGGCGGACAGTATGCCTTTCTCGTTCTAGCGTTGAAGGAGCTCATCTTTGGCGTTCAAGAGAACCTCGCTCAGCAGCTCGAGCTTACGGTGCTCAATATTCTCGGGGCATTGACCGGTATTGGCGTTTCTACGCTCGCGAAGTATATCGCATCACTCGCCGGTCAAGATACCGTGGGTGCGCGAGCAACCTGCTTTATCTTCCTGATATCAATCAGTTTCTTTGGTGAGCAACTTTTACAAATGATGTCATCGTTGACTGTCTGATACTTGATAGCTGGAATCATCAAGAGTAGGCTCGTTCGCCTGCAGCTGTCAACACGTATATCGTGCTTCATTTCTATCTGGTTGCTCACCAATGATATTGGCCTACCTGCGGTATGCGTTTTCTGTCAAGTTAGCACCACTGCACCATAATTGACTCTATTATTCTTGTATGTCTACAGCATGTACTCCCGGACTCTGGGAACTTCCTGTGGATAACTCTGTCTGCGGCGGTTCTCTGTCTAGCCTCTCTGCTCATCATGATGCTCTTCTTCCCGGGATCGGCAACGAACTTCGAGTCCGAAACGGTGGTGACGTTCGCGTTGCTGGAACAATGTCTCTCGACAAGCCTCCACCGCGTCGGCGCTCGCGAGACCAAGATGCCATATTCACACTATCGTCAACTTCACAGCCAGCTTCTGCAGCGGTCCGTTAAGCTGAACGAGTCTTACTCGCAAGCGGCTTTCGAGCTGCGTATAGGTCGTCTCAGTCGTGAGTCGGCGCGTCCGTCCAAGTTTTTTTTTGGGCGCAAATATGAACATTCTCCACAGTGCAGTCTATCCATCCCTTCATCGGCATCGTCGAGCATCTGCGTAGAGAGCTGGCTTGGGGTATGGCGCCGCTGAAGCCTGCTCAGAGCATCCCAGGGACACCGCATTCTCCCCGTAGTGGTGCACCTAGCCTGTACGAACACACCAACGTCATTCACCAGGACAGCACCTTCATATCCACGATCGAGCCTCCCGCACTTACCCTTGCACACGCCGTCGTGGACGCTATGAAGACCGTCGAACACCTCATCTTCGCTACCTTCCGTCAGCGGTCTACAGGCATGGCACCCCAGACCGTGCAGTCGGTGTCCGGATCTCAGAAGGCCGCCGTTCATGCCGCCGAACGACTTCTGAAGGTCGCGCGGGATCAGATGCGCGAAGTCTTGCGGCACGTTTTCGATGAAGTCGATATGCAGCAGCGCGCGGAGGGAAAGCATGCGCATCTACCAAAAGAAATCTTCGACTGCAGCGTCGCGGCCATTGCTTTACTCCAGGTGATGAATGAGCTCTTTTACGTCTATCCAAGCGACGCCATATTCACGAAGCCCATTTAGATGGCTCAAGAGATGAACCACGCGCTGCAGGTCGCAGAAAATGTTGCCACACTCTACGAGGAGTCCTCTGCCCGCCTCTGGTACCCTCATTTATCACTGCAGTGGCTGGGAGTCCCCACTGGCCCCTTCATCGGCGACGACAACGGCGACATAGTTTTCGCATCTGGGGGCGTAGCGGACGAGGGGATCACCGACGTCGGTGGCGACGAGCGGCTGACCGTCATGGAGGCGCGGCAGGGGCTCGCGGAGCGCGCGTTCTCGTTCACGCTTGTCAAGGGCCGCGCGCTCCCAGCCGGCGGCCTCTCGATGCGGTACAAGACGTATGCGGCGTCGGCAAGCCGGATGGACCTGAAGCCGGGCGACGGAAAACCCTCGCGGCCCTGGACGTGGGGATACTGGAGCGAGTACATCAGCATGCTGTGGTCGACGGAGCGCATGCTGCGCGTGCGGGTGTGGCTGTCGAAGCGCCACCGCGCGGTGCAGCACTCGAGCCATTGGCGGCATGGGCTGAAGAACGCGATCGGGGTCGCGGTGCTGACGTTCCCGGCGTTCATGCCGGAGGGCTCCGCGGGTGCGTGTCTTGCACCGCCTTCTAGCGTTCGGCGCGAGCTAAGTGTGTGGCAGGGCGACAGTGGTTCCAGTCTTATCGGGGTCAGTGGATGACCATCAGGTGGGGGCTATTTTCCGTTGAAGGTGTCATTCGGCTGACCAGGCTGACAGTTATCTTTGGGTATTGGAAACGAACACGGGCGCGACATGGAGGACGGGATACCTCCGATTGGTATGTGAAAATACGATGTCCTCATCTCATCTTACTGAACTATTTACCGCAGTTCGGGACATTGTTAGGCGCACTCTATTCTTACGTGGTTCGTGTATTCTTTCCTAAGGGTTTGCCGTCACTTCACCGTGCTCATACCACGTTGACAGGCTTTTCTGATCTGCGGCACGAACCCGTATGGGTTAGTCGCGATGGTCACGGTACGTCCATGAACACGACCTGGGCTGCTGTTGGTGCCGGTATTCACGTATAGTCCCCGCAGGCGTTTGATATACCCATCACTTGGATCATATTGAAAACGTCCGTGACGCCGCTAGCGGTGCCTGCGTAAGTTGCGCCACAGCTCGGACCGTGAACATCGCTCAGTGATGTTGCAGTTCCGTCGCTCTCCCTCCGATATTGCTCGCGCCGTATATTCATCCTGACCCCAGTCACACCATCCTAGGCAAGTTTCCCGAAGTGTGTCTACGCCGCTACTCACCTCCCCCGCAGAGCTGGCCAGCATCCGGGCGCTCATGATCGCTGCCGGCATTGTCGCAGCGGTGCTTATGAACAGCCTCCTCTTCCCGCGGCACTGCCGGGTGTGTTTGTCCCTGCGCTCGCTCCGTCCCCCTATCACGCAATGATACTAATCATGCATCTCCCGCTGCGCAGGTCCTGTTCCTGTCGGATACAAGCCGGACGCTCGGACTGCTCAGCAGCCTGTATCTCACGCTCAGCCAGTGCGTGCCGTCCAGCGCTCAGCGCCCAGCTGCCAGCATTAGCGTCGTTGCTCACCCTTGGCGCATAGTGACATGTTCCGCGTTCATCGCACGCGGATGCACGAGGAGCGGCGGAAGACGTTGAAGCTTGAGCTGCAGATCCGCAGTGCGCTATACCGGCTCTCCGCACTCGTGAAGACGATGCACGATGAGCTCAGCCTCCTGCCAGTGAGTGCCGGCCGCTCGCGCTCTATATGCAATGCTATCGGCCAGGGCTGACTTTAGACTGCGGACATAGAAACCACTCCGCCACTACCGCCAAGTGATCACCACCATGCAGAAGTTGCTGGACCTTATGACAGGCCTGCGAAAGATCCGGGAAAACATCCCGCGCAAGGAGACGGTCTCCAATGTGTTCAAGGAGCGCCGTGAGTTCGTACGTCGTACCTCCCTTTTTCATGTCCGAGTACGCTCGCGCCAGTCTCACATCGCCCGCGCATACACCAGATGTCCTGCGTATGCATCACGCTCTTCGCGTGCCAGCACGCGTTCCACGCGCGCGAGCCGCTGCCCCAGTTCCTGCCGTCCGCGCGCGCGGCGTTTGCGCACCTGGAGGCGCACGTGCAGGAGTGCATCCACAAGGCGCGCGAGGCGGACGGGCACGCGCTTGGGCTGTCGCTCGTGTACGCGTTTGCGGAGCAGGAGGTGATGCAGAACCTTGTGGACACGCTGGAAGAGCTGCTCGAGGTGACGGGGCGGTTGTTCGGCACGTCTGCGTGGCTCACGCATGAGAGCCATTTCTCGAGGACGAGCACGGTCGAGGAGGGCGATCATGGCTGGTACAGCACGTTCAAGTGGGAGCAGGAATAGGAGGGGTGGGGTTTCACGCGTTCTAGAGGGTCTTTGCTTTCCCCTGTAGGACACCTTGCCCCTAGGCATGCCTACTCATGTCTACTGACTATTGGAGCAGGAAGACCTGAAGCTCCTTCATATCTTGTTTCGTGACGTTGAATCTGTGTTCAAGCAAACTATCGGTGAGTACATCTTTATAGCCAACCAGTTCGAATCCCGTGCTAACAGGACGGTTCCAGGGATCTATCGCTCTTGGAAGATCTCAAATCGTGAGTGTGGTGTAATGCCGTCATCTGAATCATCTTCCTTGCGTGGGTTTGGATACTGATATCTGGATAGACATCCCAAAGTTGAATCATGCAGCTCGCCCCTGGTATACTGCTAGCTGCTGTCTGCTACCGTGAGTTGTTCTGGCCCACAAACGGGCGAACTCTCACCCTGGGGTGCTCGCTTGCGTTGGCACACGAGGGATGTCCCGGACATAAAAGTACAACACGGGTATAGAGTATAGATATACATAAGTAACGTAGTAAGTAGTAGATGCAGCGTACGGTCGTCGTCCCCATCGCGCGAGATGCCCAGAGAAAGCCTCGCCAGTAAAGGCTCAAGACTCAGTGCTTCGCACATGCATGCCCAGCTTGTTGGCAAGCGTCTCCATGTAGATTTCTGTGACCGTTGTTAGCGCATATACGCACTCAAAAAAGGTGGGCCCTACCAGTCTCATGCCTGAGCTTCCAGTACTCCGCGAGCAGCTCGTTCATCTCGCCCTGGCTCGTCTTCGTGTGCTCCGCCATCTACCACAGAACGGATCAGTCCGCCGACTCTGACATAGAGTAGTGGTGCGATGCAAGACACGCACCTGGCGCTCAATCTCGTCCGCCTCCGCGCGGAGCTCTTCGACTTGGCGGTCGTTGTCGCGCCGCTCGACGGACATCTCCTCGTACTCGCGCTGCAGTCGCTCGAGGGTCTGCTGGCTCGCGAGGCGCTTGTCTTCGGCGTGCCGTTGGGCGCGCTCAAGCTTCTCGTGGGCGTTCGAGAACTGCTTGTGGACACGCTAAATGTGCCAGGCGGGTTTGAGTTCGTGGAGCGGCTGTGAAGGATGGACGCGTCTCACCTCGCGTCGCATGATGAGCTCCGCGCGCTCGCCCTTCTTGCGGTCGAGGGTGTCCTTAAGGTCCGCGAGCTCTTTCTGCGCCGCATCGAGGGTGCGCATCTCCTTCTCGATAACCTGCAGCTGCTCCACACACGAGCGGACGTCCTGCGTAGATTTCAACAACAGTATCTCGCGGTGCACTAAGGCGAAGGAGACGCACCTTCTCAATGTTGAGCAGTGCGGCGATCTTCGTCTGCAGGTCGCGCGTCTTCGCCTCGTTGGACGCGACGGTGCGCTTCTCTTCGGCCGCGGAGTGGCCCATGGTGGAAATGGTGCGCTTGATGCGCTCTGGGGACTGCACGATGCGGGTGCGGGTGCGGTTTATGTTCTCCGAGGATGTCGCCATTTCGGCAGCCACTTTCTCCTGCAGATGAGTTCCCGCGCGTCAGTTGGTCCAGTCCGAGAATAACAAGGCTGTGGACGCGTACCTTCTCAGCGACGAGCGCCGCCTTTTCTTGCTTGAGGCGTTCGACCTCCTGTAGGAAACCCATCTGCTTGTCTTTGTAGGAAATGACCTGCTCCATCAGCGTCGTGTTCTCCTCTCGCAGAGCTGCGCATTTCGGCTCGTCCTCTGCGCGTTTGATCCTGTTCTCGACGCGTCAAATGCGCGTCGACTACACTAGTCTAGGGGTTGCTTACTTGAACTCCGATACCCTCTGCTGCAACTCTGCAGTTTCTTCGAGAACCGCCTGGCGCTCTTTGATGACCGCAGAAGACTGGTTTCGGAGGCGGTTGATGAAGGCCTCGCTTTGCTCGGTGAACTTGATGAAGTTTATGAAGGCGGAGAAGACGGCGCGCGTGCGGTCGGGCTCAGGGAAGTAGAGGTCCTTTGCGCTGAAGTCCTCGATCTTCGCCGCGTGTGCAAGCCGCTGACTATACTGTGTCTGAGAACAGCACGCGAGCTAAAGCATTGATCGGTGCGTACATGTGGTACAAAAGGAGGTTGTGGGCGAGTGCCTGCGAGTACATGTCCTAAGCCCAGTATAAGTTCGGCGTTGTGACCCCGCTTCGTCGAGCATAGGTAGCGTACCGGTGTTTCTGTTGTTGTAAGGCCTTGTTCGATAGGTTCTTGCAGTGTCTCGAGCGTGATGCCGGTGAGCTGCTCGAGACAGGCGCTATATACGCCGAGGACAAAGTCGGAGGTCGGGCGCGCGACCTGCTCTGGGCTGACGGAGTACCCCCAGCCGGTGAAGGCGTCGACGACCTCGGAGACGGGCAGAGACGGGAACCAGAACTTGCTGGACATGGCGGTCGGGGGAGGAGAGCAGCCACCGACGCGCCGGGGCGGGCGGAGGTTGTTGAATGACGGTCACATGACGGGAGAACGGGACGCGTCGCGCGTATTGGGCCACTCGAGCGCGAACGGCCTTTGCGTTTGCCGGCGTCCTCAATCATCCTCGTCTCCTCCGTCTTCCTTTCGCCCCCTCTCCTCCCCCGCCCTCCTTCGTCCGCTTCCACCACCATGGCTACCCGCCCCAAGACCAATCGCGACGAGATCCAGCGCAAATACGCGCTCACCTCGGCGCCCATCAAGCCTGTTCCTTCTACTCCTCGCGCCAGCGGCAGCAAGGTTCGCGCATTACTTCTTTCTTTACTTTCTAGCTCTTACACATGGCTACAGGCCAAGTTCAAGCCCTCCAAGTCCATTCCTACATCCACGCCGTCCTCCAATGTCACAGGTAAGCTTGCATCTCATATAGCCCTCCTCCACTGACCGTCGACAAGTCCGCAAATTACCCTCTTTCTCCACTCCAGGCTTCAACAAGCCCAAGCTGCCGCCTCTTGCTTCCAACGCGGACAACAGCCTGTCTGTCATCAGCATCTCGTCGACCGAGACTACGCCCTACAATGCGTCTACCTCAAGCATTCCCGTCAAGCGTCTTTCCATTGGCCCCCCGGACGAGCTCATCCCGCGGGTTTCTCCCAAGCGAGCGAAGACCGACCATGCGCCCGACAAGGAGAACTTCTTCGGCCCCGGCCCCTCCGCCAACGTCAAAGGCAAGGCCAGAGAAGTGCCGATCACTGCCGCTGCTTCGCCGATCCCGTCCTCCGGACACAGCTCGAGCCACAGGCCAAGCCCCGCGTTGTCCTCAACACTCAGTAATGCTACCAGGTCGAAGACAGGCGCAGCGCAGCTGCGCTCAGCGTTCGAATGCCTAACACACGACGCCGACCTCGAGGAGGTACGTAACATGATTATATACCAGATCTGTGAGGGTTACTCTCACTGAGACCAACGACTCCCACTGAGAGTGAGTGGCAACAGTGAGAGTCACTGAGCCAGGAAAGAATATGGTCAGATCGCGCGCGACGCGTCGTGTTGCCGCGATCACGACGTGTTGCGTTGCGTTCGCCGAGTACGAAGACTGCCAACACTCGGGATATGCCGGAGGCATTGTTTCAAGTGGGAGCCGTTTGTCTCAGTGACCTCTCACTATTCCAGAAGATCTCGGCGGCGGAGATATATATCCCGCAGAACACGTTGCGACTCATGTTCCGCGTTCTGGTGGCTGGGTCGACAGAGGCGACCAGTGGTGTATCAATGTCGTACGGTGTATGGAGTGTTGCCCGCGCCAACATGAGTACTCAAGTGGCGGGCTCGTGCCTCACGCCTTGATGTTCACCGAGGTCATGGACCTGCTCAATGAGATGTAACATCGAAATCACATCACACTGGATACTAGGGCTTAAGGGTGCACTTCAAGTGCACTTCAGCGATGCACGAGGGCACTTACCCCAGGGTTTCTCGACCTGTATGGTTTGGCCTATCATATCTTTGTTGCACCATGTCACTGGGAACGCAGAACATGTTCCGAAACACGTTCCGCGGGACAGATCCCGCAGCCCCCAGACGTTCTCCACTGTTCTGGTCGTCACTCACGTAACATACACGTTTCTTTTGTGCCCCCACGACTAAACCATGCACCACAGAAATCCGAAGAGGAGTTGCGAGGCGTTATTGCCTCCGCACAGGAACTCATAGAGTCCTGTGACAAGCAGGTCGGCGCCGCGCGTGTCGATGCCGGGGAACCAAGAGATGTCGTGTTCTGCAATCTGTTGAAGTAGGTGTCACGTTGACATTCGCGCACCGGTATTGACCTGCTTGTAGCGATTATCTTGAAAGGAGGCTTGCAACTGCGCGAGCAGCGTTGAAAGCTATTCAGCGTGGTGAGAGGCCAGCCGCCGGTAGGGCGACCAGCGTCGTCAATCCAAGTCCCCCGATTTTGAGTGCCCCAACGTACAACCACGTACCTCCGTCGAGACCTGGTAACTCGGTAAGCCAATATGCGCCCCTGCCCGCTGCGCCTGCCCGGGAACCGCCTAGGCCGTATCAAGAGGTCACTGAGCTAGACGAGGCGTACTGGAACTCCTTCGACGACGACGCTCCCGAGGAGCCCGAGCCCCCAGCAGTCTCCACACCCGCCACTCCTCCCGCCACTCAACCACGTATCCACGCACCCGCTCCAATTGTCCAACCGCGTGCCCTTGTACCTGTTCCGAGCATCCAGCCCGTCGCCTCGGGGCCGCCCCCGCCCGCCAATGCACCAGCTATCGACCCGCCAGAGCTCAAAGCCAAGCCCTATTACAATCAGCTTATGCGGGCCCTCCGAAACGAGTTTGGACTCCAGTTCTTCCGCGCATTGCAGCTCAAGGCAATCTGCGAGGTCATGGACGGCCGCGACGTCTTCGTGCTCTTCCCAACCGGAAGCGGCAAGAGCTTGACGTTCCAGCTTCCCGCTGTCGTCCAAGACGGTCTGACCGTAGTCGTGAGCCCGCTCCGGTCGTTGATCGTCGACCAGCACAGAGCGCTCCGAAAGCGGCAGATCGACGTTGAATACCTCCTAGGCGATACACCCGAATCGCAGAAACAGGCTGTGCGGCAGCGCTGCCGAAACGGCAACGCTCCAAAGCTGCTGTATCTGACGCCCGAGATGCTGCAGATGAGCGACTCCATGGTGAGCGTGCTCAAGCAGGTCCACTCGCAGAACAAGTTGCGGCGCTTCGTTATCGACGAAGCCCACTTGATCACAGACTGGGGGCGGACGTTTCGCGATTCTGTATGTCCTCTATTGCTGGTACCCCCTTCGCGAGCTGATATCTACTGTGATAGTATGTCCATCTCAGCCAGATCAGAGTGATGTATCCTGGCGTGCCCATCAGTGCCCTCACCGCTACCGCCAATGCGGAGGTTCAGGAGGACATCATCTCGCGGCTCAATCTCAATATCCGCGAGCAGCTCAAGCTCTCCTTCAATCGGCAGAACTTGGACTACGAGGTGCGCCTCAAGAAGAAGGACCCGGTGGGCGACATGGCCGCATACATCCTGGAGAACCATCCGCGGGATACGGGCATTGTATACTGCACGTCTCGCGACCGCTGCGAGGAGGTCGCAAAGATGCTCCGGGAGAAGTACAACTTGAGCGCGCGACATTATCACGCGCAGGTGGCCGACGGGGACAAGAACCGTGTCCAAGAGCTATGGAGCAGCGGGGAGGTCCAGATCATTGTCGCGACGGTAGGCTAAAATCCCGTGCGCCTTTCGACGAGGCTGACAATCAACCCAGATCGCCTTCGGCATGGGCATCGACAAGGCAGAAGGTGAGTACGATGTACCAACTCCCCCTCCACTATGCTAAATGTTGCTCCCAAGTCCGCTTTGTGATCCACTTCAGCATACCCGGCTCTCTGAAGGCGTACGTTCATAAGACACGACGGCCCTCGCGGCGGTGCTAACTCAAATACGCTCTCAGATACTACCAGGAAACCGGGCGCGCAGGACGAGACGGGAAGCTCGCTCACTGCATCCTATGTGCGTCCGCTCACCGTATGGCTTTCCTTGCCTCCTGCTGACGACACGCCTTCCAGACTACAGCCAAGCCGAGTACTTCGGTCGCATGGACCGGATCATCAAAGACAAAGACATCAAGACCGACATCGAGCGCCAGTGGCAACTGGACGACCTGAAGCACGTCATGCGCTACTGCACCAACGAGGTGCGCTGCCGGCGGCAGCAGGTGCTCGCCTACTTCGGCGAGGAGTTCGACCCCGCGCACTGCCGCCAGCTCTGCAACAACTGCCGCAACCAGGACGGCATCCTCAGCGAGGACCACACCGACACGGCGCAGAAGGCGGTCCGCCTGTTCGAGAACCTCCAGCGCAGCGGCGCGCGGCTCACGCGCAACCAGCTCGCGCTCGCGCTCAAGGGCAGCAGGGTCAAGGACATGGTCAAGAAGGGCGTCACGAACGACCCGCTCTACGGCTCGTGCAGCAACCTCCAGCAGAACGTCCTCGAGCGCGTCGTCGAGGAGATGTGCCACGCGGGCATGCTCGCGTCCGAGGTCGTGCAGAACGGGAGCGGTTACTCGAACACGTATCTTTCGGTAAGTCACCAAGCGCGTCCCGCACTCTGTCTTGCATCTTACGCTCGCGCATCCCCTGTAGCTCGGCCCCGCTGTAAACGCGCTGCTGAAAGGACAGAAGAAACTCAATATCGTATTTCGCGTCAAAAACCCAGGCGCCCCTAAAGCCGCACGCAAGCCGCGCAGCAAGGCGGTGGGCGCGCAGGACGCATCCGCCGGGTACGACTCTCCCAGCGCCGCCGGGCCGTCCAACAGCGGCGGCAACGGCGACTGGCCCCCCGTCCGGGGCAAGAAGCGGACGTACGTGCCCGTGTCCGCCGCGCTCCCCGAAGATGCGCCACCCGAGAAGGAGCGCAGCCTGTACCGGGACGACCCGGAGCCAGCAGCAGAGGAGGACATCGAGTGGTTCGACGACGAGATCGAGGAGATCTCGAGCCCGCCGCCGCCACCACGACGTATGGGCACGCGCGGGGCGCCGTCTGCGTCGCAGTCGATGGTGGCGGGGTACGACTCGGACATCGAGGAGGTCGACCCGCCGTATCGCGTCACGTACATCGAGCCGCACGACGTCGCGGACGCGGTGGACCCGGAGGATCTGAGCGTGCGGTGCCGCGAGGACCTGGTCGCGCTGCGGAACGAGGTGCGTGCTGCTCGCCCGCTCGGCAACGGTAAAGGTTGCGGTGCAGTGCTGGTGCTAATATATGGCTTCCTTAGCTTGTTGCGCAGGGGCAAGACGAGAGGATAGAAGGGCTCCTCTGCGATGAGACGATAGACATGCTCGCGTTGATGCCACCGAACGGTGAGTACCTGGATGCATCGCAAGGTCCCTCGCTGTTCTGACAGGCGATTGCTAGACACTGAATCACTGCGGGGTGTTTTGGCGATGGTGGACGTTACGATTGAGGATCTTAAGCCGCACACGCCGAGGATCTTGAGTATCTGCACGAAGTACCATATGCTCCGGAAGTAGGTTATGTCAGCACAGCGGGAACTGTTCGGTACAGCGCTTGCCTCTGCTGAAGTTATAGGATGTAATGCAACAGGTAGTAGTACGCTCCATGTGATATAATTAGTGGATTCATACCCCATGCCCACCGCGAAGCACATAGCGTTCTAGTAAGCGTGTCCCTGACGAATGCGTCATTGAAGCGAGACGATTTACTATCTTAGATGTGTTCATATCGATACTTAAGAGCTGCATAGCCTTTCATGCCTAGACGTATGGGCGACACCTGGCGTCAGGCGGCCATTGATATTTCTCTAGGCATCTCGCACGTTAGAGACGACGACCGTATACTGCATCAACTAAGTAGTTATTACATTACTGATGTATATCTATACACCTATACCCATGTTGTACATGTATACCATGAGGTGAGCCCGGGATAGTGACCGACATGAGCAGAAACATAGAGTCGATAAGGATATGCGGAGGACGAGCTCAACGCGCCCGCTTCCGCGACTTCGGCCGCTTTCGAAGCGCCGCGCACTCCCGGCAGTACCAGTTGCCCTTGGGTATCTTCGTGAGGCCGACACAGCCGATGTGGAACTGGATGGGAGCAAACCAGCCGTCAGCAATTTAGGTCTCGCCGTGCAGAGATAGAATACTGACCCATTCACGCGTACAAGTGGGATTGTCGCATGCGATCATCTGTGTAGTAGAATCAAGAAAGTCAGTCGACGTCCCCCGTCCCCGAAACCACAGCACGACGCACATCGCCGAAGGAGACCTGGTTGCAGAAGCAGTAGCGGGGCTCGTTCGGGTCGGGCGGCAGGTCGTCGATCACGGCGTGCGGGAGGATCTGGGCGGGGATCCGCAGGGTGAGCGTCGGCTGTGCCTCCGGCTCGAGTGCGACCACGTCCACGTCTTCTGTCGTATCAGGAGCGGGAGCGACCGCTGCTTCTCCCTCCGCCTGCTCTGTCTGCCGTCGTCCGGCACCCTTCCTCCGCTTCTTGCCCTTTTTCTTCTCTTTCGAGGGAGGTGGAGCTGGCTCGGTGGTCGCGGCTTCGGCTTCCATGGATGGTTCGGGGGCCGGTGGTTCAGGTAGTTCAGGTGGTTCAGGTGGTTCGGGTATCTCAGGTAGTTCAGGTAATTCAGGTTGTTTGGGTGGCTCAGGTGGTGGCGGCTCTTCTTCCATGGGTTCATCCGTAACGACGTCCACCTCGATTTCGACGGGTTCGACTGTGGGCTCCTCGGAATCCTCGGGTTCTTCGGGCTCCTCTGGTTCCTCTGGGAGCTCAATAGGAGCAGGTGTGGGCGCTGGCGCTGGGGCAGGAGAAGAGACAAGGATAGGTATAGGTGCTACCATTGAAACAGGTGGTGGGGTCGCAACGACCCGTCCGCGACTGCTGACAGGAGCCACTACCTCCGGGAGGATGATGGAGGCCGGATGAGTTCCTGCACGCATACCGAGGGTTACGGAGGCTTCCTGCTCCTTGACGGCACGGTCAAGGTCGCGGATATATCTGTCAACCTAACGCACCGTCTGGTCAAGACGCGTTCCGCGATGATAGGGAAGAGAGTAAGAACGTACGAGGTCGTATGCGTGCTGGGCGAGGTACACCTTCTCCGCACACGCCCTCGTGACTTCTTCGGAGGACTGGGCGATGTGAATGAGCAGCTCGCGCGTCGAGGTTGAGTTCTCTACGACTGACGCCAGAGACCTCGAGGTCGATGGTGGAGTAGGCCGTTTGCTCGACGGCCCGGGAGTGGAAGCCGCGACTGAAGAGGATGCGAAGCCGTTCGTGGGCTTCCCGTTCGTCAGGGAAACGTTGCTTGCTCCGTCCACCTTCCCGTTAGTCGTGTCGCTAGCTTCCGGGGAGTCCTGGGGCGCGTCTGGCTTCGGCTCGGCCGGGGCAGCGAGCGCTTTGCGCAGGGAGACATACTTGAGCACCGCAGGCGCGAGATGCGTTATGTTGTCTGGAGCGCGTTATGGTATGAACAGCACGAAGGGTGTACATCCGACTCACCTTGCGCCTGCTGGTCCAGCTCGTGAATGAGCGTGAATGCGCGATGCAGGGACAGCGGGAGCTGTTCGAGCACTAGCAAGGTGATTATAAGCGACTCGCAGAAAGCGAGCGACCCATGCCTGTGGTGAAACGCACATTCATAGTGTTCCTCTCTGAATGCATCCCAGACTTCTCGCTCCTTCGCAGACGCCTCGGCATCTTCCTCGACTTCGGGGTGGGGTTCCTGCGCAAGCCTTGCCAGCTCTAGCTCCGCCAGCTCTTCCGCGTCTGCAGTAGGCTTTTGTGGAGATACTTCATCGTCAAAGAGATGCTGGGCATCGGTGTCGAGGCGCCGTCGTTTGTGTTTCCGCGTGGACATGGTGCATAGAAGGAGGAGCGGCGTTTTGGGCGCTTACTGACGCGACGCGACTTGGCTGACTAAGCGTCCCTCATCCTAGTCGGTACCCCGGGCCGCGCAGGTTTGTAGGATGTTTTCCTCGCATTAATGGATGGCGGAGTGAGGACAGCTAACAATATTGGCCAGGCCTTCGGAAGTACAACGCGGACGTGGACAGCCATTCATGAAAGCGGTTCGTCAATGTAAGTACATGCAATTCGTAAACTTGAGTACATTCGAGTCCGAATCGATAGCAGGAGAAGGGAACAGAGGCCGTGGTGGTAGCAGAGGAAGCACAGGGGGATATCCAAGGAGGTAGATCAGAAGGGACGTATGGGGTCGTGATGTCTATGTACGAGATGCGTGGGGTGTATGTGTAATGGTCGTTGAGCAACAGCAGAATGGTGGGCGTGAGTGATTGAGAGCAATGACGATGTTCGTAAGTGTATGGACTCGAGTGCGAAGAGACGGAGACCACAGGATGTACCAGATCGGACGCGACCATGCAGGACAGCGCAGGCAGATTGAAGCACAGCAGCGTATGTGGCTGGCAAGATAGGATCCAGCCTAAGAGTGATTTTTAGTCTCCCGCCATCAGAGGGCGAGCGAAACATAACTTACGACCTGAGAAGACGAGCAGCAGTTCCAGTCGGAGCAAAGGCAAATGTCGGACGAGAGCAGGATAGGCGACAGCTACCAGGAAAAGAAGTGATCATGGCTTCTCCTCGAAGCGCGCTATAATAAAACATTAGCTTCTGGGGCATATCAAGAACGTTAGTCGGCGGCATAGTCACGCACAATCGATCGACGTCGCATTGTCTCTGGAAGACAGGCCATTAGCGTGGAGAAATCAGTTGTAATGCGACACTCACCGATAGTACTGCTGGAACGCAGTTTCGGCGTCGCCGTACAAGGTACTCAGAAGGCTGATGTCGCTCTGCTTCAAGCCGTGCTCCACATCACATTGGAAGAGCGGCGGCCTCTGGTCCACCCGTAGTGGTTCCCGGTATTTAGGGTTGCAGACCTTCTCGATGAGTTCCGTCTTCCAAATCTTCCAAACCTGTGTCTCGTTTGGAAGGAGGTCGTTCAGGATCTTCCTCAGAGCTTCCGGTTCGGCCGGCGAAAGAACGAGGAGGACGTAGACGGCCATAGACGTCCTTGTACCGAACTTGTACTTGTGCATGGCGGGGTTATGCAGGATCTGTTCCATGAGGATGCGTCTTTGGAAGCTTTCCCTGTCCAGGGAGGAAAGGTACGAGTTGTACATCCATGAGACAGCGAGGGAACAGAGGAACATGATCTGGCCGAAGATCTCGCCCTGGGGGACAAGGAGCAGCTGCGCCAGGAATTGCGCGGTCAATAACATGGAGCACGCCCCGATGTTATGGTACTCCGGCTCGCTGGTGAACTTCAGCGAGAACTGTCCTCTCGTGATTGGTGTTACAGCGCCCTCCGTCCCCCTCAGCACGATGATTTCTTCTTCGGCCATCAAGACACCGTCCCCAGGCGGCGCCCCTTCTGCATGTGTCGGATGAGTGAAGGTGAACTGACCTGTGCCTACGACGTAGCAAGAGAGTCCGCTGCTGATCATGCCAAGTACGATCATGGAAAAGCAGAACCAGTCCCGGTATACCGCACAGGCGACGCTGGTGGCGACTGATGCTAGGATTGGCAAACTGGCAAGTGGGCTGGTAGCGTTCCGAAACAAGCGAGGGTGTTCTTCTGAGAGGGGAGTATGGCGTAGATCGACGACGGTGACAGCAATGGGTCTGGTCTTTCTGTTTGGTAGGAGATGAGGAACATCGAGGGCCAGGCCCTGCGGGATGTCCTTGCATTCTTGGAACAACAGATGGGCGAGATGACCAGTCTTAGAAATGATGGTGCCCGAATGCACTCCGCGGTATGTGGGGCCCCGCATGCCGTCGAGCTCGAAGAGGACCGCGGGATCGACGTTGATTCCGGGGTAGAGCCCGTCCCAAAACCGTGATCGCCCCAGCTGCCCGTACCGCTTCGCGATCTCGTAACTCCCCGGCGAGTTGTACCACCCCAACCACCTCCTCCCCTGGTAGATGTGGACGGTCGCCATCGCTGAGACGGCGACGTCGCCTCCGAAGAAACCGGCGACACCGGAGATATCGAGGTTGAACTGCGAGTCCTTCAAGGGTATCGTGGGTATCATCATCGCATGTAGCTTCGCCGACGAGGGTATACTGGCAGGGTTAGACGAGCAGGACGGCGAGCAAGGTTGGAGGAGGGAGAGTGCGACGTCGGGGAGATGTCGAGGACGTATATAACGACCATTGCCGCTGGGCAGACTGCCTCATGGTAGTTCGTGTAAAAAGAGATGAGCGTTGCCCCGGTCGAGCGGGTGAGAACTTTGGAATCACATCAACGGACTGTCGTACGCGCTAACCCGTGCCACCGCGGCCTACTCACCGTCTTCATCCCGGCCGCACCTTGGCCCAAATTTCCTCCCCCTGACCACCCTTAATCTGGCTCGCTTGACACCCACCTCCACGCGACTCTCCTGCAGGACCAGCAATGAACTGGGACCATGCCAAAATATAACGGCGTGAGCTGAGGGATTGATATTGAACGCCATGATCGATGCCATGCAAGTCTCGCCGTGCCTCGTGCATTTAGGCTTGGCGCTGCGGGTCGGAGATACGCTGTGCCTGAGCCAGCCGCTCCCAGGGTTAATTACATTCACGAAATCAAAAAGTATGGGGACATCGCCATGATGGACCTTCGTAAAAACACGGAGCTTGCGACCTTGTTGAATATTCTGAGTCGACATGTACTCAAGGGCAAACATCGCGGCTCGACTCGCTGACGCCTGCTCTCAGCTTAGCCTCTTGCCACGACCCTTGAGACCAACAGCTTACGCTGGTGAGTAATTATATATACTGCCGAATCAGAATGAGCACTCGAAGTTTCGGCTGACATGCGTGGCGGCTACGACTGCATTTCAATAGCTAAACCTTGTTCGAAGACGCGCACGGCGTGGCACTCAGTGGCCGCTGTTCAAGCTCATGTTACGCCTCGCGGTACTCGGCGTATCTCCAAAGAAGTTGAGCTCGACCATAACAGATGATGTCGACAAGTAATGGGAACGGAGGCCGTACGCTCCGAGTCGGCACCAAACCGATCGTCCAGTGCGCAATCGGAGGCGAAGCTTAGCCCAAGCCTAAAGACAGTGCTGTCGTCCGTACGGTGGCTCAAGTCAGCCATGCTACGTGAGGATTTTGTGACGAGGATGCAGATACATAAATATTGGGAAGACTGAACATAGACAAGACTATAGAGAGCAAGCCACAGCTCTCCCTTCGTTGGGTATACATCAAGCTATCGGTGACCGCCTACTTACCATATGGCAGATTGTCCATAGAGCTCATACCGTCGAGCATTGTGTATGTTGCCCCACTCAACGGGCCCTGCTGATCATAGTAACCAAACCCTGTAGACTTCCGGCTGATGGTACTGGCCCTACTCCCGGGACCCAAGGTGTTGGACCGACTGGGCAGTGGGCTCGCAGTGGTACGTCCCCTTGAATGACAGTATTCGGTCAATGAGGTGCGTCACCAATAAGAATGGATCCCGAGACTCACCTTCGGTATGCGTTGTACATGGCGGCAGCAGCCGATGCGTCCGCGTAGAGCGTGTTCAGGAGTTTCACTTCCGAATCGTTGGCGGTGAGAGCAGGGGGGAGACCGAATTCGAACTGGAAATCCATGCTCTCGTGAAAGTTGGATTCGATGCAGCGGAGCACTTCATTCTTCCACGAGCACCACACGTCGGTGTCGTTCGGGAGCAAGTCGTCCAGCACTCGCTTGAGAGCTTGCGTCTTCGCAGGGGCGAGAGTGAGCAGCGCGAACGTCACCATCGCCGTTCTAGTCCCGAGTTCGTACTTCTCAAGCTGGCCCGGCTTGAATTGCAGAACTTGGTCGCGGAGGATCGCCCGCTGGATGTTCTCCCTGTCCAAAGACGAAAGGTAGGAATTGTATACCCAAGAGCAGAAGAGAGTGGCGAGGAAAAGTAGCTGCCCGTGCAGTTCGCTCTGCGGGATGAGAAGGAGTTGCGCGACGAATTGCAGGGTGAGGAACATCGAGCAGACGCCGATGGTGTGATATTCGGGTGCGCTGTTGTAGTCGAGGGTGAACTGTCCTCTCGTGATCGCGTTGACTGCGCCCTCCTCCCCCTTTAGGATGACCAGCTCCGTACCTCCGCTTTTCAGGACGCCATCTCCCGCGGGCGCGCCTGGCGCAGGAGCAGGATGCTTGAACTTCAGGGTGCCCATGCCGATCACGAAGCAGGACAAGCCGCTGCTGATGATGCCTATGAGGATGCACGCGAAAGCGTACCACTCGCGGATCAGGACACATCCTACGCATGCGCCGATCGAGGTGAGGATGGGGATACAGGCGAGGGCGCTGGCTGTGTCCCGTCCTTGCCGCGGAGTCTCCTCCTCATGCGGGGTGTGCGTGAGATTGGCGATGGTTACGGTTCCTGGCGTCGTCGTTCGCATCCCCGGCGGTGGAGTGAGCGATTTGACTGAGAGATCCTTGCATTCCTCGGCAAAAAGACGGGCGACGTGGGTAGTCTTGGTCAAGACCGTTCCGGACTGGGAAGCGGTGAACTTTGGCCCCTCCTTCCCGTCGAATTCGAAGAGGACCGCGGGGTCGACGTTGGCACCGGGGTAGAGCGCGTCCCAGAAGCGCGAGCGACTGAGCTGGCCGTACCGCTTGGCGATCTCGTAGCTCCCGGGCTGGTTGTACCATCCCAGCCACTTCCGCCCCTCGTATACGTGGACGGTCGCCATCGCGGAAACCGAGACGTCGCCTCCGAAGAAACCAGCTACGCCGGAGATGTCGAGATCAAACCCGCTCTTTGAATTGGATGAGTCGGTCATCGTGCAGAAAGATATTAGAGGTGAGTGGTCAAGGAGGTTGGACTGGTATGATTTGGTGACGGCTTGGTAACTCTAGGACCTTTATGAAGTATTTCGCGAGAGGGGTGAAGACCATGCGATGGGCGCATGCGGCGTATCCAGTTGCGAGCTGTAGGCCTGCATCCTCAAGCATTTCGACATGCCCTGGAGCTGCGCTGTGACGATATGAAAGTGAGTGAAGCCCCAGCAACCACATCGCGAACCATATGCATGATCTTGCGCGTACTAGAAGTTATCGCCTGAAGAGGCTGCCCCGCTGAGAAGTCGAGGACGCGGAGAGCATTAGGAGGACCGATCAGGCGCGCTGCGGCAAGTTGCCGTTCAAGACGCGAATCAAGCATGGGGTGGTCCGACGGATTGCGGGTGGTCGCATTCACTGTGCGTGGAGTCTGATTTCAAATGGGCTCGTTCGCTGCTCTATGTGGCGAAGGCTGTGGACGGTTCAAGTTTGCACGTAACCGCGTCAGGTTGGCGCCATTTGACAGGTAGGTTGCAGCGTGGTGGACTGACTACCTACTGACCTGCGGAAATAGCACACACCGGCCACCACGCTGTACACGCGTGTGGGCAACTCCCGATAACGCTCGCAGTGCAGCGTCGAACAGGTAATTTAGAGAGTCGTTGGCAGGGAAGACGTCTACGCCCGGTGGAAAGCGTTCGAGCGGTCATGATTCGTTCAAGTTGGGCTGGATGTTGCCCCTGCATCTCGACAGGCTGCGAAGGGTCTTCCGAACCTGCACGTGGGGTGTTGTAGGCAGCTAATATTTCCTGTAGGGCGGTCAAGATTCTGCGTGCATATACGGTTGTACACACTCCAGCTTCTATCATAGCGCCGCAGCCTCTCCATCGTCGCGATACGAGTCCAAGCACTGATGTAAGCATCGCTCCCTCTCCGGGCCCAACGGCGTAACCCGCAGTACCAATCTAAAACGGCACAGCTTTACCCGCATACCGTACCGCGACCCAGTTGAGCGAAGGCGGGCAGAATGGGCCCGTAACGGTGCGAGGTATATTGGCTCTGGGCCCGGGCTCCGTATGATACTAGAAACTGTTAACGTAGGACGAGTAATAGTACAAAGGAGCAAAAGCGATATATGGCAGGGTACATAGAAGGATACAGTCGAGAACAAGAGGGTTAGCAGGAGTGAAAGTCTAACGGAGCATCAAGAAACTGATAAGCGAGGCACGTCGAGGGGGAATGCATGGTGGAGAGTCAAGGTATCGCCGGTGGTTTTCATAGGGCCTCTCGGACATCACGGGTGTAGTCAATCAGATACGATGCTCACCACACCGAGCACTTTAGAACCGAGCACGAGCAGCGGCGTACACATTGACGGCAGCCTGGGCATCGCCGAGCAGGGTGCGCATGAGGGTGGACTCCTCCGCATTGAAGCTCGTGGCCTCCTGCGGGAGGCCGGTATCGAAGGACGGCTTCTCCTCCTGGAGCCTGCGAGCGACCGTCTGCCTCCATGCAGACCAGACACGGGTGTTGTTCGGAATGAGAGCCGCAAGCTGCTCCTCAATGTTCGCGGGCTTCAGGACCTGCATCAAGAAGACGGCCATGGCAGCGCGGGTGCCGAGGCTGAAGCGCCTGGTGGACGGGGTCTCCAGGAGGTCCTCGAGGACGACCTTGGCCTTAGCCTTCTTCTCTGCGGCAGCCATGTGGGAGTGGTAGAGGAACGCGATGGCGACAGTGAACAGGAAGCACAGCTGTCCGATGAAGGTACCCTGGGGGACGACGACGAGCTGCGCGAGGCACTGGAGGGTGGCCATAGTGGCGGCGACGCCCAGGCGGTTGAGCGCCTTGTCGTTCTTGAAACGGAGGGAGAAGTGGCCGCGAGTGACGCTGCTGATCGCACCCTCAGAACCCTTGAGCACGACGATTTCATTTCCAGCCTCGAGGAAGCCGTCACCCGACGGCGCACCCGGAGTAGAGGCGGGGCGAGTGAAAGTAAGATCACCGGCGCGCAGCACGCTCGAGGTCGCGGCGTTGCACACCATGCCGAGCACGATCATGGAGAGCGTGGGCCAGTCCCCGACGAACGCACATCCGGCGGACGCACCGATGCTGGCGAGGATGGGGAGGAAAGGCGCCGCGGCCTTCAGCGTAGGGTGTGCCTCGGTGGCAGGGGCATGGTGAAGATCAGCGATGGTCACGGCGAAGGGGGTGGTGACCCGACCCTCAGCGACGCCATCGATGTGCTGCGTCTTGCAGTGGTCGACAAGGATCTGGGCGATTTCGCCAGTCGTCGGCATAGTAGTGCCGGAGAACGAGGCTACGAATTTGGGTCCGCCCTGGGTGAGCGTCGTCTGGGCTAGAGCATTGGGGCTGGCGCTGATACCGCCGTGAAGTCCATCCCACGAGCGGGACTGCACAACGTTGCGGAGGCGCTTTCCTACTTCATAAACACCAGGGGAGTTATAGAGACTCGGGACGCTACGACGGCCGTAGACGTAGGAGGTCATGTGCGCGGAGGCAGCGTCGTCGCCGCCGACGAAGCCGGAGAAGGCGGCAGTGACGAGAGGAATATCCATGATCTGTTGTTGGCAGGGCATCATTGCTGAAGTTGGGAAGGAGGGGAGTGCTGTTGGGTGTCAGGATACGCAGTCGCCGCGTGGAACGATGTACTCACAGGTGGTTGGGGGTAGCAGGGAGTGGATGGGGTTCTTGTCTGAATAGGCGAGCGCAAGGATGTGTGTGAGTAAAAGGGCGACGCGAAGGGAGTTATATGCAGCTCGTTATGGTTCAACCTGTGCAGCGCCCAGGAGGCCAGATGACTGGTCAGAACATCTGCGTAGACCACAGGCGGTGCGGGCGTGTCATTGCAGGGCAACGGAACCTGGGCTTCCCTGGGCCTGGCTCCGATCCAGATATCCATCCATGTGAAGATCGATAAGTCTCTGCAGGGATGGCTGTCGTTAATTGCCACGCATATGGATAGCAATACGGGGGCGTACCCGAGGAAGCATTATGTTATGACATTTTGGCTGTGCACGAAGCGCGGCAGCGCCGCCACAGTCAGACAGCTATCCGTATACAAACGGACGATGGAGCTCTAGGTGGAAAGGTCCCTACATGGCGATCCATGCGAGAAGTGAGCCTGTTACACAGCGGGGCGCGACAACTCCGTCTTCGGAAGGTATTGGGTGTAGGCAGCGTATGCGGTCTCGGCGTCCTTCAGTAAGGTTACGAAGAGCAGGCTGTCCTCCACGAACCACAAACCCCGCATCTTCTGCCACTCCCAGTCACATTCCTCGAACCGCAACGGCTGTCCAAGGGTAATTTTCTGCGCCACTACCCTGTGCCACAGCTGCCATACCGGCGTATCTTTCGGGAGCAGCGCCTGAAGGCGCGCCTCGACGTCCTCGCCGATATACGGCCGGAGCGCGAGCACCGCGAAAACCGCCGCGGCGGTTCTGGTATTGAAGCGGAACTTCTCGATAGTCGGCTTGCCGAGGACGTCCGACATGAGGATACGGCGCTCGACGGTCTCCTTTCCCTGCGCGAGGACGAGACGGTGGTAGAACCACGCGGCGACGACGGACACGATGAACATCGTCTGGCCAAAGAGGCCCCCCTGCGGGACGAGGAGGAGCTGGAGGAGGAACTGTATCCCGAGGAGGATCGAGCATCCTGTGACGATGCGGTGCTCCCTGGAACCATGTCCCTTCGACTCGTCGAACTGAAGGGAGAAGCGGCCCCGCGTGATGGGCGCCACGGCGGCCTCCGTCCCACATAGCACGACGAACGAGCGCGAGGCCTCGAGCCAACCAGACGCGAGCCTGGCCGTCTGTTGGGGGATGCGGTGCTGGTATGTGAATTTGGTGTTCCCCATGACTTGACAGGCGATGCCGTGGCAAAGGGCAGAGAAGAAGATGACGGCAGCGGAGTAGAAGTCGCCATACTGGTAGCAGGCGATGCCCGTGGCCATCGTGACCAAGATAGGGAGAATGGCCAACCGCCTCGAGAGGGTATGTGGAACCCTAGGATACTCCAGCTCCTCGGGTTCCCGCTTGAGTTTGACGATCGCCACATCCATCACGGCCGAGTGCCGCCCTCCCACCTCGACTGACTCCAATTCACGGCACTCCTCTACGAGCATGGAGGCAAGCGGGCCCGTGGACTGGAGGGTGGCACCTGAGCGCGCGGCAGTGTACGTTGGCCCCATGACACCCGTGAGTTCGTCAGCGAGGTCCTGCGGCACAGCGGATGATTGGTAGGAGGGGCTCCAAAACTTGAGCCGCGCGAGTTGTCCGTATCGTTTCGCGAGGTAGTAGCTGCCTGGACAGTTGTACCACCCCCACCACTTTCGCTGGCCGTGGATGTGGGGAAGCATCATGGCCGCTAGAGCCGCATCTGCTCCAAGGAAGCCTGCAATCTGGGTGGGGTCGAGTGAGAAGTTCACGTTCGCAAGAGGGACTTGGAGAGGCATAGTAACGAGCTAAGGAGGAGACTCCTGGAGGGCGGGGCTCTCGTCCTCGGCTACACAGATTTATGCTGTCCATGCTCTTGGCACATGAGGACGACGTCCAGCTCAGTGGGATCCTAGGAGAGCTTTATGGGCGCTCGCTTGAGAGGCGATGAGATACGGCAAGAAGTCGTCGAGAAGTGCACCCGTGTCTGCTGCGGGAGCTCCGGCCCTACTGACACAGCCGCATATACACGTACCTGGGAGATCGATGCTATCTGCACTATGAGGTGAGAGATCGTCCGTGGTCTGGGGATGGTGTCGCCGACCCCAAATGCTCGCTCCATACAGTACAAGCGTCCTTGAAAAAGACGCGCTTATGGTCTTACATCTATCATCGGCACGGGGCGCATCTTGATGTCTGCAATCCTCTGGTATACATACCTATACGTACATGTTGTGATGATACACCCGCTGGCTGCTTGTCCGTAGTGCATGAATCTTACGATGTCTATCGCCTGAGCTTCTCGGCGAGTTCGAAACCTGACGCAAGGTGGTCGAGCCTAGCATCGATCACAAAGCCCTGTAGACGAATTAGCACTGACCCAGACGGAGCGAAAATCCGCTGACCTTCTTCTCGTACTCTGAATAGAGGGGCAGGTAAGCAACGCCCTCCAGCGGATTGATGACACGGCAGACCTTTGAACTCGGCGCGCAACTTCGCGAGCTCTACTATGCGCACGGTGATGAACTCTCCAGGGTCCAACTTCTGTGCGGGTATTTCAAGCTTGTCAGAGAAGGGCACGTCAACCGTTATAAGCTTCATGTTCGCGTTTGTCATCCCTGGGAAGCGGCGATGAGGCGGTACGTATGAGGCTGCGAACGATGCACCGCACCAGGGTCGCAGACCAGCAGCGGCGAAGTCTCGACTACGCCACCGGCCTGGAAGCCAGTCTCTTCCTCGAGTTCCCGAATAGCTGCGTCTTCGGGCGTTTCTCCCTCGCCAATGAGACCTGTTACCGAATGTTGAGCGCAACTGTGGCGTAACCTTCATATCGAAGAGCTGACCTGCTGGGAGTTCTGCGAGGGCACAAACTTTTAGTGGCGATACGCAGGTATTCGTACCACATATCACACACCTATGACGTAGTGACCAACGGGAGGCCGGAATTGCTCGATGATGATAGTTGAGGGCGGAAATGCATTTGATTCAGAGCGGAGAAGCGCGAGGATGGCGACAGCTGGTATGGAGCCGTGAGCACTTCATGTGCAAGTACGATGCAGCAATCCGCCAACCGTCAATGCCGGAGGAGGCCCGCGTCGGTCGTTCCGCGAACTCCCAAGGGCGCTGTAGAACGTCATTAGCACGAGCACGCCCGGCTCGGCCGAGCTCTGCAGGCGGTAGTGACGCGCCTCTTTGCCCGTCGGATCTGTGTAGGTGCACTTCTTGAGTTTGACCCACCTATATTGAGAAACACGGGATTCCGTCACGGTCAGGAACGTGAATTGGAAAACATATGCACGGGACCGGAAGCGTACTTTGCTTCCGAAGTGGCGAGATCCTCGACAGAGATAACTTTGGACTCGGACATTGTCGGATTCGGCGGGCGAAGGTATATCGTGCGAGTGGTTTGTCTGAGCAGGCGGCGAGCAAGAGAGTGTGGTGTGGATCGCAGGACGAGGGGAGAGAGCAAGGACATCCTCGGAATCCGGAGTGAGGGGACGCAGCCAATCGCACCGCACCCAAAACGGGCCGGGCGGAGGCCCCACGGGGACTGTAGCGGTCACGTGGGCGGAGATATACCCTGCGGGGTCCGCCAAGTCCCCAGCCTCAGCTTGCCTTCTCCCCGTCGCCATCCCATCTCTCCCTCATCTTTCGCATCGCATACACAATGGTCAAGGCAGTCGTACTCGGAGCTGCAGGTATGCTCATTTATTCACGTCCGTGCATCCGCAAATGTGCTCAATCCGTCTCGATCAGGCGGCATTGGACAGCCCTTGTCCCTCCTGCTCAAGACCAACCCCCTCATCACAGAGGTAGCAACGGGACACGCAGGCCATTTGGTGCATAACATGCTTACGCACGCGCTCTGTAGTTGAGCCTCTTCGATATCGTCAACACTCCCGGTGTTGCTGCCGATCTGTCGCACATCTCGACCCCCGCCAAGGTGGTCGGTTACCTGCCCCCCGATGATGGCCTCAAGAAGGCCCTTGCTGGCGCAGAGATTGTCGTCATCCCCGCGGGTGTTCCCAGGAAGCCTGGCGTATGTCTTTCCCCCTCTGTGCCAGTGGTCATAACTCATCCTTCCATCCCTTGTAGATGACCAGGTTCGTGCTCTGATTAACCCAGTCACGGATCGAGAACGATAGCTAACATGTTACTGCGCGTAGAGATGATCTTTTCAAGGTACTTGCGTTACACTTGTTTGAGGAGAGCACTGCTCACACACGTATAGATCAACGCAGGTATTGTCCGCGACCTGGCCACCGGTATTGCGACGACCGCGCCGAAGGCGTTCGTTCTTGTTATCTCCAACCCCGTGAACTCCACCGTTCCCATCGTTGCCGAGGTATTCAAGAAGCACGGCGTGTTCGACCCGAAGAGGTGCGTATCGCGCAATCTCGCGCATCTCACGAACTTACATTGGCCCGCAGGCTCTTCGGTGTTACCACTCTGGACGTCGTGCGCGCGTCGACCTTCGTTTCTGAGATTCTCGGCGACCTCTCCCTCGCGAACAAGGTCGTCGTCCCCGTCGTCGGTGGCCACAGCGGTGTCACGGTCCGTACCATCGATCGGGCCAATCGCAACCCGCGCATTAACCCGCCGCGTTTCTAGATCGTGCCCCTGCTCTCGCAGTCGTCGCACCCGTTGCCGTCGGGCTTCGCCCAGGATGAGCTCGACAAGCTCACGAACCGCATCCAGTTCGGTGGCGACGAGGTCGTGAAGGCCAAGGACGGCGCGGGCTCGGCGACCCTCTCGATGGCGTTCGCCGGTGCGGAGTTCGCATACAAGGTCATTCGCGCGGCCAACGGCGAGAAGGGCATCGTTGCGCCCACGTTCGTCAACCTCGCTGCGGATAAGGAGGGCGGCGACGCGCTCAAGAAGGAGATCGGCAAGGATCTTGACTACTTCTCCTCGCCCGTAGAGCTCGGGGTACGTGCAGGCTGATATATGCGTGGCGAAGTAAACTCACATTGCGTGCTCTATAGCCCGAGGGTGTTGTTACGATCCACGGCCTCGGCAAGATCACCCCCCACGAATCGACCCTCGTCAAGGCTGCGATCCCGGAGCTTGAGGCCAGCATTGAGAAGGTGCGCAGTTTGTGTTATAGTCAGCATATAGCTTACTGACGTCTTTCTGTACAGGGTGTCTCGTTCATCGAGTCGTCCAAGCTCTAAGCATCTATCATTATGCCGTATGTCGCTGCAGGAAGGAAGACTAAGAGAAGATGTGGAATACTTGTATTCGATAACTCTGTACACGTAGAGGAAATGACACCCATCGATGTTGCTCCTATCGTTCGCCCGTAACCAGCGCATGCCTGCCAAGCAGCGGGAGCAGTGTCCTGCCTGCCAATGGACCACAGTCGTTTGCTTGGCGTTTTCAAAATTCCGGGATGGAAAACGCTGAATTGTTACACGGGAAAAAGCGACGCAAATATAGCAAAGAACAATATACACTAGTATCCTCCTCCCCCGTCGTCCCCGCGGTGAGATGCCATCTGCCGCCGCTGCGTGTCCTCCAGCTTCGGGCAGTTCGAGATCCCGTGGCCCAGGCCACCACACACCGGGCAGCCCTTGAGCGAGCCCCCCTGCGCAGCGCGGGGATCGTCGATGCTGAGCAAGAATGGCGGAACCCTATTACAAACAGAACGATCAGCGCTCGTTCACATACAACCCAAACTGTCCGGAGCGGATCCTGGAGATGAAAGGGGACGCACTTCTGGCCGGCCTCCATGAGGAGGTACTTGAGGTCGAGCAGGGTCTGCTCGGGCGTGTTCATGTTCACGAACGTGGTCGCGATCCCGGTCTTTCCGCTGCGGCCCGTGCGCCCGATCTGGTGCACGTAGTCCTCGATCTCCTTGGGCATGGAGAAGATGATGACGTGCTGGATGTCGTTAAAGTCGAGGCCTTTGGAGGCTACGCCGGAGGCGACCATCACGTCCTTTGCGCCGGACTTGAACGCCTTGATGGCGTATTGGCGTTCCTCTTGGGCTAAGTGAAGCCGTTAATTTACTGTTTGTCATACAGGGGTGAGGGATTGGGGCGTACATTTGGAACCGTGAATGGCGACTGCCTCCACACCCTTCAAGAGGAGATACTCCTGGATATCTGGGCAAGGTTCAATTCTGAATGGATACGCATCTGCTCATCTCCGCTTACCGTCGACTTCGTTCTTGTTCTCACTGAAGATGATGACCGGTGGAGGCGTCTTCTGCAAGCACTCCAAGAGGTAGACCATCTTCGCTTCTTGTTTGACATACTCCACAACCTGCAGAACGTCCAAGTTGGCGGCACCGGCACGTCCGACGTTTACTAATACGGGCTTGACGAGCGACTGCTGAGCGAAGTCCTGAATTTTCCTGGGCATGGTTGCGGAGAACAGCAGTGTTTGCCTTTGCCGCTGTGAATGTATTCAGTATAAGCACTATGTTAGGCCACGACGTATCTTACCTTGAAGAAGCTCATGATGTTTCGTACATCTTCTTCGAAACCCAAGTCGATCATGCGATCAGCCTCGTCCATGCAGAGGTATTTGCAGTTGTCAAACGTGAACCGCTTCTTCTCCAGCATGTCGATCAGTCGCCCTGGAGTGGCGACCACGACGTGTATGCCCTTGTTGAATACATGGCTTTGCTCGCTCATGGAAATACCACCGATACATAGTAGGGTGTTGAGCTGCGGATAGCGGCCGTCCTTGGCTAGCGCCGCTGTCCAGACAAGAATGTTCTCGTAGGTCTGGGTGGCCAACTCTCGGGAGGGACAGAGAATGACACCAACGGGGCCTTCGCCTCGGCTTAGAGGGAGCCGGGCTTCTTCCTCGAGCGCTAGCATGATCAGAGGCAAGCAGAACGCAAGCGTCTTTCCCGACCCAGTGAACGCGATTCCGATCATGTCACGACCAGAGAAACTAGAGAAACCATTCAGAGACATCCCGATCAAAGAGCACGCTGATAACGCACGCTGTGGGTATTCCTTGCAGTTGAATAGGTGTAGGTTTTGTTATTCGCTTCGTCTTAAGGAATTTCACGAGAGGTTCGGGCACTTTCATGTCCTGGACAGGGATATGAATATGTGCAGATACTAATGACCGCTCGCCAGTCGACTTACTGTGAAGTTGTCGATAGGTGGAGGAAGGTCATCTCCCTCTATAAGGATGTGGTGTTGCTCCCGTATACGCATGTTCTCCTCTTCAGTTCGGTCGCGCACGAACTTGGGCGGTCGCCATCTATAGAGGTCTCGGGTGAATGCATGCAATGCGAAAATCCCATGTTGCGACGTACGAAGACTTCAAAGGCTCAGTATATGACACGCCCTTGGCTAGTTCAAGGTCGGAGGCGAGCTTCCTGCGCGCAGCAATTGCGGCCAAGATTTCAGCGTCTTGTTCTTCCGCTTTCTCTGCGTCGGTCTTCTTGGCATCTGTTATGTAGGTTAGCTATACACACTCTTCAGACGGCAAGGCGTACTGAGAGAACGACGTACCCTCGACTGCCTTCCTGCCGTGAACTTCCTGTGCTTCCATTAGGAGAGTCCTCTCCTTCCGTGCCTTCTCCTTTCGCCGCTCCTCCTCCCGCTCCTCATCGTCCTTTTCCTCCAGCTCCTCCAAAAGCTGCTTGGCCTTGTCCTTTTCCGTATTGGCACCCCAAGACGTCAGTTTTGCGAGTTTCGCCTGACGTCTTTGAGCGACGGGGACATACGGTTCATAGGAGTCATCTTCATCGTCCAGTTTGTACACTGGCGAGGGAGAGCGCTGGATCCGAGCACGTTTATGGGATGGCTGGGACATGTCGCGGTCGTGGTTGTGGTCGAAGGCTGCCACTGCTAGGAACGCACCGAGCGCCGAGCAGCACGGCAATCAAGCGCCGCCGGGGCGGACGGACCGCTCTGCCGGAAGGAGGATGAGATCATTGGGCGGGAAGCGGGTTCTCCCAGCGACGAGCACCGTCCATATGGCCGACAAATCCCTGAAATCATCGATAACACTCCTTCTTCCCGACGGCCATGGCTGACACACAGTTTGACCCATCCACTCACCCCCACCGGCGCGGTATGTGTCCAATTTGTGGAAAAAGACAGCAGAGACTCATCGGACGTTACAGTCAACCCGCTTACCGGAGAGCACGTCCTCGTCTCGCCTCATCGCACGAAGCGGCCGTGGCTGGGACAGACAGAGCCTCCACAGCAGGTTGACCTTCCCCCGTATGATCCGAAGTGCTACTTGTGTCCAGGGAACACCCGCGCCGGCGGGCAGCAGAACAAGAAGTACGAGCACACAACGGTCTTCGAGAATGACTATGCCGCAGTCCTGCCTCCCCCGGGCCCTGCCGCACCGCCCGCGCCCCACCCTTTGCTCACCACCGAGCCAGTTCAAGGCGGCTGTGACGTGATATGTTTCCATCCCCGCCATGACTTGACTCTCGCGAGACTACCGCACAAGGACATCGAACGCATCATCGACGAATGGAGTGCCATCTACAAGAAGCGCGGCGAACAGGAGGGCATCGAATACGTACAGATATTTGAGGTAACAGACCGTGGTTTCTTCCTCTCCTCTTATCCGTTGACACCTCTACAGAACAAGGGGGCCATGATGGGCTGCTCGAATCCCCACCCTCACGGCCAGGTCTGGTCCCTCTCCGCAGTGCCTACCTTACCCGCAACGGAAATTTCGAACTTGAAGAAATACGCCTCCGCTACGCCTGCTTCCGACGCGCCGCGCGGACCCCTTGGCCGTGCATGTCTTCTCTGCGACTATGTGCACTTCGAAGTAAGTGTCGCCAAGGCCGAAGGGCGTGTCGTTGTACAGAACGAGCACTGGGTCGCTCTCGTGCCTTGGTGGGCGATCTGGCCGTTCGAGATTATGTGTAAGTCTTGCCTTACAGCTCGCTCCCCTTGTTATTGATTACTGATGTATTCCGTCATAGTGCTTCCCTACAAGCGGCATGTCCCTTCGATTGTGCACCTTACCACGGATGAGAAGGCCGCGTTCGCAGACATCCTGTCGCAGGTTACCGTCCGCTACGACAACCTCTTCTCGTGCTCTTTCGCCTACTCCATGGGCATTCACCAGCGGCCCACTCCGCCCCACTCCGACGCTATCCCCGAAGACCAGGACGAAGAGAATGTGACACATTTGCACTTACACTTCGCACCGCCGCTGTTGCGCAGCGCCTCCGTCCGCAAGTTCTTGGTTGGGTAAGCTGGTCTAAATAAATTAACCACCGTCGCAGGTGTTGACCTTGGATATTCCAGATTCGAACTTATGGCCGAGCCCCAGCGCGATCTCACCCCAGAGCAAGCAGCCCAACGTTTGCGCGACTCGTCGGACGTGCACTATCTCGGTATTTCAGACATGGTAGACAGCGCCTCAGCGACAGAAGGAGTAGATCCAACAAACAGTTGATCGGAGCAGTAAAGCAATGTAAGGTGTAGCACTACAGATGTAACAGTACCGGCGAGCAGAGTGAAGATAGAACAGCACAGCACATATCCTGAACACTCAGTGATGCGACTTCTTCGCCTTGTCGATATGCGCGCGGAGCTTGCGCTGCTTCTGCCTCAGCGACGCCTTCTTCTTGCCCTTGACCGCGCCGCTCGCGATAATCATCATGATCGGCTTGTTGCGCGCCTTCTCGCGGTTCGTCGTGCTGCTCGGCGCCGCCTTGTTCTTCTTGCCCTTCGCGGACCCGAACTTCTCGCGCCCCTCGCGCCCCTTCTCGATCGACGCAATGCGCTCCGCGTAGTCCGCCTTCGCCTTCTTGCGCGGCCCGAGGATGTCCATCTCGGAGATGAAGGTCTCCTGCAGCGTGCCGTCGCCGTTCGCGAGGAGCGTCTTCCGTTGCGCCTCGAGCGCGGCGAGCTTGCGCTTGGTGCCGGAGCCGCCGCCGCCGGCGACGGCGTCGGTCGCGGCTTTGATGCGCAGCTCGTTGAGCATCGCGAAGTCAGCGGGCGTGAGGATCTAAAATGACCAGGTCAGACCAGGAAGAACGAGACTTGCATATGCGATCGCACCTTTGTGGTTGCGAGCGACGAGATCCGCTGCACTGCGTCCTCTTCGGGAGCCTCGTCCTTGCTCGCCTCCTCGCCGTCCCCATCATCTTCTTCCAACTCATCTTCTGCTTTGCCTTTGCCTTTCTTCTTCTTTTTGCGCTTGTTGTCGTCCTCGTCTTCACTATCGCTGAGATCCAGGTCGTCGTCGCCGTCAGACTCGACGCTGATCCAGCCGTCCGACGATTCGTCCGAGTCCGATTCGACGTCCCAGCCCTCCCATGCCGCCGTCTCGTCTTCGTCTTCGTCGCCCGACACGATTCCGTCCTCTTCGCGCAGCTTCTTCAAGTGGTCTTCCAGCATCTGTATGGTATGTAGCTTAGCATATAGACACCAAATAGAGACATCTATGACTTACCACCAAGCCCTCGATGTCGACGGCGGCCTGCAGGCTGTGACCGAAAGGCAGCGGCTGGCTGCCACCCGCAATGCCCATGCTCGCCTCCTTACCGCGCTCTCTCCGCTTGAGCATGCCGGGGTTGACCTCACGGAACAGCTGGAGCAGACCCCGCGCGGCGGAAGTGACGGCCTTGTCGCGGCTCTTGCGGTACGCGATGAGGTCCCCGAGCAGGTCCTCCTCCATTGACCACGGCTGGCGACGGCAGACCTCGCGGATCGCGTTGATGCCGGCCGCGATGACCTCGCTGCCCACGCCGGGGTGCACGAACTCCTGCGCGAGCTTGCGCACGACGGGGGTGAGCGCGTCGGGGGGCGTGAAGTCGTGCACGGACTGCGCGAGCGCGACAAGGATCGCGGGGATGCGCAGCTGGTGGTACGCGAGGTACTTCATAATGTATGTGTAGAAGCCGAGCACGCAGAGCTTGTGCCCGCCCATCACGCGCGAGAGCAGCTGCATGAGCAGGATCTTGTGGTCGAGCGAGAAGCGCTTGTCGTACTTGTTGAGGACGTCGTACAACTTCTCGCCGAAAGTTTGTGGGTCGTTAAGCAGCTGGATGGCGGGGAAGTTGGCGGCGGTCAGTTCAGCCCGCTTTTTCTTTTTCTGTGGGGGGTGTAAGTATTGAATCGACGGCGACTTTGTGCGTGCAACGAACAGATTTGACGGTCTTCGCGATCTTTCGCAGTTTCTTGTCGCCGCTTCTGGTCTTCTTGTTAATCTCGCGACGGTGCTCAAGAGTCCTGACGTTGGGGAGCTATCATACGAGTTAGCGAGAACGTTGCGAGCAAACACTATAGTAGAGACGAACATCTTCTTCCTCATCATCACTGTCCTCCTTCTCTTCGTCGCTGCCCAGGAAGAAGTGCAGAGAGGCGCTCTGCACTTTGGTGACAGGGTGGAAGCACCCAAGAGCAATGATGGAGACGGTTTTTGAATCGGTCCTGGAAGTTAAAATATGAGGATATTGTAGGCTTCTTCTGAAATACGCATACGCACCAAATCCCTTTGCGCCATAGCTCCTTGCTCAGTACGACGGCCCACATGGCTTCTTCGCCGTTGCTGCCTGGCCCTGCGGCCGCCTTGAGCTTTCCCTTGTCGCCCACTACTTCGGCCTCCATTCCCCTCTCCACCATCCCGAAGAGCATCGCTTGCACGGCACGATTGAGCTTATGGTTTTTAGTGCGCAAGTTGGCTGTGCGGATATCAGACAGGATAGTTTTGCGGATAAACCCGCGAAGAGTAGACGATGTGGTCTTGGGGAGCAGGGGGAAGAGGGTTTGCAGCAAGCTGAATAGCTTGAGATGAGAACATACGGACAGGAACAGGAGAGGTGCACACGTACGTGATAGAGTTGATGACATCCTTGTTTCGCAGCATGACTAGGTTCTGCACCAACGCTCTCCTGGTATCGGGGGACAGCGTCCCATAGCTTTCGAGCAATAAGGTGGAGAGTTGGGACGGGAAGTCCGCCGTCTCTTTCGGGTAGCACTGGGAGACCTGGAGAAGAGGTAAGTGAACGGGTTGACTGTGACGAAGTGGTCCTCTTATATACCTGCGCAATGAAAGAGACCAGTTCCCTAAAGTGTTGCGCATTCTCGTCCGGGTTGATCTGGAATATTTGGCGGATGCTGTTAAAGTGGTTCCATTGTTGCAGGAACTCCTCCTTGTACGCTGTGGGATCGCGCTTGATGAGATTTTGCAGCTGGGGCAGATTAGAGGTGAGGAGGACACCGCGACCCATAGCTGAAGAGACGCAGCAAGTGAAAGCACGAAGAGAAGAGAGCTGCCTGGCTGAGAGACTGCCGCACGCTGAGCGGGCGCCTACGAAAATCCCTCTGGACGAGGCCAAATGCGGACAAGGCTGATCGGAGCGTAAGCGCCCAATGGCCTGACGCGCCGCTCAATTGGACTGAGGATGCTCGGCGGGTGTATGGAGTCAAAGCATATAAACATTAGCAGAAGTGATATACAAGCAGCGGATATGTGGGACGTTGTACAGGGGTATATCCTTCTTCATGAACTTGCAGCAGCAGCACTCTCAGCAGGCGCGGCCGGGGCAGCCGCCGCCTCCGTCT
Organism: Trametes versicolor FP-101664 SS1; assembly: GCF_000271585.1. NCBI lineage: Eukaryota > Fungi > Basidiomycota > Agaricomycetes > Polyporales > Polyporaceae > Trametes > Trametes versicolor. The sequence continues at coordinate 2,077,018 of NW_007360324.1, forward strand.
TCTCGGCGGTAGGAGAGCTCACACCTCCTCCGCGACCTCGGCCACGGCCTCCTCCACGGGGACCACCGCGGACAGCACCGCGGATACCAATTGATGCTTGAGGCTTCTTCTCGCCCTCTTCAGTTGGTGCCTCAGGGCCCTTGTTAGCCGGCTTCCAGTCGCGCGCCGGCTTTCCTGAGTCCCACTCGCGGCTTTGGATCTTTCATGGCGTTGTGAGTTGAATGGTTCGTAAGGGAGGGAGGAGATGTAGCGCACCTTGTCCAACTTACGGCGAGCGTTCTGCTCGCGAGCCTTGTCCACATTCTCCTGCACCTTCTTCATCTTCGCCTGCTTGGCGCGTTCAGCCGCCTGCGTCTTCTTGTACTCGTCCTCGTCTGCTTGCACATCCTGCAAGGCCACATGAGCCCAGGCTCAGTAGCACCTTCAGAGAAATCTATCCGAACCAGACGTCTCTGTTTGATCTTCTCGTTCTGCTCACGGATGCGCGCCATGCGCTCTGTGAGCTCGCCCTCGCTCAGCTTGTCCTGCACTGCGGTCAGGGCGCGTCATTATTGGTGGCCGCATACAAGGACGCACCCGCTGTGCACCCCCGGTCTTGACGCGGTCGGGGTTAACATACGGCTTCTTCTTCTCCTTAGAGTCCTTTTTGTCATCGCCAGCGTCGGTTTGCTCCGCATCCGGAGCTATCTCCGCAGATTCGTCCGCAGGTTGTGTAGCGCCCTCAGCCGGGGGAGCGTCCTTTGCGTCCGCGGAAGGTTTGGGTTCAGCAGGGTCTGGACTGTCCTTGATCTTGAGGGCAGCAAGGTCGAGGCCGAGGGAATTCGAGGCGGCCTGGTCAGGCAGCTGGTCGGCCATGGGAGGGAGAGATGGGGCTCCCAGCTAGGAGAGACTAGAATTGCCGAGACGCGGTAGGGCTGGGGACTGCGAGAGCGTGTGTGGAAGGGCGAACAGGGATTGGGCGAGCCGAGGCGGTCGACGGAGACGGATGCGGGCAGATCCCGACCAGTGATCTCATTCGCGGAGGCGCGCGCGCACATAAAAGCCTCCAGTCCCTTCGCCCCCTCTCCTCCCTCATCGATCTCATCGCCCACCATGTCCCTCTCCAACAAACTTTCCATCACCGACCTCGACCTCAAGGGCAAGCGCGTCCTCATCCGCGTGGACTTCAATGTCCCCATGCAGGAGGGCAAGGTCACCAACCCCGCCGTAAGTCTCTGATCTTACCTAGATTATCTACCCGACGCGACTTGCAGCTCACATCGCGTTCAGCGTATCGTAGCGGCGTTGCCCACCATTAAATACGCCATCGAAAATGGTAAGCCTATGTTGCACCAGTAAATTTGGATTGCTTCTGACTGTATGCACAGGCGCGTCCAAGATCATCCTGATGTCCCACCTCGGCCGTCCGGACGGCAAGCCCACGCCCAAGTACTCTCTAGAGCCCGTCTCCAAGGAGCTCGAGAAGCAGCTCGGCAAGCCCGTCACCTTCGTGCACGAGTCCGTAGGCCCCGAGGTCGAAAAGGCCGTCAGCGAGGCACCCAACGGCACCGTCCTCCTCCTCGAGAACCTCCGCTTCCACATCGAAGAGGAGGGCTCGAGCAAGGACAAGGAGGGCAAGAAGACCAAGGCGGACCCCGCCAAGGTCCAGGAGTTCCGCGAGGGCCTCACCCGTCTCGGCGACGTCTACGTCAACGACGCGTTCGGCACTGCGCACCGCGCGCACTCGAGCATGGTCGGCGTGAAGCTCTCCCAGCGCGCGGCCGGCTTCCTCATGAAGAAGGAGCTCGACTACTTCGCCAAGGCTCTTGAGCACCCCGAGCGTCCCTTCTTGGCGATCCTCGGCGGCGCGAAGGTGTCTGACAAGATCCAGCTGATTGAGAACATGCTGGACAAGGTCAACTCGCTCATCATCTGCGGTGGCATGGCCTTCACCTTCAAGAAGACGCTTGACAACGTCAAGGTCAGCAGAACGGACGGAAATTCATACGAGGGCAGACACTTACCGGGAGTTCACACAGATCGGCCAGTCCCTCTTCGATGCCGCTGGCTCCGAGAAGGTCGCCTCTCTGATTGAGAAGGCCAAGCAGCGCAACATCAAGATCGTATTCCCCGTCGACTACGTTACCGCAGATAAGTTCGACAAGGATGCCAAGGTAAGCCTATCTGGAGTCCGTCGTCATGAAGCGTGCTAAGCATCTTGCAGACCGGCCATGCCACCGATGAGGAGGGTATCCCCGACGAGTGGATGGGTCTTGATGCCGGCCCGAAGAGCCGTGAGCTCTTCCGCGCGACCGTGCTCGAGTCGAAGACCATCCTCTGGAACGGTCCCCCGGGCGTGTTCGAGTTCGACGCGTTCGCTGCCTCGTCAAAGGCGCTCCTCGATGCGACGGTTGAGGCCGCACAAAACGGCGCTACCGTCATCGTTGGCGGTGGTGACACTGCGACCGTTGTCGCGAAGTACGGTGCTGAGGACAAGCTGAGCCACGTCAGCACGGGTGGTGGTGCGAGCCTCGAGCTCCTCGAGGGCAAGGTGAGCAGAGCGACATTCGTTGATGCGGCCGTAACTGACACTTGTGTCGATGCAGACGCTTCCTGGTGTTGCCGAGCTGAGCGAGAAGCAGTGAGTGGACGCCGCGAGGTCTGAGGAGAATGCCAGAAGTCAATCTGTTGTATTCGTATTAGGACTTGGACAGTCAGATTGTAATGCTAGATAGAAGCTATGGCCAACCGCCGGATTAGAATAAACACCTACCTGTAACGAACTGCACATCTGGATGGGGGTGCGCACAGTGCAAATCGCAAGAAGACCGCAAGGGGCGCTGTGCACGCTGTCGCGGAAGTAGAAACGCGGCGCGCACGTGACAAACCGGGGCACCGCGTCTCGAACCTCCACCGTCCGTGTTCACCCAAACCCTGTCATCCTACCTCTGGCTCACTCTGCGACAAACGTCTTCGTCTCTGTTCTCGCCTCCCGCCCGTGCTGTACCGATACGTTGTACTTGACTTGCTTTGCTCCCCCTCATTCTGCCACTCTCTTGCCACCGGACACCCACTGACCGTCCGACCGTGTCTGATCCCGTAACTCTTTCATTCAGTCACTACCCTCTGCACACCCCATGGCGACCCCCTACAACCCTGGCGAATCATCAGGTCCCCCGCGTAGGCCGGACGTGAAGCGCAAACTTGTAGTAGTCGGTGACGGTGCGCGTGCACAAATCAACGTTCCTGACCGTCGCGCCTGAAACGCACCCTGTAGGTGGCTGCGGCAAGACGTGTCTGCTCATCGTCTATGCGGAGAACCGCTTCCCGGAGGTACGCTGTACTTTCTAATTAGTCAAGTATATAGCTTTACTGACTTTACGCGCAACAAAGGCATACATCCCAACGGTGTTCGAGAACTATGTCACGCTCGTGAACTTTGATGGCAAGCTCGTGGAGCTCGCGCTCTGGGATACGGCCGGTCAGGAGGAGTACGACCGTCTCCGGCCGCTGAGCTACCCAGAAAGCGATGTGATCCTGATCGTGTTCTCCGTCGACTTCCCCGTTTCTCTCGCCAACGTCCAAGACAAGGTGTGCATTTAGATTCCACAATCCAACTGTGTATGCCTCCGTGCGATACCCATAACTCAATCCTTCTCTCCCTGTTTGTAGTGGTATCCGGAAGTGGCACACTTTTGCGAAGGCGTGCCCTTGATCCTAGTCGCGACGAAGACGGACCTCCGGAGGGACGACCAGACACGCCGGATGCTCAACGCGCAGGGACAGGTGCCCGTAACGACCGAGCAAGGCGCGATGGTCGCGCGGGATATCGGAGCGAAGTATATTGAGTGCTCTGCGAAGACGGGCGACAACGTGCGGGAGGTGTTTAATCTCGCGCTGAAGGAGAGCATGCGGGGGCGGTGGGGGAAGATGGTGAAGCAGCGACGGTGCGTTATCACATGAGGACGGCGCTGTCCTACGAGAGGAGGGGGAGGATGGGGGCTCGGGAGGGCTGTCTCCCGGACGGGCACGCCTCGTATTCGCACAACAGACAGCCGCACAAATCCCGACCACACAGTGCACTGCGCTCAGCGCGCCCATACGCCACGACACGACGACAGTCACGCTCAACATCTGGACGTTCGTTCCGATCTACATACATCAGCATCACAGTAGACCTGTCCGCTGCCATACTGTACTGACATTTTCGCCTGCTTTTGGTTGTTATCAATCCGTTTTCGTGGACGCTCTGCTGGACAGCCGCCGGGCGGTCCTCACGGACGCGTGGAATAGGTAGAAGAACATGGCGAGCATGACCGCTGCGGTGCCGACGTCGACCCAGGCAAGGTCGTCTAGCGCGCCCACTGGGATTACAATGTCGAGGGGCTCATTAGCGGCGATGTCAGGTACGAGTGATAATGGTGAGGTCGGCCATCCAGTTAAGGAGGCGTAAGGCCGCAGGGTTAATGGAATATCGGCCGCACCTGCAGGAGTCCTCAGCACGTGTCTCGTCTCGTGTACATGTATGTTACGCACTGTTCACGTCCAGAGCGAAGAAGCCTACAGGTCGCTTCAGAGAGACGCTATAGGACGCGTTATGCGCAGTTGCCCCGGCCATGGGGCGGCCATAACGGGCATGCAAGGGCACTTCGAGCGTGATGTTTGCTGCTTGACCTAGACTAAGCTGGGACGCGTTGGCGGTCAAGAGGAGCACAGAGCCGTCAGCATCTACGGCAGACACGGGTTTCTCGAGGTCGGTCGTGCCCCAGAGCACGGAAGAGTAGCCAGGGCGCTGTGCGAGCTCGTATTGGTCTGCATACACGTGTGGGTCGAGGACGTACACTACGTGCAGCGTGCGGCCCGCAAGATAAGCCGAGTCCGGGATGGAGACAGTGGTGGAGAGCGTGAAATGGGAGCCCTGGCCGGCGAGGGAGGACGTGAGGGAGGCCATGGGACAGGAGGAGGTAGAGGAGCGGAAGCAACACGCGCACCGCGCAGCTCCGTTCCGCGCACGCGCCGATCAGCAGCCACACCCAACGCCCCGCCACCCCCAGGAGACCTTGAATTTGTGTCTTGCCTCCTCCCACCAACCCAGCCATGTCTGCTGCAGATACGCCCCACGGCAAGTCATCGCCAACGCTGACGCGGCGCGAGCTCGCCGCGGTCGATGGCGTGCTTCAGGATGTAGAGGCCGCGAACAAGAGCTCGCCTGATATCACCATTACCACCACCGCCGATGTGGGCACCCCGCCCGCCGTGTTCGGCGCAGGCGGTCCTATGTATGCTCCTCCAGCTTCGAGTCCGCGTAGCGGGTCCTTGACTTTCCCCGAATCTGTCGGCAGGCTCAAGCAGTTTGACCAGTCCAATGCGACGAGCCGCATTATGTCTCAAGCATCGACCCCGCGATCTGTGGTCGGGATCGGTGGCAAGGGTACGTGCTGGACGCGTCCTTGAATGCAACGTTATTGAGTGCTTGTGTAGGGGCGAAGCCTGATTATTCTGAGGCGAAGATCGTCCTCGCCATGGTGGGATCTCAGCAAGTGTGCGGTAGATCCATCTGCGATATTCACGCGCTTCTAGGTCGGGCTCCCTGCGCGAGGGAAGTCGTACCTCAGTAACAAGCTGATGCGATACCTGAAGGTACGCGTCGTTTCAAAGTCTGCCTTATAAGCTCTCACTGATATCTGCCGTGAGGACAGTGGCTGGAATACGACGTGAAGGTAGCGGTCCAGCTCCGCTTTACGCGGACTACCTCTCACATTTAGCTTAGGTTTTCAACGTCGGGCAGCTACGCCGCTCGCGAGCCCGACAGAAAGCCCAGCAGTCTGTATCATACCTAGCGTCCAGCAGTAGCGTCTACTGAACGAGTTACGTACAGGAGCGGTAAACGCGAAGATCACAGGGCGTCATACTTCAGCCATGTCAATGCCGAGGCAACGAGGATTCGAGATCAGCTAGCGAACGACAGTCTAGAAATGCTCATCCAATGGCTGCGCGAAGGCGGTAACGTCGGTATACATGGTAGGCGCGGCCATCCAACTACTGTTAACATCTGGGGTTCACCATGACGCTAGATGCAACGAACAGCACAATAGCGCGCAGGTGCACATACCGACCCGGCAATGTTCTGCGCGAGCTCACTACCCTGATCACAGGCGACAGATCGTCGAGCGGGTCTCCCGGGAGAAGGGCATCGTCGTGATCTTCCTCGAGTCGGTGTGCGACGACCCGGCGATCATCGCGGCGAACGTCGCGCTGAAGGTGTCCTCGGGCGACCCGGACTACAAGGACATGAGCCGCGAGGAGGCGAGGGCGGACTTCGAGCGCCGCATCCGCGAGTACGAGGCCGTGTACGAGACGATCACGGAGCCGCACCTGTCGTACCTGCGCATCAAGAACGTCGGCACGCAGGTCACGTTGTGCCATATCCATGGGTACCTCCAGAGTCGCATCGCGTTTTACTTGATGAACTTGCACCTCAAGCCGCGGAGCATATTCTTTTCGAGGGTAGGCCAGTGCCATGGGGTGCACAGAACCGGCGGAGCTGACAGGATTTTCCGTGCAGCACGGAGAGAGCCAGTTTAATGTGGAAGGTCTAATTGGTGGGGACTCGCTGCTGTCAGAACGGGGCATGCGCTATGCAAAAACGTTGCCATCCCTTATCACTGACAACATTGGCGACGCTCCTCTGACGGCGAGTTTGCACAGCGATACACGTTTACTCTGGCTCTGATGGTGGGCGTTTTCAGGTCTGGACATCCACTCTCCAACGCACCATCCAGACAGCGCAAGACCTGCCGTACCCAAAGCTCACCTGGAAGTCCCTCGACGAGCTGGACGCGGGTGTCTGCGACGGCATGACATACGAAGAAATTGAGGTAAACCTCACGGAAACGCACTTTCGTTCCTGCGGCTCATATTTTCACAGCAAGCCTACCCGGACGACTTTGCGAACCGCGACGAAGACAAGTTCAATTACCGCTACCGAGGTCTGCCTCTCGCGCTTTTACCAGCTTATACCCCTCCACTCACCACACCGCACCGCAGGCGGCGAGTCGTACCGGGACGTCGTCGTGCGGCTCGAGCCGGTCATCATGGAGCTCGAGCGGCAGGAGAACATCCTGATCATCGGGCACCAGGCGATCCTGCGCTGCCTGTACGCGTACTTCCACGACCTCCCACAGGCGGACCTGCCGTACATCAAGATCCCGCTGCACACCGTCATCAAGCTCACGCCCAAGGCGTACGGCTGCGACGAGGAGCGCTACACGCTCCCCATTGGGGCTGTCGACACGCACCGCCCGAAGCCGAAGGTGCCCCCGCCGAGCGGGCCCGCGGCGCACTCTTCTGCGAGGGAGTACTATGCGCCGCAGGCGTAAGCCAGTCCGCGCGTGAGTCGGAGGGCAAATGGGGCATTTGGTCGTCGGGGCGGGAACGGGAACGGGAACTTAGAAGGCGAGCACCAACACGGGGAAGGAGGAGCGGCATGCGCATTATTTGTACTACATATACACTGTAGAGATGTACGCGCACGGGCGCGGCGAATAAAGGAATGTATCACTAGGTCGTACAACTCTAGCTGGCTGCACCCAGTGCGGGCATGTGGAAGAGCCGTCCCAGCGACTCCTCCGCATGCGTAGTAAGTATGTGTGCGGCGGGCACGCCGCCGCTCTTTTGCCTAGATCTCCGGGTCGCGCGTCCTCTATGTAATATAAGGATAGTATATACGGTATATAATGTGCCTAGATCGAGCGGCAACTAATCAAGAACTTGCAGGGAGGGCGAGGGAGGGGGGGGACTAGGATGAGGGGGAGTGCGCGATGGCGAAGAGCTCGTCCGCGAACTTGACGTCGTGCAGCGTCTCGAGGGTGAGCGTCGCGTTGGACGCGGGCTCGTTGAGCCAGAGCCACTTGTAGCCGACGTGGTAGCGGACGGCGGGCAGCCAGCGCTGCGCGAGCCCGTCGTGCGGGTCGGACCAGCCCGGCCAGTCGTAGTAGCGGTCCACGCCGTCTAGGCAGTTGCTGCGTACGACGTAAGCTTGTCAGCTAGGAAAGGCGGAGGCGGGCGTAGGGGGACTCACAAGTGGACCATCTTGGGGAGGATGGCGCGGCCGCGCTCGGGGGTCTCGTTGGTGTGCACCTGGACGCGCACCTCGTGCGCCTCGTCCGCGTCGTCGTCGCCGAGGCCCTTCATGTACATGTCCATGAGACATGCGGACACCTCCCAGTCGTACGAGAGGTGCTCGAAGATGTCTGGGCGGTGGGACACGATTGCCCACCAGTACCCCTGGTCTCCAAGCTTTACGCCGTCATAGCGTACCCGTCCGCCGCCCGCGTCGACCGGTGCACCGAACATCGCGGTGAACGCAGACGGCGCCAGAGCCGGAAGCTCGCCTGGGCGGTGGTACAGCGAGGAGTCCATGAGACGCAGGGCGCGCAGCCGCGCGAGGTCGAGGAGCATAATGCAGGAACAAATGCGGTTCGCATTATGCCACTCGGGCTCGGACTGGTCCGGGTGGAAGGGCATGGCGATCGCGGTGTCGGGTGCGAGGGCGCGGAAGTGGGCCCAGAGCTGGGCGGGGTCGGAGACGAAGAAGGCGTCGGTGTCGACGAAGATGGCGCGCGTGACGGACGCGGGGAGGATCTCGTGGATGAAGAGCTTCATCAGCCCGGCTGTGCGCGGGGTCAGCGAGGGATGGGCAATGGAGGTGAGAGCACGTACGGACGCCGGCGGCGTGGTCGGTGTTGATGGCGCCCTCGCGGTCGATGCGGGCGACCATGCTCTCGCGCGGGATGCGGTAGAAGCGGACGAGGATGGGGTGCTGGGGGTGTGTGAGGAGCGTGAGGCGTTTCTCGAGGTACTCTTGCGCGGTCTGGTCGCAGATGATGTGGAATTCCAGCGGACTTGAGCTGTACAAGATGATGGACTGGGCCGATGTTAGTTAAAGCATGCGAAGTGCCTGTGCGAGCGTACCTTGATGAGAACAGCGCCTTCTGCGGCCGATCCTTCGGAAAACATGATGAGGGCAAAGGTGACTGGGTCGGGTGCGGGCAGCGAGGCCGCGAGCTCTTGTGGTGTAGCCGTGGAGGGCTCAGGTTGGGTAGTCGTAGGCTTTGCAGGTATATGGTGGCCGTGGGGTATGCGCGCATGGGCGTCGTCAAAGGCCGGGCGGTATGATACATCGTGGTCTGCGAGCGGCGAGGGGATATCGAGCGACTGGGCTGCTGGAGTCGAGTCGCGGAGGTGGTAGGTGGCGAGGAGGAGGACAGAGACGACAGCAGCGAGAGCGACGACGATCTGGCGGAACTGGAGCGGTCTGCGGCGCATGTCCTTTGCGCGGGCGAGCCAGGGGGCGGGGGCGGGGTCGCCGAGGATGGGGGACGAGTCGCGGTAGAAGGAGGACATGTCGCCGGGGAGGAGGGCGGGCGGATTAATTTTGTAGGCGCATACTTATGTCTGAGATAATAAACGAGCGATGACCGTCGTCGTTGATCCTGTTGCACTGCGACGCCACAGACGCGTCGCGCGTCATTCCGATCGCCCGGCTTCTTCCTCCGCGAGTCTCTTTGCCTTTCTCCGCACGTGTCGTCCGCCACTCTGCTGCTCCTTCCCCGACGCGTCTGCCCGCGGTCGCTGGCCTGCTTCACGCGCGCCATGTCCAAAGCTGGAGAAGGTGCGAGGGCCAGCTCACAAAAGAGCCGAAATGCGCTGACGCCCGCTTATCGCCAGGCTCCACTCGGAAACGCGCCCTCGATTCCCCAGACCCCGGCCCATCACGCAAAGCACCGAAGCGTATGTTCTCAACTCCCGCAGCAATTATCGCTGACGAGCGTCGCAGTGTTCCCGCTCTTCGACAAGTCCAGCTCCGTCGAGAGCGCGTCCGCCTTCCGCTGGCTCTCCCCCGCCCTCGGGCCCAGGCGCTCCTGCCTGCATGCCATCAGCGGTGACCCGAAGCCGTCTGCCAAGGTCGCTGCCTTCGACCTCGATGGCTGCCTCATCCAGGGCACCTTTCCGAAGAAGGGCGCCCCGCCCAAGTTCGAGTGGTGGCGTCCCATAGTCCCAAAGAAGCTCAAACAAGTCCACGATGAAGGGTAACGTATATCCGCCCACCTTCCCTGCCTTGCTGATCCTTCTCCCGCAGGTACTCCATAGTGATCCTCACGAACCAGGCTCTCCGTACGCAGGCCCAGATAAACGACTGGAAGAAGAAAATCCCTCTCATCGCGACTGCCGTGCGTCTAGTGCGAGGTACCACATCTCGCAACTGACATCCACTGACAGCTCGCGGACGTCCCCTTCCGCCTCTTCGCCGCAACCGAAAAGGATGGCTATCGGAAACCCATCCCCGGCATGTGGTACGAGCTCGAGCGCATCTTTGCCCAGGACGGCGTCCACATAGGTCGGCACCGTACGCCTCCGTTGCACACTCCCTGACATGGTTGACAGATCTCGCTGCGTCCTTCTTCATCGGCGACGCCGCTGGCCGCCCGAGCGACCACTCCTCCACCGACCGCAAGCTCGCGCTCAACATCGGCATCCCCTTCCAAACGCCAGAGGTGCGCACTCGCGTTCATGCTCGGCGCGTCTGATCGAATCTGTCCCGCAGGAGTACTTCCTCGGCCTCCCTGCGGCCAAGTACGTCATACCTGGGTTCAACGTCTCCTCGCTTCCCGCAGACGGTAAATCGCGCGCATCCCCTTCTCCCGTGTCTCGCTCACGCGAATTCGCACTAGCACCGCGCATGGAGCCCGCAGACCCGCCGCTCCTCCCCGCGCCGTCGTCCCCGGAGCTCGTCGTCTTCGTGGGCTACCCTGCGCTCGGCAAGACGTCCTTCTTCCGCGCGCACTTTGCGGACGCGGGGTACGTGCATGTCAACCAGGACACGCTCAAGACGCGCGACAAGTGCGTCAAGGCGGCCGAGCAGGCGCTCGCGGACGGGCAGAGCGTCGTCGTCGGTGAGCGACCCCACTCTGCAACCGTATCTCCAAACAGTGGTCGTCTGACACATATAATGTCCAGATAACACCAACCGCGACAAGGCGACGCGCAAGTTCTACATTGCGCTCGCGAAGAAGCACAACGTGCCCGCGAGGTGAGCCGACGCCGCACCCGCCTCTTCTTCGCTACCGACGTACACTGCTGACCGGGCGCAGGTGCATCTACTTCGCGGGCTCGATCGAGCTGGCGTGGCACAACAACCTGTTCCGCGCGTTCGCCCTCCCGCCCGCGCTCGCCGCAGCCGAGGTGAGTCTATCTGTCTGCCCGTGCTGCCCGGGGTCTAACGCGAGCAACCCTGCTGACAGGCGCGATGGGCGCAGCCCAAGCGCGATCTGGTGCCGTATGGCGCCTTTACGGGCTTTCGCGCGGACTTTGAGGAGCCGCAGGTTGAGGAGGGCTTTGCGGAGGTCCGGACGGTGAACTTCGTGTTCGAGGGCGACGAGGAGGCAAGGAGGCGATGGGGGATGTGGCTGCAGATCGACGGGAAGTAGCTAGACGGCGGTAGGCTTCGTCGACTCTGTGGCACTTTGTAGTACACTGTGTATCATATGTAGCTTCACGCAAGGCTCTTAGACGGTTTGCGAAGATTCAATGCGATCGTTGATGTCTAGCACGTTTGGGGTGGTACAATGGTGCTCTACAGGGTCCCGTCTTCGTATACATGCGTACAGTGGCGCTGCTGACTATTATTTTCTGGGCGTGCTCCGGCGGTGGTATCATTCTCATTCGTCCTCGACCTTCTTCAACCCGCTCACGTCCCTCGTTCCTCTGCAAGGCAAGTCAGCTTCGAGCACGCTTTTCGCCTGCGGTTCTGCACGGAGAGACGTACTGCAGCGGCATCCCGAAGATGTCGATCGAGTCGATCCGCGTCTCGTCCTCGCCACCCTGATTCGACACCACGAATATCTGTCCAACGCACCCCATCGCCCGTCAGCACCACGCACCAGCCATAAAATCGTGCTGAGAGGATCCCGGGGGGACTACGCACGTGGAGCGAGTTCACGGACTGGAAGCGCACGAAGCGGAGCGGGACGCGGCGGCCCTCGCGCACGTCGTCCGCGGAGAGCTCGAGCTCCTGCAGCACGCTCGCGCCGTCCTCGACGTCGTCGAAGCTCAGCGACGGCTTGTTCGTCACGAGCCGCAGCGTGCGCGGCGCCTGCGCCTCGCTCGCGCTCCGGATCGCGATCGAGCGTACTTTTACCGCTTGGTTGAACTGTGGCGGCGGCGGGGGTTCGGGCGGGCGGGGTGCACGCAGAGCGGGTGTGGGCGTGGGGTGCATACATGCATAGGCGGGAGAATATGCTCAGTGCCATTGAGGGGCGAGCGGCGGGTGGCGGGACGTACGGGGATGCTGAGGAGGAGCTGCTCGTCCGCGTCGCTGAGGACGTACGCGCTGCCCGAGTTGGGCTTCTTGTCAGCGACAATCGTCTTGAAGGTGTGCTCCTCCGACTCGTTCAAACACGTCAGCTGCGAGAGGTCAAGGTACTCGAGCAGCGAAACCTGCCATAGCACGCGAGGTCAGTGAGCAGCCGTTTTCGCGCCACCGCGTCCCGAACACGGCGATCGGGGACCCATCGTATATATGTACCTCCGGTTCAGCCATTGCGCCTGTAGATAGAGAAGTTTTGGAGGCGTTTGGAGGGGTGTTGGTGCGAGCGGGAAGGAGAGGACGGATATGGTCTGGATTAAGGGTATGTACAGAGTAGTACGTATGTCGTAATGCCACACTCGCAAGATTAGATAAGATCGAGAACCAATTGACCGAATTGCAGAAAGCAGACGCGACGACGACGAGCCCAGCCCACACAGCGAACACAAGCGTTCCGAGCCCACCGTCGCTATACAATCACACACTCGTCCTTCGCGTCCTGACGTGTCGGCCGTGCCATGTTCGCCCGCTTGTTTCCATTCCGCTTCATCTCCGTCAGTCGGTTCATCGCCCTCTTGTTTCCTTGCGCTGAATAAGGTGACGAGCTAAGATGAGTGACTCAAGAAATGCGTAACTGATAGGAAAGAACTGACCTGCTGCACGCATGTACCACCGCTTCGCGAACTCGACGTCCTGCTTTACGCCGATGCCCACCTCCGCGTAGTACCCGACCGCGTACTCGGCCTTGCTTAGCCCCTTGTTCGCCGCGCGCCGCGCCCACAGGTACGCCTCCGAGTCGCTCTGCTTCAGCACACCCTCGCTGCCCGTCAGGTACCACCCACTCAGCGCGAGCTCCGCCTCCGAGTGCCCCTTCTCCGCCGCTTTCGTGTACCACGCGATTGACCGCCGCGGGTCGACCGGGCACGTGAGCGTCCCGTATTCGTAGCACTGCCCGAGCTTGAACTGCGAGTGCGTGTATCCGAGATGGCCTGCGCGCGTGTAGAGGTCCTTTGCGTACGCGGGGTCGCATGGGACGACTCCTGAGCTAGGGTTCTCGTACAACATCGCAAGTTCGTGCAGCGCGTGCGGGTTCTCCTCGTCCGCCTGCTCCGCCGCGCGTCGCAGCCAGCCGATCGCCTCGCGTGGGTTGGGCTGCTGCTTGAGCAGTCCGCGCAAGAGAATAACGCCGAGCTTGTACATCGCCGCTGTATCACCTAGAGAAGCTGCTTTCCGGTAGAAGGCCGCGGCGCGCTGCGGGTCTGGCTTCGTGCCCGCGCCGATCTCGTTGCAGACAGCAACACGGTAACATGCCGCAGCGTGGTTCTGCTTCGCGGCTTGCAGGTAAAGGTGGTACGCTCGCTCGTGGTCGACCTGCAGCCCGAGCATGCCCGTCCCGTGGCAGTTCGCGAGGAAGAACTGCGCCTCGTCGTACGGCTGGCCCTGTGTGGCGAGCCGGCGGATGACCTTGAGCGACTCCGCGATGAGCGAGTCGCGGTACTTGCGCAGCCCGCGCTGCTCCTTCGCGTCCTGCCCGATCTTCTTCGCCGCGTCGATCAGGTACTTGGCGTACTGGAACTGCGCCTCCGGATCAGGGTCGTCCTTAATTCGCTGGCGGTACTGATCAATGTACTCCTTCGTGTACGGCGGCGCGCTCAGGTCTATCGCTTTCGTCTTTTGCGTGCGAAGATTCACGGATGCAGTCGTTTCTGAGCGTTGCAAGCGCGGACGATTCATCTCGAAGTCGGGCTCTTCTTGTGAAGGAGGGAGGCCCTGCTGGAAGGACGAAGCATTGGATGGTCCCCTAGTCAGACTGCTTTGTGATCCCTGGGGATATGCGCCCGGTGGACCAGGCTGATATGGCCCCGGGCCGAGGTAGGGTACAGACTGACTAGGGGGCATCGGGCCGCCAGGACCTTGTTGATAACCATAGGGTCCAGGTGGGGGCGGGTAAGGTGAACCAGAGGGACCTGGAGGGGGGTACGGTCCGCGCGATGGACCTGGAGGAGGATAGGGAGACGCAGACGGTCCTGGGGCGTATTGATGGTTCATCGGCGGAGGTGGCGGGGCACCACCAGGAGGAGGTCCCATGCCGAGCACATCCGACGCCGCAGCATAGAGATGGTTGAAATCGCCGGCAGGAGGCGACACGTTGTACTGAGGTTGGGGCCCACCATGTCCCTGCCAGCCAGGGGGCGGGGGCGGGTACCCACCATGTGCATATCCGTTATGCGCGGGCTGGAACATAGGGTCCTCGTATGAATATATGCTCGTGCCGTCTGTCTCCGTGGACGCGTCCGGGGGGAGCGAGTCGTGTCCGTCGCTATACATGCTCACATAGCCGCTATTTCCGCTGCCGCCAGAGTGCACCGAGTTCGAGCGTAGTTGGCCGTCACGACCGGGAGGGTACCGGCGCATCTGGTCGGGAGACAAGGGTAGACCGCCGCCCAGAGATGGGGCCATTCGCTGAGGAGACTGCATAGAGCGAACAGACATGGATGTGCCGGCGCGAGGGATGGGATCGCCTACGGGAGGGCCCCTGGAGGGAGGTCCGCGCTGGCCGATATGCATGTTACCGAACTGGTCCGCGACGCTGTTGGGGTCATATGGCGGTGGCAATGGAGGGACGGTGTCATGTTCTCCATATTGATACTGATCATATTGGATCTGGGTATTGATCGTAGGAACGGAGCGGTTGTGGTGTAGCATGAGGGGCTGCGTCGCTGCTCACGGGGGAGAGTTACATCGCGGTGGAGAGGGACTGTTAGGACGTTCCGCGGCCGCGTGAGGCGTGATTGGGGCTCACTGTTATCCTGTCCATTTTGTCCGTTTGAGTGGCCGTGCCAGTCGTCGGGATCAGGAGGCCCGCCGTGAGCAGAATAGTCATCCTGGGCTGGGAGAGGGGGACTGTTCCATTGCTGGCCGTTGGGAGGAATACCTTGGCGACGGGATTGCCTGTCTGTGGGAGGAGAGGATGGCTGCTGTTCTTGCTGGTCGGACATCGCGTTCACCGAGGGCTGGACGGTCGTTACACGCGATGAGTGCCAGAAGAAAGAGCAAGACCGGAAGCAGCAGCGACCAGGATGGGCGGGAGCCGGGGGGAGGGGGAGAGGAGGAGATGGATGTGGAGAGAGGGACAGAAGTGAGAAGACGGAGCACAGCCGGCGCTACGGGTCTGCATATGATGGTCTCCTCAGCTGCCCAACGTTGTCCTCGGCTCACCCGTCCCATGCATCACCAACTCCCGCGTGCTCACATCTGTCCGCTAAGCATCGTTCACGAGGGGCGAAGCAGAATATATATACAGCCACGTCTGTGGACAGCCAATAATGATACCACTATAATCCTATCTGCACCAATCAACTCCCTGCGCTCACTGTCACTAACGCAGTGCCATCCTCCTCCTTCGCCGTGCTCGGTGCGGGTGCATGTTCCTGAGCTTCATGCATTACCGAGTCCGGATCTGTTGGCCCAACCGAGGACGCCGCGGGCGGTGGGTCCTCCGCAGTCTGCCCAGCATCCGCTATAGGCTCCCGTTTCGAGTTCGGCGCAGAGGACGAAGCTGAGGATGGGCTCGCATGCCACACCCAGTTCTCGAGCACCCTCTCCACCCTATGCCTCTCCAACCCCTTCGCCGTCTTGCGCACTTTCACGATCACGTCCCGCTTCCGCTCTACGTGCACCTCATCCCCGCCCTCCTGATCCTCCTTCACGTCCTCGCCTGTCCACTCGCCCACCCAGTCCTTTGACCTCGTGTTTGGTCTCCGCGCCTTCATCAGCTTGCTCTCGCGTTCTGTCGGCCGATCCTCCACCCGATCCCAGGACGCCCGCTTGTAATTCCGGAAGAGCTCGATGCCGTCCTCATCCAAGGCAGTACGCTTGCGCTTGTTGCCGGTGCCGTTCGTGCTGCCGTCGCCGTTGACTGCGCCTTTCGCTTTGCGGTGACTCCGGCCGTCGTCGTCGCTCGCGTACCCGGCTGCATGCCGCACCCGCCAGCGCAGCTCTCGCGCAAGAGCGGGTGCGTCTTTGATGCGGTCGCCCGGGACTTCCTCCTTTGCCTGGCGCTTCGCGGGATCTACGCCGCGTTCTATCGTCCGCGACTCGGCCACCAGGAACTCGGCGAGAGCTTCCACGGAGTCGAGGACTCGGGGCGAAAATTCCTCCTTTGCCTTGAGGTCGCGCAAGTACTTCTCGCCGGCATACCAACATAGTCTGCACTGAGTTTAGTGTGCGTCATATACACGGTGGAGCTGCGGGTCTACCTTGCGAAGAAAGGGAACCTGAACTTCTTCGGGACGTGTGTCGCTATCTCGATCTCTCGCACGCGTAGCTCTGTGGTGCATTCGATAAGCATAGAGCAATGCAGCGTTGGAGTGCGAACTCACGCGTCGGGACATTATATGAATGCAAGAAGTTCCCTCCGAAGACCAACGTGTCGACAGGTGTGTACTGTCGAACAAAATGAGTTGAAGCTGGACGCAAGAAGACGCGAATGAACTCACGACCGCATGTATCCAGCCGGTAGGGATGATCATCGTGTTCCCGGTTGTTAATTCGACCTTGAACACCTCGTCGCACATATCGCCGAGCCACGAATGGTTCTGGACCTCAGTTCCTGACCACCGTTCGTAAGCGGCCAAGTTCGCATGGCTAGGGCGGATGAAGTAGAAGACCTGCACTGGGTTAGCAACCGTGTCGTACCGATCGACTGCGCCGTATATTCTACACATACCTTCGATCCATGCAAGATGTGATAGTAGACCGAGGATCCCGCGAAATCAACGTGCCAATCCTGGGGCAGGCGAATGAGCTACACAGAACGAACATAGACCGCGGCGACTTACTGTCCACGCACCGCCAACACCCATGAGACAGTACAACTGGACTTTTGGATAGTTATGTCCACGGCCCTTCTTTGTGTTTGGCCAGAACTTCTCCACCCAGTCCAGCTCGCGCACAATCCTTGGCGGCAGGACCTTGTCGGCCAAGGGTGTGCCCGATATCTCGAGGGAGATTACGTTGCGTATCTTGTCGCGCTTCGAGGGCTCTGTATTCCAGTACTCTAGCCATTTGCCCAGCGTCCAGTTTGGGGTATTTGACTGCGTTGCAACGTCTACGCAGCAACCAATATGACGACATATAAGCTTCGGTACTACGGCGCGCACACACACGCGCCAACTCCTTCATATATGCACACGCACCGATGACCTCGACTGGATGGTCCTCGCCCAGAGCCTCGACCACATCGTCCACCGTGAACCCCGCAGGCGGCATCTTCATCCCAAGGCCCTCTTCCGTTTCCACCAGAATGGGCTCTTTCATGGCGCTCTCATCGCCCTCCAGCCACTCAATCCCGACCTCACTGCCCGGCATGCGCGCGAACGGGTCGCGCTTGATAACTTTGCCCTCCATCATGCGCAGAAAGCGGCTCGGGTCCGCCTCGTTTCCTGCATTCAGACCTGCGTAGTCCCGCTGCATTTTCTTGCGCGCGGACTTGCGCGCTGGGGGCTTCATCGTGATCACCCGCGCGGGATCCGCGTCGAGACACGGTCGGCAGAACCTAACCAGCATACATGAGATTCCATCTATCTCGAAAGCCCTGCCGCGGTACGGAAAAGTACTACAAAGGCGAGAGAACTGACCATTTTCCGATGGTGTCGAGGTCACCACCCTCGCCGACGCACCGCCAGTGGAACCACGTCTTGCACGCGTCGCACCGGACCCATTTCTCCTTGTCCGCGGCGATAATCGGCTCGCCCTCGGGGCGCACGGTGTTCTTGCACGCTGGGCACTTGTCGTCCTCGTCGCGTTCGCCGTTGTCCTCCCCGTTTCCGTTGTCCTCCTGCGCTGGTTGAGTTTGTGCATCGTCATCGGTGGCGCCTACCGTGTCCGGCGTCTTCTCGGTTTGCGTTCTCCCGGAACGGCGTCGTGCGCGGGCCATGGTGCGAATGTCCCTTGGAGCGCGGGGGACGGCGCTGGGTGGGTAGGAGCGGAGATTGGGCGTGCACAGGGCCGGGTGGACGCGAGAGGATGAAAGGAGGTGTGAGACTGGTGAAGAGCCCGTGAACGTTGCGTTCAGCTCCCAGTTGGCTCCCAGACGCCAGCAACGATGCCCGAAAAGGCGCGGGACGATCGCCTCTCTCGGCCCGTTATGCATATGGCCACATTGCTCTTGATGCTGGTCTCTCTCAATGCTCTCGATGCTGCACACTCTGTCTGATGTCAGATCCAACGTCAAGTCCATTCACGGTGGTACCGATGTTGCGCTATAACACAGTGTACTGTCACAGAGTCTAGCGAGTGTTGCTACTAAGCGACGTATAATACGGATGAAATGGAAAGGTATGCAGCAGACAATGCAACAGCGATCGACAAACAGCGACTCATCCTACATCAACCCCCGGGCCTCTTCTATCGCCCAAGCACCTTCTACTGGTTCGCGCACTGCACGCGCGGCTGCTCGTCGTCCTCGTCCATCGCGTCCTCGCCGGACGCGCGCTCGCGCTGCCGCTGGTCGACCTCGTCCAGCTCGACCTCCTCGAGCGTGATGTTCCCCGCGAACTTCTCCACCGGTTGCCGCGGCGGGAGCGCCTGCTCGAGCAGGGGGATGACTGTGGGGTCGATGTGATCGGGGAACTTGACCGATACGCGCACGAACAGGTCGCCAGGTTCGTGATGCCTTTGTGAGGGCATGCCCTGGCCGTGAATAACCTTCAGATCGTCTGCAAAGAGGTCAGCAACGAAAGGGTGGGTTTTTGCTTCCGCTAGCTACTCACCGTTCTTGAGGACTTCTCCAGGGGGGATAGTGACCACGAGTGCGCGGTCATCCAAATGCCGAATCGTGAACTGGCCACCAGCCAGCGCTGTGAGCAGGTCGACCTCCTGCTCGTAGAACAGATCGGTGTCTTGGCGCTTGAAGCGGTCGTGCGGCCGCTCCTCGATGACAATGATCACGTCGCCTGGCGTGACGCCCGGCGCCTGGTCGCTCTCGCCACGGAAGGTGATCGTTTGGCCACCTTTCATGCCCTTGTCGATGTGCACCTCGAGCATCTTCTTCTCCGCGAGCACCTTCTTGCCGTTGCACTGCTTGCACTTGTCCTTGTGGTTGATGATCTCGCCCGAGCCGTTGCAGTCGTCGCACGGCTGCTGCAGCTGCTGGATCATCGGGCCCATCTGCCGCAGCGTGATCTTCACGCCGCGCCCGGAGCACGACGTGCACTGGCGCACCGCGCCCTCCTTGCCGCCCTTGCCCGCGCACTTGGCGCAGATGACGTTGCGCGTGAGCGCGAGCTTCGTCGTCTTGCCCTTGTAGAGGTCCTCGAGCGTGACGTGGATGCGGTGCACGAGGTCTTTTGTCTTGCGGGGCCCGGGCGAGCGCGAGGGCCCGCCGCCGCCCCCGAAGAAACCGCCGCCGCCGAATAGCTGGCTGAAGAGGTCCTGGAGCGGGGGTTAAGAGGCTGGATTTTTTTTGCGACGCCACCGGGACACGACGTACTTGTGGGTCCATGCCACCCATGCCACCTGCATCGCTGAGACCGGCCTCTCCTCGTGTGTCGTACGCCGAGCGTTTCTGGGGGTCGGAGAGGATCTCATATCTGCTCGGGCACGGATGCAGAGGATATGATGAGGCGGGAACGCTAATGACTGACGAAAGAAATGACGTACGCGTGGGTCACTTCCTTGAAGAGTTCCGGGTCGCCGCCCTTGTCTGGATGGAGTCGTAGCGCCCTAGAGCCCGGCGGGTTAAAATGCGATCATGGCAGGCTGAGATGGGGGCATCTAGACACACTTTTTGCGGTACGCTTTCTTGAGCTCTGATTCGGAGGCATCTGGGGAGACCTCGAGGAGATCGTAGAATTTGCTGTGGCGGGATCAGATTAAGCGATCGCGCGGGGCGGGCGCGGGGGACCTACGTTTCCTTGACCATGTCTGGGTCGCAAGGAGGGGATGTAGGGGGTTCGGGAGGTGTACAGACAGACGGAGAAAAGAGGGAGGATGGGACGGAGAGGGAGACGGTGGCTCGCTCAGCGCAGGCGATAAAAGCAGCGGCCGCGATCGAAACGCATCGAAGGCCCTCGAACATTCGTCCGCCATCACTCCCTTTTCTGGCAGGCGCCCTCCAATCCGATCGCAGTCTCCCTCACTTGAACTCCTTTGTCACTGCAGTACACTGCGAGCACACTGCTTCGGCCACGGGCGATGCTACTACGACTACAGGCCCTTGCTGACATCCGGATACACGTCGAACCGCCGCTGCGTCGTCACCGGAATCCCCGCACGCGCCTCTTCGAACGTCTTGGGATCTGTCATGTTCTCAGTCAGCGCTCCGACCCTTCTCGAATCTCTACCTGTCCTGGTACTTACCAACGCGCGCGTATACGATGTCCTCGTCGTGCTCCGTCTCTGCGATCACCTTGCCCCTGCACAGTCTGGTCAGATTAATCCTATGCGCGTGCGGTGCGCCTTACATTGGATCGACGAGCATTGAGTGTCCCCACTAGATATGTACTCAGTTACCCACACTTGCATTGCATGCACTGCGTTACTCACAGCATGGTATCCTTGCGTGAGATCACGGGCGGGGCTGCACATGGCGAAATATACTTGGTTGTCGACCGCACTGCGACGATCGTCATGAGTCTAGGCTTCGAAACCACATTCCCATGCACGTACCGCGCACGATTGAGCAGCTCCCAGTGGAGAGGCCCGGTCGTGGTGTTGAAGGCGCTAGGATATATCAGCACCTGACATCCTGGGGTGCGGGAAAGGTGAGCACGAAACTGCGCGGTGTGAAAGTGAAGGTGCAGGCGGACCTTGTCGCGCGTTGGTCGCGGCCAGTTCAGGGAAGCGGACGTCGTAGCAGATTCCCAATCCAATGCGCGCGAATTCTGCGCAGCGGGTCAGCTTCGGACTGGTTCATGCGTGCCTGTGTATTACCTGTGTCGAAGTGGTTGATCGTAGTGCCTCCGCTGAGGGTCTCGCTTTCCTGTGCCACGATATGTGAGTAGGCGGTGAGCTACAGCAGATGCTGAGTTGCTCACCTTGAACCTGATCTTCCCGGGAATATCGATATCGAAAAGATGGACCTTGCGGTGCGTTGCGATCAGCTCCCCTACGCAAAAGATGAGTACTGCGATTCCCGGTGTGAATGGAAGGGCGCACCTTGCGGAGAGTACACGGTAGCGGTGTTGTATAGCTTCCCTGTACCAGCCTCGCGCTCGGGAATGGTCCCTAAGAATATACCAAGTTAACGAATGCCTTCAGAGTTCAATATTGCTACCCACCTCCGATGAGCCAGACACCCTCCTCTTTAGCAGCAGTAGAGAGCATCTGGACTGTCTGGCTCTCGGAAGCCGCGACATCATAGGGCTCTCCAGGCGTATACGAGATCGTCTCCGCGTATTCGGGGAACTTCAAGTATCCATACAGGGAGTTGAAGCATTCCTGCGCATGGGGGTGAATACGGCGAACTAGGAACGCGGTGGCATGAGCTTACCGGCAAGACAACAAGATCGGGCTTAGGCGACGCGCCTGCAGCCCTCTTGATCATTTCTCGCGCATGTTTGAGGTTGGCTATCGAAGGTGTGTGTTGGAGGAATGGATACGGTGCGGTCGATAGTGAGGGTGCGCACCGTCTTTGTCGGCCCCAATCTGTCCGAGCTGGATGAGAGCGAGATTGAAGGGTTTGAACGTCGGAGCTGATGACATGGCGCGTGCAAGTGATGTAGACCGAACGAGAGAGTGGGGTGCGATCCTGGATAGTAGGAGGGACATGCGTGAGGCCGTCCAAGGCTCGCGGCCCGCCGTCGTCCCTGGTGAGTCGATTATCGAGAGGGTGCGAGTAGATAAGATAAGATGTCCGGTGAAAAGCAGTAATAATGAAGATATGATCGGGGATGACCCTGAAATGACGCAACGATCGAATCGGGAGATGCAGATCGTAGCACTGGTTGCCGGGCGATCGCCTAACAGTCGTTCATCGATTCACCCGTCTGTCCCTTCCCACTACACCCCCACTGCACACAGGTCAGTATTGCAGCAATCTTATGAGGTATCTAGCTCATAATCTTGGGTAGGAACAACCACCAGCTCGAAGCATAGATAACGCGGAGATGACCGTGCTCGTTATCTACAACCCCGTCTGTGGAGACCGCTCCGCCAAGGCTCTCTTCGACGACCATGTCCTCCCACTTCTCGCGGAGCACAACATCACACCGGACAAGGTTGTCGCAACGGAAAGTAGCGGCCATGCTGGCAAGATCGTCGCAGACTTCCTGGCTTCGTCCGGCGACCAGGAGCAGCCTGTCTCCGTCGTCCTAGGTTCAGGCGACGGGACGCTCCACGAGCTGATCAACGAGCTCAACAACACCCCGACGAGCAAACCCCTTCCGAGGATACACCTCGCGCTAGTCCCCGCAGGCACCGCGAACGCGCTCTACTCCTCGCTCTTCCCGCCCTCCGCGAACGACGATCCCATTCAGTACAAGCTCAAGTCAGTCCGCGCCTTCGCCTCCGGGACCCACCGCTCCTTCCCCCTCAATCTCGCCGTGAACGTGATCTCACCGCCACGTGCCGCACCCCCGGCCAAAGCCCCGGCGCCGCAGGTGTCTATCTCTGCCGTCGTCGCGTCGACTGCGCTGCACGCGTCCATCCTGCACGACTCGGAGGCGCTGCGCACGGAAGATCCGACGATGGGCCGCTTCAAGACCGCCGCGATGCAGAACATCACGCGCTGGTACTACGCGTCCATCAAGCTCTTCCCGCGCACAGGCGCCGGGGTCGTCGAGGTATACGATCCCGCGGCGGGCACGTTCGTGCCGCACGAGGAGAGCTCCGAGGACGAGCCGATCGTGGACCTCGTCGGCCCCTTTGCGTACTTTCTGTCGACGGTGAATGTGGACCGCCTCGAGCCGGCGTTTAGGATCACGCCGAAGGGGAAGGACACGCCGGAGCCGGGGTCGGCCGCGCTGGACTTGGTGTTCGTGCGGCCGATGTGGGACCCGACGTATACGATGGACTCGGAGGAGGCGCGTAAGGCGTTCTCGGAGAAGGCGGTCGCGGTGCTTACGGCGGCGTACCAGGACGGGGCGCATGTCGCGCTGCGGTATGCGGAGGACGGGAGCATTACCACGGAGGGAGACGGGCCTTTAGTCGTCGAGTATGTGCGGTGCGGAGGATGGGAATGGGACCCGGTAAGTCGCTGCTCCTCGGCGTACTTAGAATGGGGTCTGACCTATACATGCAGGACGACACTGACGAGCGTGCGCACTTCGTGTGCGCGGACGGGGACATCCTTACCATCCCTGCAGGGGGCAAAGCACGGTGCACGGCAGCGACACCTATGAACGACAAGACCGGCTTCGCGTTATATGCTTGAGAAAATCGAGAACGGGACGGAGGATTCGAGGAGAGCACGCTGTAGAAGAGATACCAATGCTTGTACGATCATGGGGATTTGCTCCGAATTGGATGTTACAGATGTAGAAACCAATGCTGCGTTATTTCTATATATCGTCCGCCGGGTATCTAGATCGTCCTCGCGCGTGGCTACTTCATGCGGTGATGTTACGGCCGACCTCACCAGCCAGGATCTTGGCCACAATCTCCTGGGCCTTTGTGTGCACATCCTCGATCGTGGCCGTCGCGTCGATCTGGGGACGACATGAGCATGTGTGGACGGGAACATTTGGGGTACTTGACGTACAGTTGCAACCTTGCCCTCCTTGCTGTAGTGCTCAATGACAGGCATAGTCTGCTCCTTGTAGACACCTGCGGAATCATTCGTCAGCGGTACCCGGAAGAGGTTGCGAGTGCGTGACGTACGGAAGCGCTTGCGGATGCTCTCCTCGTTGTCGTCTTCACGGCCGCTCGTCTTGGCACGCTCGAGCAGGCGCTTCAGCATCTCGTCTTCTGTCGTCGTAAAGAACAGGACCTCGGTCGACAGGCAGACCTATCATGACGTCATACTATTAGCACATAAACGTAAATTATACACAGGGCAGACAGCGTACGTCTTCGTCGAACTTGAGAGCCTGGTCCATCTTGCGCGGGAACCCATCGATGAGGAAACGTCCCCGGCCGTCCTCCCAGCCTTCGCGGTCGTGCGGCTGGGTGAGCTCGCTGCGCATGGCGTTCTCGAGGAGCTTGATAGTAATTTCCATCGGCACGATTTGGCCCTCGCGAATGTATTTACGGATGAGGTCACCGAACTCGGAGCCTTCGCGGTTTTGCTCGGCACGCAGGAGGTCACCCGCTGAAGGTGTCTAAGCATGACAGGTATGGAGGCATGTGTGTTACATACCGGACAGGTGGCAGAACCCGAAGTCCTTCACGAGGTTGGCGCACTGTGTGCCCTTGCCTGACGTGTCGCGCTTAGAGCGTGTTAAATGCACTGGGAGGCGATGTCCTACCTGCGCCGGGACCGCCGAGTACGAAGAAGACCTTTACCCGCTCATGATCGAACACCTGTGACTTCGGACCAGCACCAGAGGTCGTAGCAGGAGCAGCGGAAGCGTCAGTGGACGTGGTAGGTTCAGGGTGGCCAGCCTCGTGCTTCTTGATGTGGAGCGCCTCGGCGATCTTGTCGACAATAGCAGGCATGATGCAGAGGTGGCAGAAGGAGCTCTATTCCTTGTGACGCGGGGGTACGAGGGGGTTGTCGTGCTGGCGGGGCTGTGCAGAGGCGGGGTAGGTGATGGATCTGTACTTGAGGGTTGCGTAGAAAGCAGCGAAGGAGAGGGCGGAGATGCCGAGGAAGATGAACGGATTCGGAAACTTGTTGTGTGGTGCTGCCATCGAAATCGGAAGGAGAGACGGCGTCTGTTTGGCCCTGTTGCCCTGAGCCTTCCCGTCCTAACAACACCAAACACCCTCCACGATCCCCGCGCACGTGCTCGCAGGCGCGTCCTCCTTCCCTCCTCCGCGCTCTTTCTCCCAAAATGGACGTCCGACACTCGCACGGAACGGAGGTGTTCGCGGTGCGCGCGTGCTACGAAGACGACGCGGCAGACCTCATCGCGGTCGGCGGCGCGCACTCGGTCGAGGTCTTGCTCCTTGTGAGTGGCGGACGCGCTCCGGCCCGCGCGGACTCCTCATCTCTTGCCCTGCCCAGACAGAATCATCCTGCAAAACGATCGCAAACTTCCACATTGGATCCCGCATAACCGCCCTCGCCTGGTCCTCGCGCGTCAGCTCACCTTCGTCTACCGACGACTGGTCAATAGAGTGAGTGCGCGCACCGGACATGTCGACGCGTCGCGTGTGTTCATCAGTTCTCAGGCTTGCAGCAGCTGGTGCGGATTACAGCTTGTACCTTCTCTCGAAGTCGGCTTCGGAAGAAGAGGAGATATTTCCGTTCGGCGGCGGGATGAGTGGGCATCATGGCAAGGTGAACGACATGACCTTCTGTGGCGGGCGGAGCGAGGACAGTTCACGATATGTGGCCACAGTCTCAGGTACGTGTGGCCTCCGAGGACGAAGTACCCCGCCCCCGGCGCGCTCACACACCCACAGACGACAAAATGCTCATGGTGTGGGACCTCCACCCGTCGATCGACCTTACCTCGCCCCCGTCCCCCGGCGCGAGCACGCCCACGCGCCCGCAGCCTACCGCGTACGTCATCACGTTCCCCCACCCGCTCACGAGCGTGCACGCGCACCCGTCGACGAGCAAGGAGCTGCTCGTGTCCGACTGCCGCGGCTCGATCTTCCTCACCGACTGGCGCTCCGACCCGGACGAGAACGAGCAGGACAGCTGGCGCAACTCGAGCGTCGTCGAGCTCATCGAGCCCCGCGCGCTCGCAGACTCCCTCGCCGGCCCCTCTGCGAAGTGGTCCGGATCAGTCGCCTGGCGGCGCGACCCCTCCGCTGACTTGTGAGTGCACCCCTTCCCCTTCCCCGCCTCCGCGCCCGCCCTGTGCTCCGGCCCCTGGGCCTCGGGGTGCGCGCGCCAAGAACCCGTTCGCTGACTTTGCACCCGCTCCTTCGCTGCTTCCCCCGTTCCGCCGACGCTTCGCCCGACCGCGCATCCATGCCCAACCCCCCTGCGTGCCCCCTCCGACGCCCGTGTGTGCACAGCGTGGGTGCCGCGTACGGCTCGCGCTTCGCGCTGTGGGACATGGGCAGCCTCGCGGGGGGCAAGCCCTTCGTGACGGGCACGAGCTTTGCCGAAGGCGGCAGCCAGTTCAGGTACGCCCGTCCCACGTCCCTCCTTCTCGGCCCTTTTGGGGGGCTTCGCGCGCGCACGGGGCCAGCCTGCGGTCGCAGCCAAGAATCGGCCCACGCACCAGTGAATGCGCCTTGGCGACCGCGGGCTGACACCGTGGAGTGCCCGTGGGCACGCCCAGCACGCTGGCCTGGCATTATGAACGATGTGATGATGGCGTGATGCACTGTGTCTGCAGACTGCAGGGACGGGACGCTGGACACTGGACACTGGGGCTAACCATTCCTCGCAGGTGGTGCCCGACGTACCCGGACTACTTCGCGGTGTCGACGAGCAGCCCCGCAAAGGGCGCGATCCTGCACGTCCACAACGTCGCGTACGTGCACGCGCAGCCGACCGTGTTCCAGATCGCGCCGCGCCCGCTGTACGTGCGCGCGTTCGACTTCGTCGCGTGCAAGGGCATTCCGCGCATCGTCGCGGCTGTCGGGCGGGAGGTGATCGTGTTCTACATCGGGGTGGACTCGTAGGGTGTGGCGCCGCGGTTTACGTACAGACCGAGGAGGTGTTGTGTACGGTAGCGGACAGAATGGATGGACGTCGTATTCACCCGCGCTTTGCAATCGCGCTTCGGGTCCGCGGGTCGCGATCATTCGGTTCGGAAGCGTTCCGGTGCAAAAGTGAGTGCTCTATACAGCGGCCTCGGGCCCGAAGAAAAGCTCGGGGCGTGCACGATATCAATTCAGAACAGATGTGTTGTACATGCGACTAACAAAGCGACAATACTGCGGCACTACGATGGACACGCTGACGTATATGTATAGGAAGGACGGGCGGAGGAGGGCATGGATGGAGGGACGTGTTCGGCGGGCGGGGGCGGAGAAACCATCACGGCATGGCACGGGGGCGAAGAGGAGGGGCTAGGGTACAGCGGGTGGCGCGTGCGAGATTACATTCCTACAAAGCGAGGCGAAGACGGGCGCGGGGCGAGGACGAAGACGAGGGGACCGTCCGACCAAGAAGCGAGACTCGAAGAGTCCAGAGGGGCAGGCGGGGGACACGGAGAGGCGAGATCAACAACAGCAGCTCAGCGGGAGGTATCGTAGGCGGCGTTTCCGAACGACGGCATGGGCGGGAGGTAGTGGGCGTGCGAGGCGGGGCCCGAACGGCTGTGAGGGTACCCGCCGAAACCAGAGGAGAACTGTGGCTCGCGGTGCTGGCTCGACGATGCGTAGCTGTTGAAGGGGTTGCCTGCGAACCCGACATTTGCTGCTGTGACGTCCGCGCGCGGGAATTCGGCAACCTCATGGTGCATGTAGGCCCAGTAGTGGTCGTCCGATTCCGTCACAGACTGCACTTGGGGGTATGTTGGCGGAGCGCGGGTGCCGTTGTGCAGCACGCCGTTTCCGCGAACGTCTAGGGGGCTGCTGTTGTGCGGGGGGAAGCCGGACATATGGTGGCTCGGGGGTTCGAGCATCGACAGCGGGGGCAATGGTGCAGCCGAGTGCCCGTGCGAAGGGCCGGGGCGCGGGAGCGAGTAGAAGTCCTGCTGCGGCATGTGTTGCGCACTGGATGACTGCGCCGTACGCAACGGTGGGAGGGCTGGTTGGGAGATGACTGTTAGCCTCTGCCGTCACAACTCAAACGGACGTGATAACACACCTGGTGCGAACAAAGGCGGGATCTCTCCCTGTCGGAAGACGCTGCGATCGAGTTGGTGGCGCGCCTTCTCTACGTCCTCAGCCACAAGGCGACGGAGGAAGCGAGAGTGGTAAGCGGCCGAATCGATGTCCGAGCCGGGGATGTGTGCGTGTTGGTAGGCATCGGCGGCACTGATCACAATGCCGTGAATCTGCTCGGCAGTCCTATCATCGTGCGTCGTCGCGCTCGCGACGCGAAGAAGCTGCCGAACGAACAGTGAGCAACCTCGGCACCAGCACGTACTATGTACATACCCTAAGAAGCACGATTGCTGCGTAAGCCGTCATGATGTTAATGCTCTCCTGGCAGTACGGCTAGTGTACGCGGTTAGACAAAGGCGGGCCATCGACCGATACAACGTACCAGCACATGGAACTTGTCGAACTCTGTGATGATCTGCAAGTTTGTGCACGCAGCGCGGTGGCATTGTTGAACGGCCTCGGGGTCGGGCAGGACGTGGGTCTGTAATGCACCACGCTTTTAGTGGGAGCACGCAGCGAGGACGGTATGTAAGGGCGTACATCAGCGCTCGCCAGGTTGAGGCCGAACGTGTTCAGGAAGAGGCGAACATGCGACTGGAAGAACCGAATGAACGCGATGTGGAACTCGCCGGTTTGCGGGGCTGCAAGTTATGAGCAAAACAACTGCGGGAGGAGGACGATCTACTCACAGCGGCGCAACTCATGCTCCCATTTCTCGGACCACAAGTCGAGCTTCGAGTTGTGCTTGTTCAAATCGTGGTTGAACGCGGAGAAGGTGGGCGACGGGAGCGTCGTACGGTTGTAGAACGAGTCGGTAGCTTCTGAGCCGGTGAGGCGAAGCTGCACGAACGCCGCTACGATGACATCCTCGGGGCGCACTTCACTGACGGCGCCGGAGCAGCCGTCCTCGTGCCAGGTCGCGGAGTTGCGGACGAACTCGTCCTCGTGGAGCATCCAGTGCTTACCGGTCTGCATGCTGAGGCTGCGGTCGTGGACGAAGAGCACGAGGTAGGTGCGCTCCCGGTTGCGACGCTCGAAGAAATGCAGCTGCGTCTCGGAGGGCTGGCGCTTGCCGACGTACTTGTTCAAACGGAGGTTCACGGCCATGCGGCAGGCCATGCCGATGTATGACCATGTCCGGCGGTCGGTCGGCTCCTTCCAGTAGGTCATGCAGGCGAGGGCCTGCACGGTCTCCACGGACTCGGTGCCCTCGGCAAAGGTGAAGACGCACCACTCCTCGGCAAGACGTCTGACGGCATGGTAGTTGTTGTGGTTGAAGAACTTACAGCACGCCATCAGCATGGCCGTGAAGAGGAACGGCGAATGGCTGCGGACGTAGTCGGGCGAGTGGAGGGCGGGGTCGAACAGATTGATGAAAGGGTTGAGCCGCAAGAAGAACATGTCGAAGAACTGGCTAACGTCGGCCTCGTCGATGATGCCGGCGGCAATGGGGTCTTTGGGAACGTAGCCGTTGAAGAGGCCGCTGTAGGGCTTCGGCTGAGGGGAGCCGTGAGAGCGGGTAGGACTCTGAGCCACCTTGGGCAAGGAGTTCGCGCGGTCCCCTGAGGCGCCCGAGCGCGGACGGGACTCAGTGGTAGAGGTCGTCGCAGGCTCGGGGTTCATGACGATGTCGAGGAAGGAGGACTTGTGGGAGGCGTTTATAACCTTCTCAGGGTAGAGGGCTTCCTCTGTGTGGTCCTCCTCCTCATCATCCATGTCGTCGTCGTACTGTTGGGAAGATGAGCCCTGAAAGTTAGATGGACCGGCGCCATCCTCTTGGCCGTACTGGGCAGAGGGGGAGTTCTGCGAGTGCGGGGAGTTGACGGGCTGCTTTGCCTTTGCGTTGTTGAGGCCCTTTTCGAGGCGACGGAGCATCTTGGAGGCCTCGGATAGTCTAGCCGAGGAGATAAGCTGGAGCAAGAGGGAGCGGTAGGAAAGCGACGAACTTTGAGCCTGGCTTGCGGCCACGACGGTGCTTCTCAAAGACACAGCTGACAGATGTGTTAGGGGAGATGTGGGGGAGAGAAGAGATCGAAGCTCACTCAACACCGGCCCTCTGGCAGCGCTGGCATCGCTGGGTGCCGTCCTCGGCGCCGACACATTTCATCTAGGGGGGACGGGGAGGGTTGGCACGCGGGACAGTTAAGGTTGGAGAGAGCGCCGGGTACCTTTGCCTGCCTACAGACCATGCACGCGCGGGCACCTCTGTGTACGGGCGTCTTTGCGCTACAAAGGGCAAGGAGGGTCATTGGGGGAAATAGAGATGCGATTGAACACTACGGACGGTGCATTTGAGGCGGCAGATGGGGGATCCATGAGGGCAACGTGCGGGGCAGCGGGGACTAGAGAGAAGAGCGGAGGAGAGGGTTCGTGATAGAGGGCGGTGGGGGGCGGGGTGGGCTGATTCACCTGCGGAAGGGTCGAGGAGGTGGTTGGGAGAGAGGTGGTGGTAGGGGGGAGAGAAGGAAGAGGAGGAGAGGGAGGGGGCGGGGGCGGGCGGGGGAAGGGAGTTGGGAAGAGAGGGCAAGAGAGGGCCAGGGAATATTAATGAGAGGTGAATATATGCGGGAGCACGGCTTACCCGCACCCGTCCTTTATTCCCCGGCTTTCGCGCTCCGGCTACTTCTCCCGCTAGGCACACCCAATCACAGCCTGCCAACTTCAGACTCCGCCCCTGCACTCGGCCAATTTCATTCTCTCCCAGGCGCAAAAGACGCCGGAATCGGCCTGATTAGGGCTGCAGAAAGACACCGGCCCATCCGGTGACATCTTACGGCACCCCCTTCCGTCCCAATCGCACCTCTCCCTCAGCGTCCTGCCATCCGTCCTACACGCCCCCCGAGCAGCGAGCTACCACCGCAGCCCCGAGATCGCTGGGCGTGGGTGCTCCCATCGCTCGAACCGAAGGGGAAAGACGACGGGCGGGGGAGGAGGGGCAGGCGAGCTGCGATGGAAGGCCGGCATCCTTTTCGGTCACCCACGCCTGCCACGGCCTATTCTTTGCTCCCCGGGCCTTGGGTCCCGCCCACCGTCCCGCCCCTGCCGCCGCCCCTTGCGCCGCCGCCGACCGTCGCGCGCCCTATCTGCTGGAGCACTATCTGGACGCTCTGACGCTGCCCGCCTGCGCAAAAATGATAGGGAAAGAGAGCGGCCGCGCTGAGGATCACAGCCTGTGGAGAGACGCCGGAAACTCTAAGAATGACAGCCGATGTCGCGACGCGCGCTCCGATCCTTCCTCTCGTCTCCCTTGGCGCCCTTCTCGCCCTCATCCGCATCTCTTCCGTCCTCTCCTGGCTCTCCTTTCGCCGCCGTCGAGTCCTCGCGAGCTCTCACTTATCCGCGGAGGACTGAGGCCACGTCCGTGCGCCGGTAAGCGCTGTGCACATCGCCTTACTGATCGTTGCAAACATATTGAACGCCAACGCTGGAGGTAAATCCAGCATCGGCGTCTGTGCAATCAATCGCATCTATCTATGAAGTGGAACGGTGATTCATGCACTCCCCGGGCATTCAACGTAGGCGTTTTGAACAACGTCGGAGTGTGTTTGACAACGGAGGCGCCCCCGGTCTCTTGCACCATCTCGGAGATGGCGGGCGCCTGAGCACGCCTAGCCCTCCGCCGGCGATTTACCGGCGGACTGCCCCACAGCCAAAAGACCGAGCACAGCATCGCTTCCGCTCCTCTAGCCGTCCTGGCCCTGCACCGACACTCGTCACCCGACGCCCGCTTTCATTATCCAACCCCGCATCGGGCCTCTCCCGACGCTCTCGCATTACGTCCTACGTCCCCGGCGATCCACGCACGTCACGCAAACGTCCACAACTCTTCCAGGCCGTCCCCCGCCGGCACCTGCGACAGCTCCAGCGCCGTCGCGGGCTCCTTCCGGATTTTGCGCTTCGCTTCCGTATCAAACAGCTGTAATAGACAGTCCGTGAGTCTCCGCCGACGCCTATTAAGCGCAAGAACAGACGCACCGTGCCGTACGTGTGGTCCAGGAAGTCCTCCATCGCGTACGTCTGCCGCGTGAACGCCTCCTCGAACACCTTCGCCAGCGACGCCACCCCAGAGTGGTAGTGTGCCCGGTGGCTGTACAGCTCCCACAGCGAGCTCTCCAGCGCGTTCGTCAGCGTCGGGTTCCCCTCGTGCACGTCAAAGCCATCTGTTGCGCGCATCGGGGAGCAATGCATCAGTCGCCGGCGACCAAGGCGCTATTTGACAGATCGAAGGGGCTTACCGCAGGCCGCCCCGGCGACCTCGTCCGTGCGGTGGATCATCGCCATCAGCGCGGGGTGCTGCCGGAGCATGTTGTAGGTGAACGGGATCAGCATGACTATCGCTGCGGGGGGCGCCGCCAGCGACAGTCTTGATAGCCGTTTCACAAACGACGCGACCAGCGTGGCGGGCAGGTGCCTGTGCAAGGGTCAGTGGAGCGGAGATGAGGGGTGGGAGAGCGGCACGGACGTCGAACTGAGGAAGAGCTCGGTGAGCCGGAAGAAGCGCGCGCGGTGTTTCAGGTGCAGCACGTCGCGGTCAAGGAAGCCGTACAGGCGCGTGTAGAAGGACGGGTAGTCGCTAGCAAAGATGTGAGCTTTGCTTTGTTCGGCGAGCACGGGGAACAACGCACAGGTTGTATTCCTTCATCAGCGTGAAGAGCGCGTTCAGCGCCAGGAGGCCCACCGTCCCGCCTATACGCACTCGTGAGCCGGTGAATTACTGAGTTGGCGGGAGGCCACGTACCGTGGTCCACGGAGGAGCTCACCCAGTCCATGATCAGGATGGGCCGAGTTAGATGCGGGATGACACCTCGATGTAGGACATTCAACACCCGCAGTGAGCGCGCGCGCGTCTCCTCCTGCGAGCCCGAAGATAGCACAGGCAGGAGCGCTAGCCACGCGCGCGTGAACACGGCCTTGTGCGCGGCGAGCGAGTAGAGCGACTGGTGCACGGTGAGCGTGTGCACGCGCGCGGTGATGCCCTTCTTCTCCTCGGCGGGCTTTGCGGGCTCGTCGAAGAACTTGCGCCAGTCGTCCTCTTCGTCCGCGCCCGCGTCGGCGGCATCGGAGTCTGCATCATCATCGTCGCCGGGGGCGGATCTTTTGGGCTTGGGCGGCTTCGTGCCCAGCTCCTCGACCCACCAGGAGTTGAGCTCGGAGGCCTTGGTCGGGAACGTCGTGAGCCGCTCGAGGATGGAGAGTAGGTTGCCGGGCAGCTGGGGCGCCTCGGAGGGCGGGTGTTTCGAGATCAGGATGCTGCGCGCGGAGTGTCAGTATGAAGCGCGGTGGCGAGAGCGGAAAGGTACCGTACGCTGCGTCGCGAAGGAAGAACCACCGGACATCGTCGTGGACGCTGAACCAGGTGTTCACGAAGTGGTCGCGCACATCCGGGTCGAGCGTGCGGTCCGACGCCTCGCCGTCGGCTTTCCGCTTCTTTGATGGAGGCGCGCGCGGGGAAGGGGGGCAGAGGAGAAGTGCGGAGACGACCTTGCGGAAGTGTGAGGCGTGGAATTGTGGGTGCTTGGCGTCGCCTGCGCGGGTGAGCGCGGAGGAAAGGTGTTTCTGGAGGGAGAGAAGGATGTCGAGCGCGGAGATCTGCACAAGGTTAGTGTTACGCTACCAGTCGTATGATTTATTTCATACCTTCAAGGAGGATTCCTCATCCTTCAGCAAACCTGTTAGGAGATCGACGAAGGCCTGCAGTCTTTCCACGAGCCATGTGCGGACGGCCTTTGCTTCTTCCGAAGCATCCGGCCCAGAGAGTAGACCGCGCGAGATGATGAGCACAAAGACACGGTAGAGTGCATATACAGCCTTTGAGAGCTGTGTTGCAGTCTCAGCGTCGAGAGCGAGCTCGAGGAGGTCAGCGAGGGGGTTCAGAGAAGAGCCAGAGGAAACGGCGGCGGTGAGCTGCTTCTCGAGGGCTTGGATGGTGAGTGTGGTGTCGTCTGCCTCGCGCGTCTTCCGCTTTTTTGACGAGGACGCGAGGGAGCTCTGTCGTGGAGGCATCGTAGCACAAGCAGCAGCGAACACCAAGCAGGCCGGTGAGGAAGAGTGATCGAGCGGGAGACACGGGCGAGCATTTTGGTGGGGGTCACGTGCGAGGCGTAGTGGCCGAATCCGGAAATGTTTAGCGCCGCCTGACGCTCCCGTTGTCTCTGACCGCCATCTCCTCCACCCCCGCCCTGCTCTACTCTCCTTATTGATCTCCCTAATGGTCCGAATCATCATCAAAGGAGGTGCGTACGCCTCGTGCCGCGCAATGAACTTGAGCTCATATCTCGCTCTCAACCTGCAGGCGTGTGGAAAGTGCGTTCGAGCGCTGGGCTTCAACACCAATTACGTGCTGACGTTGTATGCTAGAACACGGAGGACGAGGTCCTCAAGGCTGCGATAGCCAAGTACGGCAAGAATCAATGGTGCGTCGCCCCACTTCTCGCAGGCGGATAGGTGCTCACAGTGCGTTGCTGTTTGTAGGGCACGCATATCCTCTCTGCTTGTCCGCAAAACGCCCAAGCAATGCAAGGCGCGGTGGTACGAATGGCTGGACCCCTCCATTAAGAAAACAGAATGGTCAAAGGTGCGCAATACGCGACTAGTGTACAGGAGAGGTCGCTCACGCCCCACTTCGACGACGCGCAGGAG
Source organism: Trametes versicolor FP-101664 SS1 (assembly GCF_000271585.1). Classification (NCBI taxonomy): domain Eukaryota; kingdom Fungi; phylum Basidiomycota; class Agaricomycetes; order Polyporales; family Polyporaceae; genus Trametes; species Trametes versicolor. Next base: position 2,111,843 of record NW_007360324.1, read on the forward strand.
GAGGACGAGAAGCTGCTGCACCTCGCGAAGCTCATGCCCACCCAATGGCGCACCATTGCCCCCATTGTCGGACGCACGGCCACGCAATGCCTGGAGCGCTATCAGAAGCTACTGGACGAGGCGGAGATGAAGGAGAACGAGGAGTTTGGGCTTGCTGGGCCCGGTGGAGAGGCGGGTCCGAGTGCAGACGACGTCAGGAGGCTGCGACCTGGTGAAATCGACCCTGACCCGGAAACGAAGCCTGCGCGGCCGGATCCTATCGACATGGACGAGGATGGTGCGTGCACTTGAAACTAGCGGGCTCCAATCCGCAGAGTGTTTAACCTTTGCGCAGAAAAGGAGATGCTGTCGGAAGCGCGTGCTCGTCTGGCGAACACGCAGGGGAAGAAGGCGAAGCGCAAGGCTCGTGAACGGCAGTTGGAGGAGGCGCGGCGACTGGCGGTCCTGCAAAAGAAGCGAGAGTTGAAGGCTGCGGGTATCATGTACGTCTTGTTTGACATCGAACTTCAACACCACATTAATGGCTATATCATGTAGCATGCGCCACAAGACCAAGAAGAAAGGCATGGACGTGAGTGGATTGACGTCTAACGGTCTGACACAGTGTTCTAATACACAGTTGCGTAGTACAATGCCGACATCCCGTTCGAGAAGAAACCCGCGCCCGGCTTCTACGACACCTCTGAGGAACAGGCCCGTGCTACTACGGCCCCTGTCGGCCAGACTCTACGCCGGCTCGAGAACAAGCGCAAGCCGGAAGACGAAGAAGCAGAACGCAGGAAGCGGCAGCGCAAGGACGGCGGCAAGGGCGAGGCCCCACACCAGACAAAGTTTGTCGCAGCCCGCGACGCCCAGATCCAGAAGCTCAAGGAGGCGGAGTCGATGGGACGGCGGCGACAGCTTGTTCTCCCGGCTGCCCAGGTCGGCGAGAAGGAGCTCGAAGACATCGTGAAGATTGGCCAGGCGAGCGAGAACGCCAAAGCGTTGGTCAGTGGCGGGACGGAAGCAAGTACGAAGCTGCTAAACGATTACGAAGGCCTGGAGAAGGCACAGATGGCGCGCACACCGCGGACGGCCCCGCAGTGTAAGTGACGTTTATTAGCTAGAAGCTGTGAGCTTCACTGACATGTTCTCACCAGACGACAACGTGATGTCAGAGGCACGCAACCTGCGCAATATGACCATGACCCAGACCCCGCTCCTGGGAGACGAGAACACGCCGATGCATGTGGGTCCGCAGGGCGGTACTGGGTTCGAGGGCGCGACCCCGCGCCACCAGGTCGCGTTCACGCCCAACCCTCTCGCGACGCCGTTGCATGCAGGCGGCTTCGCGCCAGGAGCAACACCGCGCGACGTCTCAGCTACTCCAGGAGGTCCAATGCGCACGCCAATGCGGGACGGTCTCCGGCTCAATGCGGAGGATGGGTTCTCGTCTGTCGGCGATACTCCGCGGGAACAACGTCTCCGCTCTTCTTCGGCGAAGAGAGCTCTGAAGGCCGGCTTCATGAGCTTGCCGAAGCCGGAGAACAACTTTGAACTGCTCGTGCCGGAGGACGAAGACGACGAGGATGCGGAGCGAGTGCCGATGTCAGAGGAGGACGCAGCCGAACGCGACGCCCGTCTCAGGCGTCTACGAGAAGAGGAGGAGCGTAAGGCACTCGCACGGCGGACCTTGGTCGTGCAGCGCGGTCTCCCGCGGCCCGCCAATGTGGATGTCGCGCGTCTCATGGCAGCCCTTACGGTGGACGACGACGAGTCCTCAGATATCGGCGCGGCGTCCAAGCTGGTGCACGCGGAGATCGCTGATCTCTTGCACCACGATTCGATCGCCCATCCCATTCCCGGCACGGTCCACCCTGGAGGGTCTCGTTCGGCATACCAAATCCCGCCGGATGATGCCCTGTCTACTGCTAAATCCTTGATTCACGACGAACTAGCGACTTCGCTCGGCTATCCAGGCGCAAACGAAGACGTGCTCAAGCGCGGGGTCGTGGCGCTGGTCGACCCTGACGACATTGACGAGTCGCTCTCTTGGGTGCACACGCGCGAGAAGCTTGTCTACGACGTCGCCTCAAATTCATGGGTGGAGCCCAGCAGCATCACGCACGAAGCGAGAGTGGCGGGCTGCACTATGCAGCTCGAAGCATACCGCGATGCGATGGCGAAGGAGGCGAGCAAGGCCGGGAAGACGGAGACGAAGCTCAACAAGATCCTAGGGGGCTACCAGGTGCGCTCGAAGGCGCTGGCGAAGCGCGTCGAAGACGCGTTCTCGGAGCTGCAGAAGGTGAAGCTGGAGTACGAAAGCTTCTCGAAGCTTCAGACAAACGAGAGCGCGATGGGGCCGATCAGGCTTGCTGCGCTGAAAGAGGAGGTGGAGAAGCTGGAGCAGCGCGAGAGGAGGCTGCAGGAGCGGTACGCGGAGCTCGACTCGGAGAGGCGAGAGGCGGTCGGGCGCGTGGCTACGCTGGAGGAGCGGGTGATGGCGGAGGCGGAGGCGTTGAACGAGGAGGCCCTCGCGGCGATGGAGGACGAGTAGAGGTGTGCGGGTGCGGTGCCTCGGGGGGAGGGCGAGGCCGATGGATTGTGTACTATGTATACTTGCTCCGAGCGTTGTATCTGATCGTTCTCTGCTTCCCTTGTGCGTTCTGTGTGTCCGTGTGAGCTGGTGCCTTTGTATGAATCGGCACAGCACCCCTTGCATGGTAAGTTTCTCCGGGCGGCACGGCTCGAGAACATCAGCCCCCGCACACGAGGCAGGAGCCAGTCGCCACTCGCGGGCCCTGCCTTCCTCGCCATCGCGCGTGCGCTAGAGTCTAGATGATCGACCAGTATATCTCCCCCGCCCACGAGGCCGCTCCTCGTCCCTTTTCTCCCCCATTCTCCACTCCCTACCCCACCATCCCTCATGCCCGCGACGTCCACAAACGCGACCTCGAGCGCTGCTCGCACCTCGGCAAGCTTGAGCGCGCGGCCTACATTCACGACAGTCGATGTGCCCGCGCATCCCGTCATTACGACTACAATCACCTCCAGTGGCTCGTCTGTGCCTACGTTCGCGACTGTCTCAGAGTCGCGGGGCGCGGAAGTACCCGTCGGAGCAATAGCGGGGGGCGCGTCGGCGGGCGTAGTGCTCGCGCTCGCCGTGGTCATCGGCTGGACGTGGTGGGGGAGGTCCATTAAGCGGAAAAAGGCGAAGGAGATCAAGGAAGCGGTACGTCTACAATGTCCGTGTTCTATAAGTTCCCTTTCGCTCATTCGAGCAGTTGGCAGTCTTGCAGGTCAGGGAGAACACACGGAAGAATGCGAGTACTTTGGCTCGGCCCGGAAGCCAGTACAGGCCTTCGTTCTCCCTCCGGAGCCACCAAGACCGGAGGGTTACGTTCGTGCCCTCTGTTCCGGTCTCCGGCGGGTCTACCTTGAAAGGCACTATTGACTCGAAGACATTGGGGGGTGGTAAGTGTAGTGAGGCAGGAGTGCGACTGACTGTTCTAATCGTCCACCTTAGATGCAGAAAAGAGGGCTCTCCAGGAGACCACTGATCCTCGCCCACCAACGCCTTCGGCCGCGGAAGTAGAGGCGCTTCAGGAGCCAGAGCCTGCGTTGCCGCCACCGGTGCCTCGTCGGAATCCTTCGCGTTCACGCCCGCCAGTAGACTCCACAGTGTCCAATGCACCATCGTCATTCGCGCAGCACCGCCTGGCTCACCAGCCCTCGACAGTCAGCTCTGCTTCCGCGTACTCGACTCAGAGCGCGGCGGAGGAGAGGCCGAGTGCTGGCGTTCCGTCAAGTTTGCTCTTGGCCTTGGGAAACGAAGACGTCCGACGGTCACTCCTTGCGAACTATCTGCCATGGACCCGTCATCGGACCTCGACGGTGTCCCAGAACCGGTGGTCGGAGTACACCGGGTCTGTATACTCGCAGTTCGACAATGACCACCCTTGGGAGCCTGTGGGGTACGCAATTGGCGACGAAGAAGAGCTGCCGAGGCGGTAGAATCTGGATCTTGGATATTCTTATGGCTGGCTGGACTAACGGACTGTGACGGATATATGATGAACTAACGAAGAGTTGTAACGTGTACTCACCTTTACGTGCATAGTGATGGACCGTTCTATACGCCATACACTTACTGGGCCTCTTGTACTTTACGGCACGTCGGTGTAGGAGTCGAAATTAATAGCTGAACATTCGGAACGTCTAAGACAGGGGATACAGGGCTACCGCAAAGAGTTGACATATCGCTGCGAGAATAGGTAAGGAAACCGCGAGAATGAGGAGTCAAGCCACACGCACCTGTTCTACCTGCGCTACCGAAGACTTGAACTCCTCGACGGCTTTCCAGCAGTCCAGCGAGGTGGTCGGATGCGACCTTTAAAGATGCGGGTCAGCAAGCAAGCAAGATGAAGGCACTTGAGCTACGCACTTGTAGCACGAGACGACCTGCTCGCCCTTTGCTCGCACTTCCGAGAGCTCCTCCGAACTCCGCCGCGTGTGGTACTTCTCGACCTTTTGGCGCAGCTCCTCGAGGTCGCCCATGAGCGCGGCGCTGCTCTTCACGGAGCCGGCCGCGGACACATCCTCCGACGCGCTCTCCTCCCCGGCCATGCCCCGCTCGCGGTCGAGGTTCTCCTTCTCGAGCGCACGCTCGATTTCCTCCCGCACGCGCTCCTCCTCTTGCTGCAGGTGGCCGAGCTCGGACTGGATGCGCGAGCGGATGTGCGCATCGATGGTGAGCTGGCGGTCGTGTGGGATCTCGGGCGACGCCTGGTGGTCGGCGAGCTGGTTCACGACATCCTCCGAAAACTGGCGCTTGTGAGTTTGGGAAGCCGGGGAGGGGCTGGGGGACGTACGTGCAGGTTGGTGTCCGGCGTGAAGACCTTCTCGTCTTGCTGGGGTGTTGACTGCGAGGCACCCATCGCGGAGGCAGCAGGAGGGGGTGAGGGAGGGACGAGGTGGCGGATGCCCAACTCCGTCTGCACGCGCTCCCATTCACAGCAATGTACAGGCGCCCGCTTTCGGCGTCTACATTTCTCGAGTTCGGCGACATGTGGACGACAGAAATATAGTACATGGACGGGCAAGGATACAGTATACACACACACTACTGAGACGATACACTAGCACCGGAGTGTTTGTCATAGAATTTATGACCATGTTCCAAGAGCCTGTGCAAATACTGGGTTTAGCATCGATATGTGGATCCTTGCGAGCATACTTACCAGTCGGGTTCAATCTCGGTGAGGATTCGGATCCTAAGAAGATATAGCGTTGAGAAATAGGCAAGCATGAGTACTGCTGCGACTTACTGTGTCTTCTTGGTTTCTTCCATTTCATGGAATATCACCCACCCCGACCGCGGTTTCCGCGTGAACAGAACGGAATGTGGATGGACGTGAAGCACCTATAGTCAAGCATCAGGGCGAGTACGGAGAGGATGGGAGAAAGCTTACGGTCTCTCCCCTCACAGCGCGGTATGTGCCGTCTGCGACCCATCGTGCAACGTTGCGCCAATAGCCCGTCACGAGGCATTTCCTGAGACGTTTCGCATCGCCTTCGCAACTCTCTAAGGGCAAGCCAAACCTCTGCATGTACTTCTTGAGTTGTGACCGAATGGAGATCGCACGAGACATGGCGCGAAAAGAAAGGGCGTGTGCTTTGCACCATGAAGCCGACCGGCCGTAACGGCTGAAACCGTTGTATGCTAGAGGGCGCAACAGTCAGGTTGCTGCAGTTGGTAATCTGAGTCTACTAGATAAGTACACACCGTTTAAGAGAGTAAGGTGGTCCTATAAGCGACGAGGATTAGTGTACGTGAGCGTGTTGGAGGCGAATTGCAAGACGTACACCTTCTTCGGCCGTGAACTTTCGTCGTTCCAGCTCTGCAATTGCACCAGGCGCCCCATCTGGGATGACGAAGACGTCCTATGATACTTGAGACACGGACGACAGATGAGATTCGTAACTCGCATACCTGGATTGTCGTCATGGCAGCTATTGTGAGAATCTCTTCTCCGCACTGGTAGTCTTTAGAGGCGAATAGCTGGGATAGACAATTAGACACTATCATCCGTTAGATATGCCGCTGAACGAACCATTCGTGCGATATTGACTTCCACCGGACACTCCGCCACTTTCTCGCCGATGACCGTCAGTCTCCCGTCCTCACCAACCATACCTGCGTGCGCGAGTCCTTCAAGGGCGCGAAGCACGCTCTCGGCAGGAGGCGAGGAGACCCATTCGAATTTCATGAGATCATCGATACCGAGGGACTTCAGCTGGAGTATGGGGGTGGTGAGGTCAGTCCGAGTGATCTCCGGGGGGCTTGTCACGCGCAATTGCTGGAAAGCGCGCTCTGTGTACAAGCGGTAGCAGACCCCTGGAGCTGTACGACCCGCGCGTCCTGCTCGCTGGGTAGCAGAGGCTTGAGAGATCGGTGTTGTCGTTAGAGACGACATCGCGGTGGAGGGATTATAGGTCCGAATCTGTACGCGGTGTTTGTAGCACATACTTACGCCTTTCGCATGACTGACCTTCACAAACCCCGAGTCGACGACATATTTTATGCCTTCTATGGTCACGCTCGCCTGTGGACATGCTGATGGTGAGTGCATGGCCCCGCGTGCGTTTATAACCACATACCTCGGCGATGTTGGTTGATATGATGACTTTGCGAGTGCCGCGTTCTGCGGGCTCAAACACTCTGAGTTGTTCATCTGTACTTAAGCCCGCGTGGAGCGCGAGTAAGACGAGACGCTTGGCATTCCGGGGAAGGCTGGGCTGCGTTAACGGGAAGGATTATTGGGGTGAAATACGCATAACTTACGTTGGCAGTAACTCGGCGAGTAGCTCCAGACAACGGTCTATCTCCTCACGGCCACTGAGAAACACGAGGATATCACCGGGCGTTTGCTGGTTAAGGTCAGCGGGCTTCTCGACACGTACTGGAGCGAACGAACTTGGAGATGGATGCCCCATACTACTTCTGCAGCTTTCTGCACATAATCTGGGACAGGCTCTTGAAGGTAGGCGGTTTCCACGGGATAGGCACGGCCCTCCAGGCTGACAATAGTCGCCTCGTCAGGGCTGTTTCCGGCCGTGAAGTACTCGAGGAATGCAGTAGCGTCAAGGGTTGCCGATGACACCACCAGTCTGAGAGATGGTCGCTTCCGCCGTATCCTAGCGGTAAATGTCAACAAGCCGGCCTTTGAGATGCATGAAAAGAGCCGACTTTTTCAGGATGCCCAAGAGCAAATCCGTATAAATGCTTCTTTCGTGCGCCTCGTCGATCTTATAACCTTGAGATTAGAATCAGCTCGTGAGGTACACGTTCTGAATGAAAGCTGACCATGATGACGCTATATCGACTGAGTAGCGGGTCGACGAGCGTTTCGCGGAAGAGCATACCGTCGGTCATATACAGAATTCGAGTGCGCTCCTTGTCACTGACATCCTCGAACCGAATGGTGTAACCGACCTGGTCGGACTTAGTGGGCCGTCCGGCGTAGCGTAATCCTGACAGGGACGTACCTCGTCTCCCAATATTGACCCTACTTCCGCGGCCACCCTGCTTGCTACGGAGGTAGCGGCCACCCTTCTGGGTTGCGTACACGCGATGCGGTTGCCCTCCGCCGCCCAGCCGGCTTCGTACAAAAATTGGGGTAATTCTAGCGCGGCTTGAAGTCAATGGGGACGCAGACTGGATACAAATACGTACGCGTTGTCTTTCCGCTGCCAGTTTGGCCAACCAAGATTGTTACGCCATGCTTCTCCACGGCATAAAGCAACCCCTCCCCTGATTAAGAAGTGAGTATAGTTGGTAACTCGTGAGCATATAGGTCACACAAACTGTGCTTGAAGATCGGCAGACGTTCCCTTGCGGCCTGCAGGGATAGCGAAGATGATGTAGGAGCGCTTTGGACGACGTTCTCTTCAGTTTCCGTGGCTCTGTCGAGGTTGCTCCCAGGTCCAGCTGTTCCAGGCTTCCAGAACTGTAAGGACGCCATGTCTTTTGGTTTGGAAAGGTCGCGCAGGCGAGTACACGGACGCAGGAGGAAAGCTCAAGCTGCTGCACCAAGTCGCATTCGTCCGGGCCGGCCCGGTACTCCGGTGAGGCGGCGTCAATAGAGAGAGGCTGACAAAGCACAGCAACGCCGCCTCTTGCCCTCGTACCCCGCCCTCCTCGACCGTCTCGCCAACGCTACCCAATCTCGCAGCACTCTCTGCCACTCTGCTCTCGTTAAGCGATGTCTGAACGAAAGGGTACGTGAACTTCCGTGTATGCGTAGCCTTCCGTACTGACAATGTACCGCAGTCCTCAACAAGTACTTCCCTCCGGATTTCGATCCGTCCCTCATCCCTCGCAGGAGGCAGCCGAAGAACTCCCAGCAGGTTGTTCGTCTCATGGCGCCTTTCTCTATGTGAGTTGTTACACGCATGAACATCTTCTGTTGCTGAACTCCGGCAGGCGTTGTAATACATGTGGCGAGTACATCTACAAGGGAAAGAAGTTCAACGCCCGGAAGGAGACCGTCGAAGGGGAGGACTACTTTGGTATCAAGATATTCCGGTTCTACATCAAATGGTGCGTATGCAAACATTGTGTTCCAAGTACGCCGATCTCACGTGTCCTCAGCACCCTTTGTTCCGCCGAGATCACCTTCAAGACGGATCCCAAGAACACAGACTACGCTGCGGAACACGGTGCGCAACGGAATTTCGAGCCATGGCGAGACGAGAAGGCAGTGGAGGAGGAGGATCGTTTAGCCAAGCTCGAGGAGGAGGAGAACAACCCGATGAAGGCCCTCGAGAACCGCACCGTCGACTCGAAGCGCGAGATGGACATCCTCGACGCGCTTCAAGACATTCGTGCTCGTAACGCCCGAAACGAGCGCGTTGGTCAGTCGTCCGACCTCATAGAGCGATTACACATGGAGGAGATCGAGACGGAGGAGGACATGGAGCAGAAGCGCGCCGAGGAAGAGGACGAGAAGCTGGTACGGGAAGTCTTCACCAAGGTTCCCGCCCCGGAGTCATCTGCCAGTAGCGGCGCAGGTTCAAGCCAGGACAAGGGAGTACTGCCCGAGGTCATCACTGTCAAGCGGAAGGCGGGTGACGAAGAACCCGATTTGCGAAGTCTGTTACCTGAATCTGCCCGAGCTTTGCTCTCTGTGTCTATCGGCGCGCCGCCTCCCAAGCGGAAAAAAGTAGAGGGCAAGAACTTGTTAGGCATCAAGTTGAAGGGAAAGTCCAAGGCAGCCACTTAACTAGTTGTCAATTCCTAGTCAGGGTACACTATGTATGTACAGTGACTTACAAAACTATGTCAAGAAACGGTCACTTGGCGCCTTTTGCTGAATATCTTGGTAATGGCTGTGCGTAATGCTACGATTCAAATTGCATTAGGTAGAAATATGTCTTGGCTTTCTATAGGTACTTGTTTCATAAAAATCGGGTGCGAACTTCCAAAGATATGATATGTTCTTTACCCACATCTTCTGGAAATAGTTTTGTAACGAGCATTTTGGAAAGGCAAGATACATGATTCTAGTACTTGGTATAGCCCCCCCTTGGCCTTCAAAACGGCTGCAACCCTGTTAGGCATAGTCTCCACCAATTTCTGACACTCCTCTGCTGAAATTGCCTCAGTCCCAATGGTAGAGGGAATTACGTAGCTCGTCCTCGATGATCTCCACATATAGGTCAGCATCCATCTTCCCAATGATCTTGCATGAGTGTCCTGTCCCATCCCATCCAAAACAGCCCCAGAACATCAAACTCCCTCCACCACGCTTGAGTGTTCCCTCCACCAGGCAGTCACTGAGCCCCTCCCCCCTGCTTCTTCCAAACCCATTTTCTCCCATCTGACCCTACTCTGTTGATCTTGGTCTCATCTGACCAGACAACCCTCTTCCAGTCCTCCACCATCTGTTGTGGAGTCGCCAGCGCCTCCCCTCCTAGGCTCTGCCTACACCCACCAGAACTCGGCCCAGATGCCATAGCACCCTCGCAGCTGCCAGCACCTCAGCATCCGCCTCCCTCCCCTCAGAGCACCTCACACAGCGTCTCTTTTTCATCATCAACCTCGCCAGTCCGCCCCTCCCTAGTGCCCTTACGGGCGCACCGCCTCCCGGTATCACCGGACTCCCATCATACTCCCTATGTCACTCCCTACGTCACCACAGTCATTACGATTACCATAGCGCCCTAAAGGACGTCATAGGTATTAGTCTAGCTACAGGTCACCTGATTGTTGGTCACATGCTTCATACTCACCTTAGGTACCTGGTCTGTGCGCACCTGCTCCAGTATATAGGTAGAGTAGATCCTGCACCTGTTCCCCATCTCGGCCTCTTAAGTCATTGGGGACAGGTAAGCACCTCTTGCACTAGATGGTTAAGTCAATATACTTAAGTCATTGGGGACAGCTTTGGCCTTCGTCGCCGGCCTCCTCCTTGGCCTCTTCCAGGCTAGTTCCCTGGCACGCCCCTGTCGCAACCCCAGACCTTTGTCGGGGTTCGCTGAAGGGTGCCTCTGCCCTGTAAGCCCCTCTCTCCCCTCTCTCACCTCCTCCCATCGTCGTCCCCACACGGACTTGGCATGGGCCAGCACCACCTCCGTAAGCAGGTCGGTCTGCTGTCGTCCCTCGTCCCGGGCACCTGCGACACCGTCCAGTATTTGTGAGCTAAAGCAAAGGTGTACCACTTTGCCCGATGTCTTTTAGTAAGCTGCAGCCGTTTCTTCTTCATCACGGCCAGCATCCCAGCCCGCTTCAGTGCCCGACGGATGGTTTGGACAGAGACATGTCTCAGGAAGGTGTCCTTGAGGGTATCATGGACCTGAGTGGCAGTATCGGCCTGGCCGGTCTCAACCAAGCGGGTAGCATGGCAGATGTCGATGGGGGAAAGGAGTGATGGACGGCCACCCTTGGACTTGTGGACTCCAGGGCAGTTGGCAGAGCAAATCTTGCTGATCTGGCTCTTACTGACACCAGTTTTAGTGTGTATCATGGAGATGGGAAGCTTCTGGTTACAAAGCTGGATGATGGTGTTGCGAGTGGCTTCAGAGAGTGCTAGGGGCATGATGGTGGCAGAGGTGGAGGAGTATTCCAGCAGCGCTGATGTGGCATCACCTCAGTAAACATTATATAATATATTCCCACAGTATCATGTGACATTCACAACATGCTTGGCCAAAAACGACCCAGTTGTTCCCTGCCAAAATGCGCATTACAAAACTATTTCCAGAAGATGTGGGTAAAGAACATATCATATCTTTGGAAGGTCGCACCCGACTTTTATGAAACAAGTACCTATAGAAAGCCAAGACATATTTCTACCTAACGCAATTTAAATTGTAGCATTACGCGCAGCCGTTACCGAGATATTCAGCAAAAGGCGCTGAGTAACCATTTCTGAAAATAGTTTTGTAAGTCACTGTAATAGGGAGTTGTGGCCTGTGGGACTTAACATACACTTACACTTTTTTAATGTCAGAATCTATAGGAAAAGTCTCAGCAGTTTGAATAGCAGACTAACTAAGAATGCATTAACTGTACCTGTAGGAAAGTCTACACTGGATGTGAGCATCACCTAGAGTGCAGTAGAGCTCAGAATGAGGTACCTCAGTAGTCTAGATAGCAGACTGACTGACACAACGGGGATTACCACATTTTCTACCAAAGAAAATACGCTGAGAAGCCAAAAGTGCCAGTTTCCCTTCTGGTCAATTTCTGATGCCTTTTTGAACAGTCAAAAGGCTGAGTTTTTGAAGCATGATGGGCCTCCCAAAAGGCATGAAAAGGTAACCTATTCAGCCACAGGAAAGGAGACAACTATAAATGAAGGTTGACAAATATTCAGCGGATTTTTCTGTAGTTACAAAGATACCTTTTTGTTGCTTTTGCTACAAATTTTCAGCAAGTTTTCCTCTGCCTGAAAGCCTTTGAATATAAGACACTTTCAGTGTTGAAACATATAACCTTTTCAACAATGTGGAAGTTCCCAAAACAGCTGAAAAACAAAACATCTTCAGCCTCCAAAAAGGAATTAGAACCAGAAACCAATCACAATATTCTTGAAGGCCAAAAAGGCAACAATCCTCAATGCCTTTTTGTAGACTTTGAGGCAAATTCTGCATTTCTGCAAAGGATACTTTCCTAATGGAGGAATGGCAGCATAAAATGTATTACCTAGTTCTTCCAGTTCTTCCTCTTTTTAGCAATTCAATATCTGGTGAAAAGGAAACTGCCTGTGACCCATTCTGAAACACTTCTAGTGCAAGAAAATTTGGTAATCCCCATCACATGAGGGAAAGGAAAGAGGGATAGGCTGGCAGGACACTGTGCTGGCAGTGGCTGTGCTGACTTATGTAAAAAAAGTCCTGATATAGTATGCACACTATCTATGCTATCCACAGGCACTTATGCAGCACTCACTGCATTCCAATGCTGCCACTCAAGTGCTGCCTAAGTCCCATAGCATGGATGAACTTCCAGTGCTTCTCATGCAGAGGAGCCTTGGTAAGGATGTCTGCCACCATGTCATATGTCCAGCAGCAGCAAAAACCCAAACAGCTGGCAATGGCTTGCAGGGAGTGCAAGCATCTGGCAACTTGTGAGCATTTGTAAACACTTGCAAGATTGCCCCAATCTCAGACAATCTACCCTCGGGTTACCTATCAATTAGCAGGTTACAGTAGCTTGCATTCCCTTCCAACTAAGGAGTGCAATAATAAGCACACACTAAAACTGCAAACATTGACATATTGAGCAAATAAAAGGCACACCTTCAGTGCACTGGGAGTGCAAATCACTCAAAACTGTTATACCCACCTTAAACTGAAGTAAGTGTTCCCTGCATCTGTCAGAGCAGCCTGGGCCAACCCAGCATTGACTGTCCTCGTCTGCTTTGTCATCTTCGGCAAATGTCGATGCTTGTGTTCCATTCCTGTCACCTTCACTCACAAGGCTGTGGTCGCTTGCGCTCATGCAGTTGCACTGCCTACTCCTTGCGTCTGTCACAACTATTACCAACAGCCGATCTTCTCAGCTGCGGCCGGTGGCAGCTTGTGTAGCGCAGGCATGTGAAAAGTGAGTTTGAGCAGGGGTTTGGTGGGGCCTGTGGTGTCGTCGCCGCCGAGATATTGGTGGATGTAGAGGACTGGGGCAAATGAGAAGGCAATCCTGGCAAACGCGGGTGCGACGACAACATGCGGTGGTCACAGGCTAGTCTGGCGGGGACGAGACCAGAGCGCAGAACTGCCTGTGAGAGCATGAACATGGGGGTCGATGAGTACAAGGACTAAGGCAACGTTGATCATTGTAACCTTACTGGCGAGCACTGTAAAAATAGCGTATCACCGCTGGCAGTGGCAGCGTGGCATAGGTAGACTCGGGCCAACGCAAATCAGCATAGACAGCACAGGATCATTTACTAGCATAGAGTTGGTGGCTCCCGAGGCCCAGTATGTTGCACAGAGTAGTGCCACAAATGATATGCCAGCACGGAAGGCTTTGAAGTAAGCGCGGACCCAGATGGACAAGAGGGTGTGTCGAGGCGACACAGCCAGATATCCTGGTATAGAAAGTAAGCGTCAATGAGCGACTTAATAGGCTAGAGTAAAGCGACAAACGGGGGATTCACTGAGCGGTTGCGGAGGTCGTAAGTCTTAGTATCCATCCGATGGGGTCGGGATCCCGTTGTACATGCCCGCCGCTTTCACTACACTACATGATCGTATGCCTACTCCTGTATTGAAACTATCGGCGTCCCAGCCGTACAGTCTTCCCAACTTCGTCGCCAGGCTATTGGAGCGAAACATTAGCACAAATCGCGCCTTTGTGAATGACTGCAAGCAGCTGGCGTACTGGCCCTTTACATTGCGCGTAATGACCCCTTTCTTCTTCCCATGTGGCTGTAATCATCGTTAGTGAGGACTTGCCGTGCGCAAGCACGTGCATACCTCGTCCCAGGGCAGCGGAGGGCCAGGTGATTTGGGCCAGAACTGCCGTTTGGACCCCTTGAGCGAGTGATATGTGAACCCAACTTTGGTCATTGCCTGTAAACAAACATCAGAAATCGTCCAAAGCTGCACTGACCGCACTCTACGACTTTAACAAAGTCGCCCCAGGCCAGTGTGCCTTTCCTGTCGCGTCTAATTAAGAATATGCTGGCGAATACCTAAACCGGATGGTCAGCCATGTCTCTGCCTGAGTATGCCGTATACGCTTACTTCGTAGGTCTCATCGTCGACTTCCATGCTGGACGAGGTGGTCGAAGTTGGCAGTGGTGATTGAGAGTCAAGGCAACTGCGAGTGAGATGGTCGAATGTTGTGGTGGTCGAGGGTCAAGAGGTTTGCAAGTGTCCAAGTGTGGTCAGGCTGAGCTATAGCTGTGAGCAAGAGGTAGATGGTAGAGTGAGAGGTGGGCGGTAAGCGGCAGAACTGCGAGTGCGCAGGGAGCAGTATGAGTCCGAGTGAAAGGTTGCAGGTCGTAGAAGTGCACCCGAGCTGTGCGGGTGGACTCGTGTACCTCAAATGTTGTTGTGAGAGGGCGTGGTCGTATCGGCCTTAGCACAGGTTGGAGGGGTTCCTACTTCAAGTCATGGTTGAGGAGGGGAGCAGGATAGGCAGGCTGTATCATTTGAAACATGTACCTGTAGTCTTCGTGGGGTACGTAGTGCATTAAATGATGTTTAGAAGTTGTTCCTCTTGATATTTGACGGGTTTGCTTAATTGTGTCCCAGTAGCCAGCCGGCAACAAACCGGTAGCATTGAAAGCTACCGCGTCGTATCCCGTTCTCGAGGCCATGGTCAAGCCCGTGTCCTGGTACATTATCTGGCCAGGTCAGTAGCTTGAGTCAGTGCTGCTTAATGAACAATGTGATGGAGGATATACAGTGTACTACTTGTGTTACCGTGTGGCATTAGTGCAGCAGGAGTAATAACCACCCTAACCGCCATGGCATTGATCCCCATTAGTGACAGACTGTGACCCAGAGTCACTTATGGTGGGTTGGTTGGCTTGTAGCACTCCCAGATGTGCTCAGTATCCTATATAAACACCCCCATTGCATTCTCCTCATCAACAGCTTTCTGGTGATATATAATAGTGGTATGTTACACCATATACTTGTCTATTAATGAGCACATTATGTTGAGCTGTGGCTGAAAACAAACAAAGCCAAAGCTAGTGGCACGACGACGCGGAATCGCGTCGGCGTGCCATTGGCTTTGGTCTTGTTTGGCTCCAAACAGAGAAGGGTCAATATCTTGGCTTCTGCTTGTCCAAATGGGACATATAATATATCGCCAGGAAGCTGTTGACGAGGAGAATCCATCTGTGCAAACAAATTAAGGATGTGGTGACAATGGAATAAGATATGGACTAGATATATTTCCATTAGT
>NW_007360324.1:2149141-2152782 GCF_000271585.1 Trametes versicolor FP-101664 SS1
CACCAGTCACGCAAGATCAGGTGCAAGATGCCCAATGGAAATTTCCTGTCCATTTCCCGTGATCAGGTATCAGTCATTCCCAACTTTGCCATGACAGACTTTGGATCCCAGGGACGTACACGGCCACATAATGTGTGTGATTTGCAAAAATTGCCGCTCTCACCAGTCAATCTACACCTGCCTGTCCAGAGGATCCACATACAATGGGACTATTATTGTGCAGCCATTTGACCCAAGAAAGTTGACTGGTGGAATATCTGGGAGTCTGCGTCAGGAGTTCAGAGAGCTTGAGCTGCTGGATGAAATCACCAAGCTGCGCTACCTGGGCAAGATCTCACCCAAAGTGACAGGCATCACACGCAATGAACTCATCCATTCATTCAGAAAGTGGAAGGGAGAGCAGTTCATGCCAAAGACAATGCACAGGGCCTTGAAATGGAATGTGAGGCATGTTAGCGTACTTGTATATACCAGAATGTAGAGTAGGATTACCTCAATATTTATAATCAATGTAGTCCTTTGTAATTGCTAATAGAATGAGATATATATTAGATGTTTGACTTTGTAATCAAAGTAATCATTGTTGGCACATAATTTTCTTCAACATATGAAAGTATGACTTCACATTTACTCCAACTTTGTAATAATTATAATTATTTGTAATGAATATCCACATCCTCATCAATCGTACCTGCCGGACACGGCCCTCTTACCCAAGTTGTTTTGCAGTGGTTCAAGGTTCAACAGCTTCATCGCCACCACCCACTTCCAGCTGCCTCTCTGCCCTTTGTGAGCTGGATGTGCCTCCAGAGCGATGAGTGCTGGGTATTGATCACCATCACAGCAGTGCATTGCACACTGCTACGTGCTGGCATCACTCTATAGAAGGGGAAACAGCCAGGACCTTGTAAGCATAATCACCCGACGCAGTCATCAAATTCTTCCACATCAAATATGAGTGCAATGATGCCAGGGACGACTTTTCTGCAGCTCGTAAAAAGGGAGGAAAGACTGGTCCTTCACCATTCAACATGGAAAATGCCACCCTGGATGACCTGGACACCCAGCATTATAATGATGATGGGGAACTCAACATCAGTGAGATTGAGGAGATGGTAGCGGAAACCAGGGACAAGGGGAGGCAAGAGAGGCAAGGAAGGATTTGCACAGATGGGACCAAAGATGGTGACGACAGAAGCTCACTGCTGCACCTAGCTCGGACAGTGCATTCAGCATATGTCTAGTGAGCCATTTACTGCCTCTCTTCCTTTGCTCCCATCCATGCTTGAAAAACAGACGATCAAGGGTGTCTGGACTTCCAGCCAACAACCACACCCTCTGCTCCATTGGTCACACAGCATTCAGTCGCTTCATTAATCTTGATCATCACTGGCATGCCCACACACAGAGTCAATTTTCCCGGCAGATGGTCAGTGAGGGTGTGCGACAAATTCCACAGACAATCCTGGAGCTCAGCACTGAGAATATTGGTAGACCTTCTTAGATTCATGGTCTGTCTGCGCTGCTTTTTGCTTGCATTGTCATCTGCATTGGCTGAGAGCTTGTCCACAGAATAAAATGTAGTCAATGGCTGGCCATTTTCCCTTGCAATCCTCGCACATCCCAGCTCATATGTGTGTTCCAGGCAGTAATAATAGAGATATTGCAGAAGTATGGCTGGTTCACTTGGGTCTGCCTGGTCCACGTGTAACAGGTGACCCCTGCTCCCCACCACTACATATGACTATCAACCCGCAACTTGCCATTGATGCCTTGTCCCTACAATTTTAATTTCCTTACCATCAATGACTGTGACATTCATTGGAGAGGGGGAACCTTCGATACCGCATCCCGCTTCAAATTTAATTGTTCAGTTGTTGTATGCAATATATGTAGTGTTCATGCTTGGTCTTCCATTTGCCTGGTCTGACTATTATGTCCTGCCACAATTTCATTATGTAGGGTGGGAGGTAGTGGTAGCGGCACATGAGGCTGTAGCTGGCCAGTTTGAAGGTCCTCCGGTGATCTGACATAAGCCAGCTGCTAGTTCCGCCCGGAGGCCAGCCCAAGTGAGCCCAAGTGAGCTCAAGTGGTCCGGGCATCGGGCTGGGAGGTGTAAATGTATAACTTCGGTTAGGGTGGCAATGAACCTGTGTAAAGTGCTCTTGTGAGCTTGTTATACCATGTCCTGCAGACAGTGGCCTACTCAAAGATGCTGCAACTGATTGGGTAACATTGTCTCCAGCATGCTTGGCACAGGATTTTGCATGCCATCGCTACTAGGCCTCTTCTGCTTCATTGTATTGCACGCTGTCCCTTTCTGTAAAGCTGTAATCTGCTCGAAGGAACAGTGGTGCACCAGTGCCACTTAGATATCACTGGCAGTTTCAACATGGTTGTGCAAATGCGCAGCACATTCCTGGTGAAGTGCAAGCGATGAAGTGCTTGACCACCACTAAACATTTAATGTTTTTGCAAGGTTTGTGGGGAGCAAACACCCAGTGCTAACTGGGCTCATTGCTCGCCTTGCTCCCCTGCTGCATCCCCAAAAGGTATGTGGTGCCGTCTTACTTGGGACAGGTGTGGGAGGCTGGAAAATGTTGCTCTGGTGTTGAGCATCATCAAGAGTTGCCTTATATCCTGCAGAAAGGCGAGGTTTTCAGATAGTCCACATGTATGAGCCAGCATAGCAGGACATTGATGCTGTTTGAAGGGCTTAGTGTAAAGCTGGCTATGGGAGAAGATGGGTGTCAGCACAATGTGGTCAAATTACTATAATGCAAACAACTGACACAGTCTTGCCCAGTGTTTGTATCTTCTGTAGACATACCTACCCGGTGTTGTTTATCAACTGGTATGCCTCCTCGTAGTATCTGATGACACCTCCAGCTGCTGCTCTGTGAATGAATAGCCATTGAACACATCATCCCAGAGCACATCCTGGCTTGGTCTCAGATCCTGTCCTGTGCGCCATGGCTTGAAGAGTGTGAGCATGGTCATGCAATATTGTTCACGGTTGCCTGCATCTCTTCTGGGGAGTGAACCACTAATAAAGTTGGGGACATATGCCTCAGACTCATCCAGCAGCTTCACATGATGGGTGTCATACTGGGGATGATTCTCATGGAACTGCACATATTTTGACCTGGATTTCTTTGGCTTAGGTGCACTATCTGCTTCAAGCTGCTGGTTTCATGTCTTTGTGAGCAAGAGTTCATCCTCCGATTCTTCTTCCTCTTCATTGGCTCCAGCACCCTTCAATTCTGCATCACTGACATCATAGTTGTCCTCAAACTCCGAGTCCACATCTGCATGCTCATCAATATGCTCTTCAGATTTCTTGGCGCCCTTTTTACGGTATGTGATCCGCTGCTTGTCTGCCAGTCTGACCCAATCATATAGTGACATGTGCTCATACTCGGTGGGTCGCCATATATAGTCCTGTACAGGTGACAGTGCTATGATCCGCTTGGATGTTCCTGAAAGTCCGAGCATGACTTTGGTGGTTCCTTCCTCGGCAATCTTGGCAGAGTCCTCCCATGCACGCATCACCTCATACACATATCCTCTCCAGAAACATGTGCAGAATTTGTGGCTCTTGTAGTGGTCTGGATGCTTGAGCAAATACATGGCTGCCATGG
>NW_007360324.1:2156072-2551986 GCF_000271585.1 Trametes versicolor FP-101664 SS1
ACCAGTTCCCATCCATATAGCACATATCATATATCATCAGAAAGCCCTTTACAAGCTCTACAATATGGTACTGTTTTGGTTTTGATTGTCTCCACATTGGGCAACAGAAAAAGGAAATAACTTTGATTTTAGTCTGTTAAACAAAGACAGAGTAGATAAACTGCAGTTTCAATCACTCTAGTAACTGCCATAGATGAAAGAGATACAATCACATATATCATGGCACTATAGCATGTCCTATGTGTACACATAACCACCCCTCAAATACATGATCAGTGTTCTCTCTTGGCAGGAATAATCATAGACCCTTCACCACTACTAGCACAATTGCTAGTAATGTAAACTATACAGATATACCCTTATGCTATGATGCACATTGTGTTTGAGTCTATATAGATGTTTGTTATAGCCTGCATTTGAGTGTGCATGAAGCCGCAGGTATGTAGTGCCACCTAGGGTTACATAAACGCCTATTGGGAAGCATTAGAGCCTCATTAGCAGATGGTCAGAGTGGCTGTGTGCAGCAATCTAGTGTCTAACCCTAAAATTCCTAATGGAGGAGAACCCTAACCCTGGGTTTGTAAGCGGAGAATGTATGTGGCGCCTATCTCAACACTAATGGCTGATTAGCGGAGTTTCAAAATATTTTCCCACGGGCATCAATTGAGGTGTCACAAGTTGGCAGGAAGGTCATCCCATAAGAAATGATTTCTTTGTTCCTCATCAATCGTAAAACAGTTTATAACAGGTATACTAGTATATTTTAATATCCAAATTGCATACACTAAAATTGCATACACCAATAGGGTGAATCACTCAGAAAATTGTGATGTGTTGTTGCAGTGATTTTGACACTAAGACATGCAGTATTTCTGTACTAAATAGGAGTATATATATTACTCCTATTTAGACGGCACAGATACCAAAGAGCAAATAACAAATGGCAGTTTGATCAATGTTATTGAAAATTCATTCTCATCAATCGGACCTGCCAACCATGGCCCTCTCCACCCAAGTGCATTGAAGGAACTGCATTATCTGGACCTGAACATCCTTTTACTCCCATGCCTTCAATTGGCACCCTATGGACCTACAAATAGCACCACTGTGTAGAGCTCAAGATTCTGAATCTGACAGTATATAACACTTGATATTTTTATTGGAAAAACACTGATCTAGACCCAGATAAGTGCACAATGCATGATTTGGTAAAGTCTAATGGGCACTAGCAGATTCCACTGGGCCAGCACAGTCCCCAAGTGTCTGTGGTGCTTTGAAAAATGTGTTTGAAAAGCACCACTTTTGGTCCATGTTTACTTTCCTGTGTCACAAGTTGTCATCTATAAAGCACATAATATATATGATCAGAAAGCTCTTCACAAGCTCTACCACATGGTGCTATCATAGTTTCCATTTGTTTAGAATTGGACTATAATTACAAAGACATACTTCAATTTATGCATCCTGGCTTAGATTAGAAGAGTAAAAATGAAGTGTCAATCGCGCTCACTGCCAATGGTAGATGACACACAAGAACAGATGTGATGTTCCATGTTAGCACATGATACCTCAATTGATACATAGCTCAAGAGCCTTCTCTCTTAGTGGCATATCTCATAAAACTACTGCTACCATCAGATCAAAGGTGTGGAAGGAAATTGATGGAACATCATTTAAATTACACTATATCATATGTTATAAGTCTGTTTTGATAAAGTCCACAGTCTAGAGGCATAGTGAGTAGTGAGCGGCACATGTGCTGTGCAACCTAGGGTTACACAAGCACCCAGAGACTAGCTTTACAAGAAGTAAGAAATTAGAAATTAGGGCTAACCCTAAGCTGTACTATTGGGGTCCAACCCTAACCCAGGTTTTGTAGATGAAGGATGTATGTGGCACATATTGCAAGACTTACATCTGATCAGCTGAGTTTCAAAAAAATTTCCCACATACACGACTCGAGTTGGCGGGAAGGTCACCCCATATAATACCATTTCTTCATTCCTCATTGATTGTAACCAGACAGGTGTGAGAGGTGTCACTTTTGCCATAAACAAAAGGATTTTGAAAGACTGTAAGCCATTAGGGTGATGTGTAGTACCAGGGCGCGCCATCCTAGTCTCCATCAAATGGTCAGAAACAAGGATGCTCAGAGTACTGAACATGTACGCACCAAATGGTAGTGCGGACAACACAGCTTTTAGGGCCACCCTCCATGATGTGAACCTAGGTCGAGTTGACTTAATGCTGGGGGACTTCAATGTTGTTGAAGAAGCAATCAACGGAATCTTAGCCCGGGAAGACCCCAAAAGACAGCCCACAGTGCTCCATGAACTGTGCAATAGCCTCATTCTCTTCGACCATGGACCTGTAGTGCGCCCAGCCAAAGACGTGCATGAGCCCTAGCCTGCATGCTACTTTATATGTGGATGCAGGACCTGAGTCTGTCTCTGCTGTTGTGTGCCCTTGGCAGCCATGCATTTGTGGTACTAGACATGGAGGGTGTTCTAGATACGGGTCTGACTAGACTAACTTGCATTGTCTTGACAGAAACAGCGTACCTGATTTGGGTATTGTGCTGCGAGTGTGTGGTAGGGGGCTGTGAAAGCCTAGCAGGCCTGGCCACCAACTTCTTGTTCTAACTGACAAGATCATCCTTGGTAAGAAAGCACTGGCGGGCCAGAGTGTCTTAGATACATGGAATGGTGTACTGGAGAATGAGAGGGACTTACCTTTAGTTTGGACGGCTTCCCAGGGGGTTTTAGTGGGTAAGCCACTGCTCGCACAGGAGCTGTCGACCGGGAGGTAGAATCTACAACCCATCGCACCAAGCATGCAGTCCCTCACTATGGTATCTCTGGGTACCATGTGTGTAAGGC
The DNA here is from genome assembly GCF_000271585.1 of Trametes versicolor FP-101664 SS1. Taxonomy (NCBI): domain Eukaryota; kingdom Fungi; phylum Basidiomycota; class Agaricomycetes; order Polyporales; family Polyporaceae; genus Trametes; species Trametes versicolor. The sequence continues at coordinate 2,158,952 of NW_007360324.1, forward strand.
ATTTCCTCCAGCGCAGACATGTCTCTAAGAATTGTAGCATAGAGGATGTACCTACCTCATAGCTTGCAATCACGTAGAAGGCTCACTAAGAGCTGCACTACATTGAGCACCGCCAAAAAAAAATTGTCTTAAATCAGGGATGTATAAACTAGTGCCTATGATGGAAAATGCAACACATTTGTAAAGATGAGCACATGTCTAAACAGTCAGAAACCAGTCTTATCTGTAAGACCGCCTCTTAGTATAAACTCCCTACTCCTCCTCTTGCATGCCTCAGTTGGTTCCATCCCATCTGAGGCGGTATGTCTCCTTGTGCTAACCTCTTCTTAGCCAACATACTGATGTAATACCACAGCTCCAGCTGACTGGTATCTAGGTACATTGATGAGTCGCTTCATCCCATCTGAGCTCAGGCTTAGTATCTAGTTCTAATACACTCCCTTCTTGCAGAAAATGGGGGTTTGGCCTCAGCAAGTCTTACAAGCAAAGCTGTATTGAATCAGGCAATGGCAATCCGGCAAACAATTATGGTGACTAAAACATAGGCAACATAAGAGCCTACATGACTAGGATCTCTGAGTATTATGGTGAGGAGTGAGGAACAGTACTGTACAGATTGAGGATACTAGGTGTAACCAAAACTATATAGTAGCACCACAATTTGTATTCTATATAAGCATCCCAATTCTTTGCTTTGTATTTTGCTTCATACAATGGCAAGGGTGATGGTACACCACTTGTTGTGCATGCAGACCAGGTGAGACCCAGACACCTTGCTGCACTGCAAGGACCAGACTTCTGACTACCTCTGCCACAATGTCTGATCAGGAAATAATACAGGATACACCCCCACCCAGCCATCACCCTTACTCCTTCCCACCAGCTGAGTTCCCCGAAAACCGCTGCTGAATACGCGCATAATGATCCATCTCGTCCTGACTCACGCTGGGCACAAGCTCCCGCAATGCGGCATTGAAGTCCTCCTCGGACACCAGCACCTCGGTCTCAGCCGGCGTAGCAAGCTCGCCCAGGTAGTACTGCGGCGTCATCGGGAACGGGTGCGGCGAATTGGGCGGGGGTGCTGCATTGAGTTCCGCTGTTGCAATTGAACATGAGTGGTCCCTCACAGTAAGAAAACGTGGAGATCGACTTACCAATGATTACCTCTAGCTCCTCTGCCTTGCGGGACATGGCTTTAAGAAGCGCATCAGCGCAGAGCGCGTAGAAATCGGCACCGGTATAGTGGAAGGGACACTGTTCCGCGACGCGCTCGAGCTTCAGGTCTGAGTGGAGGCGGAACTTCCGGGTGAGCGCCTGGAGAATGTTCAGCTGTGCTTCGTGTGTCGTGCTGACGCCGAGATACAGCATGCGGTCAAACCTGCAAGCAGAAGAAGGATGAATAACATATGCATAGTGAGGCAAAACGAATGGGCACATACCGTCCAGGCCGAAGCAGCGCTGGGTCAAGCAGATCAGGCCTATTCGTAGCCCCGATGACGAACACGTCCGCGCCCGTCTTCCCGCCAGACAGTCCATCCAGCTCCGCAAGCAGCTGGCTCACAATGCGGTCCATGACTCCGCCGGAGTCGCCATGGTTCCCGCGCTTGGGCGCAACCGAGTCAAGTTCGTCGAAGAAGATGACACAAGGACGTGCGTCGCGCGCACGTTGGAACACTCGCCGGACGTTGGCCTCGGACTCGCCAATGTACATGTTAAGCAGTTCAGGGCCCTTGACGGAGAAGAAGTTGAGCGCGCAGGAAGTTGCAACGGCTTTCGCGATGAGTGTCTTGCCCGTTCCTGGGGGACCGTAGAGCAGGACACCTAGAGGGATATGAGCGGCGTCAGGGAGAGGTAGGACCAAGACATACCTGATCGTTGCTTCAGCCCGTCTGCGAAGAGCTCGGGGTGCTCCAACGGCAGCTGGATGGTGTCCAGGATATCCGCCTTGACGTGCGCAAGTCCACCAACGTCGTCCCATGACACAGAAGGGATCTTCGGCGCCCCAATGCTCTCAGAGTACGACGCTCTCGCCTTACCCAAGGCAGAGTCAAAGTCCTCCGCGGTCAAGGGAATGCCCGAAGAGAACACGTCGTAGACATTACTGCTTCTGAGACGCCGTCAACGCTAGTCATGTCGCACTGGATAGCTCTACTCACAAGGCATCGATCGAACGTTGCACTGCTGCAGCCTTTGCGCGGGCAGCAAGGTCCACGAGATCGGCAGCAACGAGCGCTGCTGTTTGGACAGCAATGTCCTTGACTGAAACGTCCGGGGCAAGCGTGCTATTCGCGAGCGTCGAGAGCAGGATGTCATATCGTTCCGCTTCGCCAGGAGCCTAAGGAGGTGATGCCCTTGCGTTGAGGGGAGGTGCGGCGCGCTTATGATGTACATACCTCGAAGAGGACTTCATGCTTGAAGCACGACAGGATCTTCGGCGGTACACGGTCGTGACTGTCGGTCGTCCCAAGTAACAACACGGGGAACCCCGTCAAATTCCACGAAGGTTGCAAGCCTGCTATGCAGTCGCGAAGGACCTCCGCAATAGCCGGCTCTGTACAAACGTCAATCGTCTGTTATAAAGCGATGCAGTATATATACTCACCCTTCCCGGGCTCAAGACCCTGCGTGCTCTGCGCAAAAGCGTCGATGTGTTTCAGGAGAAGAATGCAAGGGGAACACGAAGCTGCTTGCTCGAACCGAGCCTGCAATGTTCCCTCGGTTTTCGCGTCAGTATCCCCTATCACATCATAGCAGTCGACCTAACGACACATCAGCCACAGACATCGCATCGTGCAAAGCGGTTACTGACCTCCAAAACATGTATGCCCAGCCGCTGCGCGACCCAGCTCGCCCTCGTAGACTTGCCAACACCTCTCGGGCCTTCCAAGAGTATAGAGAGCTGCAGGTGGTAATCAACCGCCCGGCGGTTCAGAGCAGCAGAGGCGAGCGCAAGCAATTTCCCATACGGGGTGTCCGGATCACGGATATCGTTCGCTGGTGCAGGAACTCTCTGACCTGTAGCACGGTGAATACACGGTGCACAGCGACAAGAACGGTGACCATACCAATACCAAGGTATTGAGCCATGTCCGGAACGCGAGCATGCTCGAGGCCTGTCTGCACCATCCGCGTCACCGAAGGGTCTACCCAGCAGCCGAGCTCGCCGGCCGTAGCGGCGATGTACATGTCCGACGAAGACACCTCGCCGAGGCGTGATGGAACATTGTGCTCCACGTTTGTGATGAGGAAGTACACAACCTCGTTGGGCTCGCCATGAGACTCTGCCCCGCTGTGAGCCAATCAGTACCTGTTTGGCACAGTAAGAGACCGCCACTAACTCGAATTCAGTATCTAGCTCATCCGCATCCTCGTCCTCTGAGGTGCCATGGTGCCTCAGCAGATCATCCGTGTTGATGGCTACCGCAATGACGTCTCCCTGCTTGACCAAACGCGTGGTATCCTTGAAGTACCCCTGCAGTGCCTGCAAGAACAATGGCTGATACGTCCTATCCGTAGAAAACGCCGAGGCGACTCTGGCAATGTTGACGGTGGTGGCGGTGGGTATCGTTGGCCGCTGGGAACCAAACGGGCTGGGGCGGATAGAGACCTCCGGATCGCGCACAAGACCTGGTTGTGAAGATAGGTTGTGTACGATCTGCGGAGATATATGTAGTCCACTACAGGGACCGCGAAGTCAGCGGGGTATCTAGCATCAACAGGCATTAGACTTACGGCCTGCTCGCAATGTCGTCCCGCGCGTGTACGCGTGCAAGGCGGAAGCTGTGCCCATGGCTAGACCTCACGATACCCTACCCAACTTCAGTCCAACGCCGTCTCGTGGCCATAGAGCGGACGTACCCATTCCCCATCCAACACACCTATGCGGCTCAACTCGGAGGTGCGAACGTAGACCGCGCATTCATCTTCCAAACGCGACACCTGCCGCTGCAGCACGTGTGCCCTGTACGTCCGTTCCGCGTGGCTGAGGTGCAGGTTGCCGTCCGCGCTATGCGCCCCGTTCGTGGCCCCATTCGCCTTGTCGCCGTTGGGACTAGGCGCGGGGGAAGCGGGGAGACTGAGTGGGCGGAGTACAGAGCCTGCAAGGAAGTCCTCCCCAATATCGAACTCGCCCGCCTCGGACCCAGACAGCTCGTCGAGGTCCCCATCCGGGATGTCGGGAATGGCGTCCTCGGAAATGTCTTCGTCTAACGCCGGTAGCGCTGAGACATACACTTTCGTAGTGCCGCGCCGTGCGACACCTTGCTGCACCGGGGCAGACATCACAAGCTTGTACTGCAGAGAGGCCGCAAGAGCGGCAGACGAGGACCCGGAGGCCGCGCTGGGCTCACGCGGCAGGGTGTAGGTCTCGCCCTCGCGAAGCACCATATCGTTCGTGAACAGCCAGTCCTCCAACGCGGTAATGTCCGTGGACGCATACGCATAGGCTTCATCCGACAGAGCTGAGAAGATAGCTTCGGAGAGGGTGACCGGGCGTATAACGGTGACCAGGTGGGTGGGTTCCGCGCCCACCGGCGCAGAGGGGAATATGGCGGGGTGCTCCGTCTGCCAGCGCGTCGGAAGAGAGAGCTCCTTGACCTATGCACCGTCACTACCACTCGCATCTTCAGCTAGGGCAGACTCACATTCCGGTCGAGCACACCCCAGCAGGTTATAGACGGAAGCCCGGCAGAGCTCCCAGCCTGTTTATTCCCAGCACGCGCAACCGAGAGCGCAATCCGCTCCTCCTCACAGAGCAGCAGCGCGTTCCAAACGTGCTCCGGCACTCGCGCGGTGTCGGCGGGGGCATGGTGGAAGGCGGGGGAGGCTTGTGCGTGGGGCGGCCGCTGGAACAAGAAGGCCATCGTGCGGGGTCGGCGTAGGCGCCCGTGCTGCTCTCTTTTTCACGCTCGTCCACGCCCGCGCCCGTGTTTTCTCCTGCCGCCCTCCGCTCTCTTCAGCGCGCCGGCACATTTACCACTCCCAGCGACTCCGAGAAGACGCTGCTGGACATCCGAACTTGACTAAAACCTGCTCTCTGGGACCTTGTGAAATATGAGCAGAGGACGCGGATTTGGCGGCCGTGGTGGTGGAGGTACGTCTGTCCAGCTCTGTATGCACGGCGCCGCTCAAGTGAAAACCATAGGCCGCGGTGGTGGTCGTGGCGGGTTCATGCAGAGGGACCAAGGCCCTCCTGACCAGGTCTTCGGTGCGTCCCCCGTCCCACCCGTCTCCACTCCTCCCCTCTAATCCGCCCCTGCAGAAATGGGCACCTTCCTGCACGCAGTCGAGGACGAGATGCTCTGCCAGTCGCTCATGCCGGACAAAGTGCCCTACTTCAACGCGCCCATCTACCTGCAAAACAAGTCCGTCATCGGCCGCGTGGACGAGATCCTCGGGCCGATCAACGAGGTCTACTTCTCAGTGAAGATGGGCGACGGCATGGTCGCGAACTCGTTCAAGAAGGGCGACAAGGTCTACATCGGTGGCGACAAGCTGCTCCCCCTCGACCGCTTCTTGCCGAAGCCCAAGGTTACCGGTAAGTTTACACTTTGTCCCGAGTGTGATTTCCGCAGTGCTCAAACTTTTTTGCAGGTGTGAAAAAGCCCCGCGGGGGTGCACGGGGTGGTGCTGGTGGACGCGGCGGTCGCGGCGCACCAGGCGGACGTGGTGGCGGACGTGGCTTCACTCGGGGCGGAGGCCGCGGCGCACCAAGAGGACGGGGCGGATTCGGCGGCGGAGGTGGCGGAGGCTTCGGTGGTGGTGGAGGATTCGGCGGCGGCAGCAGCTTCGGCGGCGGTCGCGGTGCACCAAGAGGACGCGGCGGATTCGGGGGAGGCAGTCGGGGCGGCGGACGCGGTGGGTTCCGCGGGTCATAGTCTGCAGACGTGCCCCAGTGTACTTCGCGGTGTACGAGTCTCCCGTTGCTTTCGCTCTTTCTTTCCTCTTCTGTCTGTATCCTACTCTGAGCGACGCTCTCGATCGCTCTGGCAAAATCCAAAAGTACATAATCCCAAGACAAAACTACAGGTATGGCTACAGTGAGGGTATACAGGCAGGTCTACATCTTGAGCGCCTTGATTTCGTCCGCGACGGTCTTCACGCGTTCCGAACGCTCCTGTTGTACGGGCACCGCCTGCGAATGGGCCAGTCAACGGCAGTCGGGCGGGGCATAAGTTGAGGTACACACCTGCTTCAGCTCCTCAATAAGAGCAAACGTTTGGGAGGCGACGTCCTCCATACGTTGGTGCGCTTCTGCCGGAACTGCATCGAACTTTGAGCAACGGACCACAACTACCATGAAAATGCAACGCACTCTCGTCCGGGACCTGCACGTCCTGCTCGCCCACCTCCGCTAGCGCAGCCGCCTCCTCCGCATCGAGCTCCGCCTGGCTAGCCAACAGTTCGCGCATCTGCCTCTCGATCTCCTCGGGCTTAGTGCGGCGCTCGCGGGCAATCTGGAGGTCCCAGCGGAGGCTCTGGTCAGAGAGGGACCAGATATGGCGGTCGAAGCCCTCGTCGAACGGCTCCATGTCTGCATTTCAACCGCACAGGTGAGCGCCAGAGACCCGGGAAGGAGTGAAAGGCGCACCTTCTTCGTCCTCGTTGATATCCTCGAGGTTCTGGCCGTTCACCCTCACGTTCGGCCGCGTCATCTCAAACGTCTTGTCGATGAACTGAACGCAGCCTCAGAAGTGTTCACGCGCCCCTGGAGAGCAAGCGACAGACCTTGTGGAGGTGGGCGAGGAGGGCCTCACGGTCTGCGGGTGAGTTGTTGCCGCTGAGCTGCTCATCGAGTGCGGTAAGGGCGGCGATGGTGTAGTTGCGTTTTATGCGGCGCCAGTCGTCGAGGGTCTCGCAGGAGATGCGGGGGAGGTCTTCGCGCTGCGCCTCGGCCGACATCGTGGGCGGAACAGCGTCGCGCCTCGCACGCGTCCGTCTCATACGCGTCCCGTCACGCGTCGGTCACGGCCATCATTGACAAGAAAGCGGATAGGATACATCTACTAGTACACAGCACACTGATCTACTCCGCGGCAGCGGCAAAGCCCTCGAGCTCCCCCGCCAACGGTGCGAGCCCGTCGAGCCACGCCGCGGCGCCCTCGACGTTAAAGAACTCGGTGCGCACGAGGGTCCCGCCCGCCTTGGGCACGCGCCCCTTCACCACGCCCGTCAAGTTCTGCCAGAACACCTTGCGCGGGAACACGTCGAAAAACTCAATCGCCTCCAGATGCGGGCACAGTGGCTCCCGCCGCTCCTTCACCAGCTCCCCCACCAGGTCCTCCAGCGTCCGGTTCCCCACCGACATCACCCGCAACGTCCGCACCGCCGGCAGCGCAGGCAGCATCTCCGCCCACCGCTCCGTCGTGATCGCAAAGTCGTACGGGTGTCTTCTCGTGAAACTCCCGCACAGCACTACGCTCTCCACCTGCGCTGTATCTAGCGGCCAGTCCCCGAAGAAGCGCGGTCCCGGCCGCGGCTCCAGGAAGATCGCCGTGATCTGCAGCGCGGGCGTGTGGAACTCCTCCGCGCCGCGGTACGCCTGCAGCGTCAGCTCGTGATGTGTCCATACTAGCTGCAGCCGCTTCGAGCCCTGTAAACACCCCATCGGCAGAGGGGCCGCAGAAGTGTACGCGGGCATGACCTCGGAGAAGTCGTCCCCAAAGTCGAGCGTCGCGTTCAGTGTGACGTTTGTCTGCGCGGGGAGCTCAAGACTCGGGAGGAGGGCCGCGATGCCCGCCGCGGGGAAGCTGTAGATGTCGAGCGTCTTGAGGTGGGCGAGGGACACCAGACGCGGGTCTTCGTTGAGGTCCTCGTTGAACGGGCCGTGGATGCGCAGGTTCTCGAGGGACGGGCCGTGGATGCGCAGGTTCTCGAGGGACGGGCTGCGTTCGAGGAGGTCCAGTAAGACGAACAGGGTGGGAAGCGCCCCTTCCAGGCAGATATTCGTCAACGCGCAGGGGCCTTTCGGGAGATACGGCAGGCGCATTCCGCGAAGGATGAGGGAGCGCAGCAAGGGCGCGCCGTCGTACTCGACCGGAGTCACTTCCGGAAGCGCAACGGTAGGGCGACGGGCGCCAGGCGGGAGCTGCAGTCTCTCGAGGAAAAGCTCTTCGAGTTTCGGGGTGGCCTGCAGCAGCTTCTGCGTGACGACGTCGAGGGCGAGCGACGGCGGGATGCTGACCCGGAGAACGCGCGTGCGGTGTATCTCTGCGGTGAGCGAGCGCACGGTGGCCACGATGGGGAGCTTCTCGGTGGAGAGTGAGACACGGAGGGGGAGTGCCTTGGAGCGGTCGAGGAAGGTGCGGACGCCCTCGGGGTGCTTGAGCGCAATGCGCGTCCAGAGTATGGGCGCGTGGAGGGCAATGTCGCGCCAGTGCCGGCAGACGTGGGTGACGCTAATGAGATCTGTGTTTTCCGTGGACGCGTCCTCGACGCAGGAGAAGATCATGTTTAGGAGTTCCGGGGGGAGAGAGTTGATGGGCGCGACGAGGTTGTGGATAGACTGGAGCTCTGCAATCTCCTCGTAGAGGCCGTGGACGGTTGCACGCCGGAGTTCTACTTCTCTGTGAATGACGTCCCGGATGTCTTCGACGGGCATTGAGTTGTGCATGAGGGCGGAACGCATGAGGGCCGTGCTCTGCCCCGTCGGTCGCTACGGCCAACTTGTTACAACCGAAGACAGTCCCCGAGTGCGGTCAATGCGGCACTCACGTCCTCTGCGCCGGGTGCAGTCATTCTGAGTTCCCCACGCGAGTATAGCTTGAGTGAAGAGAGTGGACGGAGAACAAGGAGAAGACGGGACGACGGCCGAATCCGAGAATCCCGGATGCGTCATTGCTAGCCGACTCAATGATCGCTTCAGACTCCGAAAGCACCTCCCCCGCACAACACAGGCGCGAGAACGCGAAGGCGGGATGAACGCGACCGTGAGCACATCCCCGAGCACGTCCGACCCCCGACGCCTCGCAACCCTCCCCGACATCCTCGCCCGCCTCTCTGCCATCCAGTCCGATGAATCCGAGCTCTCTGCGGCCCTCGCGGGTCTCCTCTCCGCCCACGAACCCATAGCGGCCTCCCTGAACAGCCTCAAGTCTCTTGCGCCCCCACTCGATGCCCTAGTCGCGGACACCCGCCTGTTCGACCAAACCGTCTCGTTTACTGCCCGCACTGCTCAGGATGTCGGGGGGCGCGTGCAGTCCCTGGATGAGGAGATGCGCAGGGTCCGGGAGGCCTCAGAGCGCGTCAGCCAGATCATCGAACTCAAGGTCCGTCCTCCGTCCTTACCAACGTCATATATCGCTGACACTTGCGCCGTTTTAGTCCTCTCTAGCAGCGCTACAAAGCTCTATTGACCAGCAGGACTGGGAAGCCGCTACCCGTCACTGCGCGAGGGCAATGGCCCTCCCGCTCGACGTCATCTCCGGCCCGTTCGCAGAGACCGCCGTCGTACGTCCCATCGCCCCCTCAGTGTCCCCCGTCCGCTCACATCTGTTCAGCCCACACCAGAGAGCCATCTTCCCCCCGCACAGACACTCCAAGCTGCGCGCGAACAACTCCTCGCCGTCTTCCGGCGCGAATTCGACAAGGCCTCCCGCGCGCGCGACGCGAATGCGACAAGCCGCTTCTTCAAGCTCTTTCCCGCCATCGGATGGGAAGCCGAGGGGCTGCAGGCGTACGCATCCTTCGTCGTCGAGCTCGTCAAAGTGCGCCCGCCCGCGTCCGCGAAGAGTACGTCCGTCCATCCCCCGCCATGCTTCCTTGCACCTAATGTTCACTAGCGTCCTCGCCGCTGTACTACATCACCGCGCTAACCGCGCTGTTTGAGAGCATCGCGCTCATTGTGGACCAGCACCAGCCGGTGGTCGAGAAGTATTATGGCGTGGGGAAGATGGGCCTCGTCCTCGAACGGCTGCTGCAAGAGGCAGACCGCGTCGTGAAGGACCTCGTCGAGGGTTGGGAAGAGGAGCGATCGATGAAGCGCAAGGTCGGCCGTAGCGCTCAATATGTTGCACACCGTTGCTCACGCTGGTATAGCTCTCTGACATCTCATCCACACCTCTGTCGGCGGGTATCCGGCCAAACACTGCAATCGACCTTGTAGATGAGGACTTGGTCGACGCCCGCGAAATTGACAAAGTACTCACAGAAGCTGCCAGCATGAGCGGGCGATGGGGCTTGTTCCGCAAGTTCATGCATGACCGACTAACGGTAAATTATTTGTATCATAAGAGGACCCCCAGCTTCTAATCATCTGGCTTTTCAGGAAGACATCGAGGATGACGAGGACGACGGGGACGAGGACACGACTCATGCGCGGACGAATCTTACAAACCCCTCACGTCCCCCTTCAAATAGCGGCGGTGAAGACACCATACCTGCCGGCTTCCAAGTGGTCGAGGACTCACAGGCCTGCAAGACCATCGAAAACATGCTCACCACATACTACACTCCCCTGGAAGTATGGTACACGCGCTGCGCGATCGAAAAGGTAGAGTCTCGCCCACTTCGCCCCCGATAACGCTGATGTGTCCCTCCCTAAGGCGCACCGATTATCCACACACGACCTGTCCCAAACACCAATCACCACCACGACCCCCGACGACGCCTTCTACATCCTCAAGTCCGTCCTCTCGCGCATGCTCTCGACCGCGTCCGCCGCCACGGTCGAGCGCACGTCCAACCAGCTCCGCGACGTCATGGACAAGGACTACTCCCGAGTGATCAAGCAAAAGCTCGACAACGTCTACAAAGGCGGCTCCGCCGGGCCCGGCGCGCGCGGGGAGAAGGCCGAGCGCGAAAACCGCCAGTCCTTCATCGTAAGTCCCCTGCGCCGCCCCCGTCCTGTCTGTGCCTCATAGCCCCCGCCCAGATCCTGCTGAACGACCTGGACGTGTCGTCCTCGCACATGGAGCGGCTTGCGAAGGACCTGGCCCAATCCGCGCATATCCCGCAGCACTTCCTCGACTCCGAGGTCGACGCCGTGCGCGCCAGCCTGAACGGCTTCGTGAACCTCGTCCCCAAGTTCCGCTCCACGCTCCGGGTGCGTTTCTCTCTTCCCCATCATATAGAATCCAATTTATGCTTACGATCTGACTCGAACAGGCGGGCGTGGAGCAGCTCTTCAACCAGCTGCTGCGCCCAAAGCTGCGGACGTTCATCCCAGACGTGTACAAGGACGTGTCGTACGTCTTGGACGAGGATGGCTACTCTGGGGCGGAGCTGCAGGACCTCGTCCGCAAGCGCTTCGTCAAGGCCTGGGAGGGGCTGATCGAGGGGTACAAGGTGAGCATTTGGCGCGAACTTCTGTGCGGCCCGTCGCTAAAACCGATGGTCAGGACGCATTTACGGAGAGCAATTACCGCTTGTTCTTCGGCCTTGCGCTGGACGTCCTGGTGCGCCCATGGGAGAAGTTTGTAGTCGGCCTCAAGTACAGCGAGGTGCGTGCCTGCTATCGCCCGGCCGAAGTCTTCTCTGACTTGGCTTCCATTCTGCAGCTCGGCGCGATCCGATTCGACCACGACCTCCGAGCGGTGGTTGCCTACCTCTCGTCGCAGACCGTCTTCGGCGACGTGCGCGAGAAGTTCGTCCGCCTGCAGCAGATCGGCACTCTGCTCAACCTGGACTCGGTGCGTGAAACGATGTCCCAGACCCTCGCTTTTACTGACATGAGACACAGGAGGAAGACGTGGACGAGTTCTACAACGGATCGGGGATCGCGTGGCAGCTCAGCCAGCAGGAGGCCCGCGCCGTGGCGAACCTGCGGGTATAGGATATACTAGATAGTCGGTCCCGAGCCGTATACAATCCGTCTGCTACTCTACATACCATCAATATACATCGATACCTTCAGTTATTGCGTGAACACGCCATAGTCCTCTACCCTCGCCTGAGCGCGTCAAGCCGTGCTTGCAGGGCATCCTCGTCTGAAACGTCCGGCGCCGCGGTGTCGCTCTTCCCACCACCACCAGAGGAGGGGGCGCCGCCGACAGGACCGCCGAGCGCAACCGCTTGCCTGGGCTCCGTGAGTGGAGACGAGACTGCGATGCCATTCGGCGCATCGGAAAGCTACGCGTAACGAATCAGCTTCACGCTCGCCGCACGATGCACAAAGGGGCGGAACACATACCTGCTGGGAGAGGTCGACACCGATCTCGTCGAGCACCTGCTTGAGGATCTTGTCACCCTCCTCTTCCTCATCCTCAAGATCGTCCTCCATGACGTCGTCCACCGCCTCAGACATCATCTCCTCCTTCATGTCCATCGTCGCGCTCTCGCGCTCGAACTCGTTCATAATCCGCTGGATCTGCGGCAAATTCAAGCCCCGGTTCATCGCGCCCATAGCCTGCCGCACAGCGTCAGTCGTTACGAGCGCAACCAAGTAACTCAGGTATGTGCACGCACGCGGGTCGCGCCGCGCATCGCGTCCGCCATCTGCTGGTTGCTGCGCAGGGTCTGTATGCGGAGCCCGACCGCCTGCAGCTGCGTACGCATCTGGTAGAACTTCTGCACGTAGCGGCGGGTGCGCACGAGGTCCTTCGCCATCACCTTGCACGCGTTCTGTCCGCACACACAACTCAGTCCGACTGGCAGCACACGGAGGGGAGGGCGGGGGCGGGGCGCACCATCTGGCCGGCCTTTGCGCTCTTCTTGATGTCCATGATGAGCTTCTTCTCCTGCTGCTCGAGCTTGGTGCGCTCGCGGTCGAGCTCGCGCTGCGCCTTGGCAAGCGAGCGTTGGTGCTGCCGCAGCCGCTCCGCGGGGGTCACGCTGCGCCCGAAGAGCGTTTCCTAGACATTGCGGGCCATTTCAGCGAGTACCAGACACACAGGGATGAGCGTGCGCACGATGATGTTCATGGGTGGTGGCGGTCAAGGAGGAGGAAGTGGAGATGAGGTCACAGACGCGCGCGCTACGCTCCTTGTATCCGACCACCAACCGACCACAGCTGCGCACACCATGGCCGACTCCGGTTCAGGGCTCGTGCACATCGGCGCGTCCTGCGCACTGCCGTCGTGCAACCTGAACGACTTCTTGCCCATCCGCTGCAAGTGCGACCAGCTCTTCTGCAGGGACCACATCCAGCCCGATCTCCACACCTGCCCGCTCCTCGCCCAGGACGCGCAGCCCGGCGCGTCTGGAGCTACTCTCAAGCTGCAGCGGTGTGCGGCTTCGAAATGCAACAAACCCAGTCTTGAGGCGTACATCGCGAATGCCGCGGACACTGCGGATCGGGCGGCAGCACTGTGTCCGGGGTGCAGCCAGGCGTTCTGCGCAGAGTCGGTTATGTCCTCGTTCCTCTGCCGACTCCCGCTGCTAAAAGTCCGGTTGATGTACAGGCATAGGGAGCCCAAAGCGCACTCATGTACTCCTCCAGAACCTTCAGAGCCTGTGCCAGAGAAGAACGCGGTGGCTAAAGCGCTCTTGTCCAAGCACTTCGGACCCTCGAGTACTGCTACTGCAAGTGGTACATCTCGTGCTGCTGCCTCCGCAAATCCCAAGAAGCTCGCGCAGCAACGGCAGCTTGCTGTTATGAAGATGCGACACAAAGCTAAACCCGCCGACCCTAAGGATACCGCGGCGTCCGTGCCCGTAGGCGAGCGGCTACATGTGAAAGTCCGCAAGGCGGAGGAGGAACCAGTAGCCGAGCGTATCCTGTGGTTCAAGAAGGTGTGTTGTTATTATTCTCGTCACTGAACTGCGCACTGGACTCTGCGTGCAGTCCATATGGACGGGAAGGGCGGTGGATATACTCGCCACACAGCTTAAGATGACGATCAGCGATTCGCAAGTGCGTCCGCCTTTTCTGGTGACCGTCTTCGAGGACCTTACCTGCCCAGCCCGTGAAATTGCTGTATGTAAACGACGAAGGGACGTCCGTGACACTCAGGACAGATCAACCGCTAGTAGACCAGATCCACGATGGAGCCTCCGTCTGTCTTTCCCGGTGACCCTCTATATGTATACCATACCATTGTACAACACCAATCTCAAACAGAGTCACCTCACACACGCTCGCTCCAGAGAACAAACCATTGGATAGTCGTAAATTACCATTACATTGAATCCCATAGCACAGATATGCAGATCGATCGAAAAGCGTATGGACATCACAGCCAGGGCGCCCGCTATGCTACCAGAGCAGCGAGCCTCCGCAGATGGGGCACATTCAGGTATGCGGGCACGTACGTCTCCAGCCCAGACACCTCTCGGGGCAGGGGCAGCTCGTACGGGCCGACCTCCTCCGTCTCGGGCGCAAGGAGCAGGTGGTCGTTGCGGTCGTTGGGCGATACTCGTGATGCGACGACGCGAAGGATCTCGGGGGAGATCGGTGTCTGACGGCACCGTGTCAGCGAAGCTTTTCCGCCCGAAGACCATACTACGTACCTCGTAGTCGGCGACGTAGTAGTTCGTGCACATGCGTTGAATTTGTGTGGGGGTGAGCATCCAGCACACGTCGTAGATGATCTCCAAGTCGGCCGGCGTCGACTTCTTGAGCTGCAAAAGCTTGGTTGCCTGCATCAAATGCTCGAGCTGGAGCGTGCCCTCGGGCATGTCGTGCGACTTGCACCACTCCTCTATGCGAGTGATGTTGTACTGGATTTGCATCGCTGCATCGAACGCATCAGTCACCGCCCTGTATGTCTCTCTCGCATATGCGACGTACCTCGCTTCCACGAAGAGAAGTTGCGCCTCATGAGGAGGTCGTTGAACGCGGTCACGCCGATGAGCTTGAGCAGCTCCGTGATGACCTGCTGTACCACGCTCTCCTCCATGTAGTAGCTCTTCAAGCTCCGCCACACCTTGTTCAGGAGGTTCAGGATGTCGTCCATGCTGAACGCGGGCTGCGAGTTCGAGTTCAACAGGCGATTGAACAGCCGTCCGCCGCCGTCCGTCGTAGTGAAGCCCGGCAACGACTGGCTCTCGATGAGCGCGGGGATGACCATCTTCGACAGCCGTTTCTTCGTCTCGAGCATCCACGTGTGGTAGATGTTGTACTCGAGGCTGTCCAGGTCGTGCTTGACCACCGAGACGAGGCGCTCGTAGTCCGCCCACTCGAATGGCCGCACCGCGTTCTCCTCGCCGGGGCCGATGCCCTGGAGCATGTCGCTCTCCGCGACGCAGATGAAGGAAAGCATCTCGTGGACGTTCGACAGCCAGAAGATGCCGGGTATAATCGCGTCCTCGGTAGTGAAAGACTGCATCGAAGGCGTCAGTAAACATACAGCATGCAAGCCTCTCAATACTCACCATGACATGCGACTGGATGGTCTGCATCACGTTCGCAAGGAACCGCTCGCTCTCCGGAATGAGCCCGTACTTCCACATCTCGTTCGTGATGAGCGAGATGAGGTTGGCGGGGAACAGGATCTCCTTGACAGCGGCGGGGCTCGTCAAGCTGGGCGCGGGTATCTTGAGTCCACGGATCAGGCCGTCCAGCACGTCCTCGTCCAGACGCTTGATGTCCTGCATCAACCTGATCTTTTCTTCCGCGGGGTCGTCGTACATACCCGACGAGCGGTCGAGCACGCGGAACTGCGGCAGACCATCTTCGCCGTTGTACGCAACAGAGACAGCGCGGGGGTTCGCCGTCTGGCTCCGCTTCGCCATGAACATGAGCTCGTCTGCGGAAGTACGGTGGTCGGAGGGGCTGATGGCGTACACGCCTGCAGAGCTGTGTCTCCGTTGGTGACTGCGAGCAGCAGCAGACATCGCTGCCGCGGCGCCGTTGGCAGTTGGGGCTTCCCCGAGACGAAGCGTAGGTGCAAAGGTCGGTGATGTAGGCTCCGCACGAACACCGCGAGTCAACGCGTTGAGCGCAGTCGCGCGGTTGAGCTGCTCGCGCAGGCTGCTGACCTCGCTCTTGAGCGTCTGGATCACAGAGCTGTCGTCTGCGTTCCTGACCGGGGTGCTGTCGATGGTCTTCTGCTGGGACTCTAGCTGAGCGGCCTGCTGGGCCAGCTCCTCCTGCAGTTTCACAATCGCTAACTCCTTCTCTGCAGCCTTCGCCAACGCCTCTTCGAGACGCTTCTCCACATCCTCCTTGGCCTTGAGGAGCACCTCGCGACGCGAAAGCTCCTCTTGCGCGCCTTGGAAGTCGGCCTGCGCCTGTTTCGCACGAGCATCCGACTCCTCGTGTCGTGACACGGCCTGAGTGAGCTGAGCTTCGAGCGCTGACACCCTGCCCTGGAGCTCCTTCTTCTCCTCCGTCCGCTTCTGGAGATTCTGGGTAAGCTCGACGACCTTGTTCTCCAACCGGTACGAGATCTCCTTGAACTTGGAAACGGAGCGCGCCTCTGCCTTGAGCGCCTTGAGCTCCTTCCGTGCAAGCCGCCGACGCATGCATGACTGGATGAGGATGACCTTGCTGACATCCGTGCGGTATTCTCTCCGACGAAGCCTATGCACGCACAAGTAAGCATCAATCAAACCTTTACTAGGAGATCTACGCACAGTCCGCGGAAGAGGCTTTGCAATGTGACGACGGCGAATGTGCGCTTTGAGTCCTTGAACAACCTGCGCGCCAGAGCACCACGAGCACCTACCGTCACACGGTAAGGACATTTCACACAAAGATACTACCACGGGACACGTACGGCTCTGAACGGCAGTGATAGACTGCCGGATGGTGAGGAACCGCTTGCGCTGGAGGTACCGCCGAATGCCACGCTGCAGCCGGATCGCAGCAACGTCGCGGCGGACCTTCTCGACGAGCCTGCGCGCAGTGATCCCCCTCCACCAGGTCTGGATCTTGATCGTCGCTGCACGGAGGTCCCTGTACCGCTTGACCGCCATGCGCCGCCGCATGTTCTTCTGGACGATGGTGACGAGTGAGTTGAGCCTGTTTGAGCGCAGGGACTCGAGCGCAGCGAGCATGCCCGCGCGGAAGAAGATCTTCGTCAGACCGGGCTGGTACTTGTCGGGGTCGTTGATCGTCTTCTCAAGGATGCGTGCACAGAGGGGCTTCAGCTCGAGGTTCTTGATCATGGGCTCCCATTCCGAAGAGTGAACGAGCATGTAGTACCTGCAGCGAGTGAGCAACGTCAGTGTTACTTCAAGGCGGGAACCGGTTTGTGACTGCAAGGCACACGTACCGCTCCGCGAACTCCTCATATGTCCACCGTGAGGGATAACCGGCGCAACTGATACGAATAGTCTCGAGAACACCACAAGCACGTAGTTGACCGAGGACCTGCTGAGGCGTGAACTCCCAGGCGCGCTTCTGCTCGTTCGGCTTGATACAACGAATGTAGTGCACGTTCGTCACGTTCAGCGTCTCCATAAGGTTGACCAAGGAAGCCTTGAAGATGGAAGCCTGGGTCGGCTTCTTCACCGGGCCTCCCGGACGTTTGGGGCCCGACGCAGCAGTAGCAGACGAGATGAGTGACTGACGGCCAGGATCTGGGATGACGGACGCGCGGCGGTTACCACCGCTCGGGCTGTCCGAGACGGTAGGCGAGGGTGGAGTAGCATCTGGCGGCTTCGTCGCAGTGAAGGCGGCGTCGAGGACCTCCTTCAAGAACATGTTCTTCGTGCCCGTGAGAAGCGCCATGTGCTCGTCCGGAACCGTATCCCTGTTCTTCTCGAGGAAGCCCTCAACCTCGTAGGTGACGTCGAGCGCATAGTGCGCAATGGTAAACGCAGAGTTTCCGAACCGTGGCTTCTTGAACACCTTTGCATTCTCCGGTTTGCCGAGCTGGTTGTGGAGCTTCTGCAGGAACGACTGGTCGGTACCGGAGGGGAGACGAGACTCTTCGTCCAAGAGAGCCATGACACCAAGCTTGCCCTCGATGACATCGATACAAGGCTGGTTGTCCGAGAACTCGATGAACGTCCAGTTGATCTTCTCGCGCACATACTCCTCTTGCTCGAGCTTGAACACATGTTGGTTGAATTCCTGCTGCAGCTTCTCGTTGGCGTAGTTGATGCTGAATTGTTCGAAGGAGTTCTAGAGACGATATCAGTGGCATGCACCTCTGAACGTTAGCTTGTACCCACCTTCTTGAAGTGCTCAAACCCGTAGATATCGAGCACGCCAATGAACATCTCCGCACGACTGGCAGCCTCACCGTTCTCGCCGGCCAAACTCTCGTTGACAATCGCGACAAGCCACTCGAACAAGCACGCGTACACGAACTTCGCGATACTGTCTCGCACGACGGATGCCTGCGCGCCGTTGAGCGACGTGACGATCTTCTCTGAGCGTGTTGTGATCTGCTTCTTGATCGTCCACTTCTTGAAGTCCGCAAGAGGGACGCCCAGAAAGCGTGTCGAGAGCTGCAGCGCGGGGTCCGTGTCGTCGATGATAGCGTCGTTGCGAGTCTGCGAGACCTTGATGTTTCCTAGGTGCAAGAGCGCAGAGAGCAGCTTGAACACGGCCCACTGCTTTTCGACCGAGATACCAATGGTCGAGAGCGCAATCTGCGTTTGCCGGAACTCCTCAGCATCGTCTACTCCCGCGATTGGTGTTGACTGGGGACCGCCCTGGCTGAGGTACTGGAACTTCGACACATCAGTATCGAGGCCGAGGTCCTTTCGCTCCTTGAGCGGCGCGCCGGCACAGAGTTGGTAGAAGATGTGATAGTTGCGCTCGGTGAGTGGCTGGAAGACGACACGTGAACGCTCGAGGAGGTATGTGCGGATCCGCGCGCCAACGATTTCTTGGTCGCCGTCGAAAAGAATCTATAGGATGTTAGCACAGGCGCGCGCAATTTGAGGTACGCGACAAACCTGGATATACTTTCCGAAACGCGAAGAGTTATCGTTACGGGTGGTCTTAGCGTTACCGAACGCCTCGAGCACGGGGTTGGTCGCGAGGATCTGCCGCTCGACCTCGCTAGACTCATCCAGGGACGCCTTCGTCCTTGTTCTTGTCTTCGAGTCTGGAGGGTTGACGGACGCGATGTAACGCATGATGAACTTGGCCTGCCAGCGAATGAACGCCTGCAAGGATGCTCATGTAGCATAACACTTACCGACTCTGTCTTCCCGGCACCACTGCATGGGGATAAGACGCGTGTATCGCGACAGCATTCAGTGACACGCACCTCTCGCCGGAAACGATGATAGTCTGGCCTGTGCCATCCCTGCTCATGGCGGTGTAGGCGTCCTCCGCGATGGCAAACAAGTGGGGCTCGAGCTCGCCTCTCCGGCGGCCATTGTATGCTTGGATGACCTCTGGGCCATAGAGGGCGACGCGTTGGAAGGGGTTGACAGCGATGAGGACGATACCGGAGTAGGTGTAGATACTGTGTTGTGCGTAACGATTGCGGATGGTATGAAGGACTGCGGAGTGGCGTTAACGACCTGTATATAGTCAGAGTATAATGCAGAAACGACCACGGACCAGAGGGTTCGTTCAAATGAGAGAGGGTTGCGAGGTCATCAGCAGTTTCGAGGAGGGGGGGATTGCGTAATGGTGGGAGGCCCTCCTTGCCGTCCTTGATGTCCTGCACCGTGGTATCGATCTTAATTTCCTGTAGACGGCAAGCAACGTGGATGAGCAGGAGGACGCGGAGGGCGAGGGGTGGGAGAGAGGGCGACCTTGCCGCGTTCATCTACAAAGACCAGCTTGACGGTGTCATTCGTGCGGGAGGCGGTTGAGACCTCTGCGGAGATCCAGCCGAGCTCCTTGTCGGGGAACCAGACACGGGTGCCCTTGCTGTATATGTTTTCAGCCATGGCGGGGGGACGAGGGCCGTCTGGTGGTCGGGCGGGTCGTAACAAGTCGTCAGCTATCGTCTGAGGCCAACTCCAGCTGCTCAATTAAGCCCCCAAATCCCTGTCACGCCCGTGATCGGCAACGTCACGCATCGTTACCATCCGTCCTGTGCTCTTCTTCCGCTCTCTCACTCATTCAGAAACACTCCAAGTAGCAGACACAATCCATGCAAGTCTGCCTGGCAGTCCTCACGCTTTCCCAGGCAAAATTGAAGCTAAAGAGACAGACTCTCCAAGTGCGTGACAGCCACGTGGCCAGGAGAGCAACGCGCGCCTAAGCGCCGGATCAGAGATGTCCTGGCCGGTGTGGCTGAAGGATCTGCTCTGCCATACATAGCCCCGCAGAGCATTCTGTCCCCTGTTCACCCCACCACCTCCTCTGGCTCTCGCTTGCTAGTTTCATCGAGCTTGATCCATGCTCTCTAGCATCGCTTGAGGTCATTCAGCCAGGACAAACGTCGCGTTCAACACCGCAGGAGAGTTCTCGGAGTGCCCACCAATTAACATGGCTACTGTCTCTGTTCTCAAGAGTTCGACCGTGACGGTCAAGAGCTCCAAGGTCTGTTTTCATTCAAAGTTCAGTCCATGAGCGCGCCGTACAAACTGCTTTGGATTCAGGGTACCAAAATAATCACGCGCCAGAAATTGCGCAAGGTGTGCAACTTCGTCGTTTCAGCCACAGCCTGCCGCAGCGCTGACCATAGGTTCTTCCGCACAGTACTCCTGGCTCCCTGACGTGCTCAGAGTCAAAGGAAGCGTGCGTAGCACAAATTCCTGAGCCTTGAATCATGCACCAATTTTCTCCAGATTGTACCGCGTATTATTGGTCCCGTCTTGACCGTCACGATCTTCGCGGCTGGCGCTGCCTATGTCTGGTCCAAAGGATACGATGTCTCCCTTACAAACTCTGTCGTCCCGTTGTTATCTGTCGTCGTGAGTGTCTCGCACACTGATGACCGCTCGATGCCACGGCGCTCACCAGCTCCACTGCTCAATAGGTTGGTTTAATTCTTGTATTCAGGTCAGTCGTGTGATCATGTAGGTCATAGCGTCTAATGTGGTCTGACACCTGCGCCGTCATTCAGAAACGGGTGAGATCTACGCACCACCTCCTGAGCGTCACCTTTTCTGAAACTCGGGTTAGCACCTCTTACGATCGATACTATGAGGGCCGCAAAGACTTTGGCACCATGGTCTCGCATGTAACTCTTCCCCTTCTAACCCTCCCCTCCCTCTCCTAATGCCTCTCTAGATCCGCAACCTCACGCGCCTCATCTGGATCAACGTCTCCAACCCGCCCCCCGACGACGCCGCCAAAGCCAAGACGCCCTCCGCGAACCTAACGCCCACCCAGCTCCGCCGGCGCAAAGTCGAGACCATCAAGCTCTGCATCGCATTCGCCTACGCGACCAAGCACTACCTCCGCGGTGAGGATGGCCTCGACTGGGAGGACTACGCCGGCATCCTCCCCGCGTCCGCCGCCCGCCTCGCGCGTGGGGCGTACGCCCCTGCGAACAAGGACTACCGCTACCGCGACGGCGGCGCCCCGACGAAGTCGCCCTCCGCGTACACCTCGTATGCCGCGACGGACTTCACGAGCCGGCGCGAGAGCGGGGAAAACACGGGCGCAAGCACGCCTGGGCTCGAGGTGGACGTCGAGCGCGGACGGGTGCGCGACACCTCGGCGGACGCGACGAAGCGCATTCGCGTGAAGCGCAGCAAGGACCGCCTGAAAGCAGCAGGAAAGACCGCGGCGACGCCGCTGATGAGCTCGCTGCAGCACACGATTGACTTCAGCACGGACCCGGACGCGCTATCGACGCCGTTGCCCATGGTGTACGCCTGTCCCATCCATGTTTTGCAAAGATCGCCGCTGACGTGCACGTATAGACTTGCACACGAGCTCTCTCGCGCGCTGTTCAAGTTCAGACGGGACGGCTACCTGGAGACCGTCGGGCCCGCCGGTGTGAACGCAATGAACACCCTGTCCGTCTCCCCTTCACATTCTCTCACTGTCCACACTAACCACGCTGCAGGATCCAAGGCATGCTCGACATGATGACATGCATGGAGCGCGTCGCGAACACGCCGATTCCGCGCTCATACAGTATCCACCTCAAGCAGTGCGTCTCGCTGTACCTCTTCGTGCTGCCCTTCGTGCTCGTCAAGGAGCTCGGGTGGGGCATGGTCCCTGTCGTGACCGTTGTCGCCTTCACGCTCATGGGCATCGAGGGCATCGCGGACGAGATCGAGATGCCGTTCGGTGCGTCTCCTTCCCCCTGGGTCATCCGAATGCGTGCTGACATTGATTCGACCTTGTGCCAGGGCTGGACAAGTCGGACCTTCCGTTAGGTGAGTTAGAGTTGCACCCCGCCGTCTTCCCTGCACCACTGACGCCATCACGCTATATAGAACGCTACTGCGAAGACCTCAAGGAAGAAATCGAGTAAGTTTACCTTTCGCCCGCTTACCGACCCGCGGGGGCTTATCATCCCCACCAGGTTCATGGTCGAGAAGCTGCCCGAAGGCGGGGAAGGCATGTACGGAT
The DNA here is from genome assembly GCF_000271585.1 of Trametes versicolor FP-101664 SS1. NCBI lineage: Eukaryota > Fungi > Basidiomycota > Agaricomycetes > Polyporales > Polyporaceae > Trametes > Trametes versicolor. Next base: position 2,181,219 of record NW_007360324.1, read on the forward strand.
ACGACGACGGCGAAGGGGATGACTAGTCCAGCATTCCGCGGAGTACTTGCACGCACTTACGAACACTCACGATCCTGTATACCCATGCACAACACACCTGAGTAGAAATTAAAGTCGAGTGACACGCATATATGCTCTCCCAGGGTGATAATGCACACGCCCGCACTGCACGTACTCTACGCAAACTCCGGCTGGCAGTGCTGCCCTGGGCCGTACGGCTGTTCCCGAGCGTAAGTTGGCAAATGACGTGGGGACCGGGGCGCAGACGCACCTTCTCTGTGAGCGCCGTGAGACCGGCTGAGTTCTCGCTCGTATGCCGGCCGCTCTGGGGCCCTGGCTTTGGCTTCTCGCCCTTCGCGAACGCATCCAGCACCTTCTTCGTCGTCTCCGCGGTCAAATCCTCCTGCATACAGGGCGTCAGTGGCTGTCTCTATGAGACGGTTGAGACACGCACGTAGAAATCGTCGCCAACGACGAGCATGGGTGCATTCGAGCACGCGCCCTGGCACTCGACCTCAATGACAGTGAACTTGCCGTCCTTGGTGGTCTCTCCAGGCTTGATACCGCCGAGGTGGCCGCACACCGTGTCCAAGATATCGTACGCGCCGCGGAGCATGCACGGGGTAGTTGTGCACACCTGCACAAAGTGCTCGCCAATCGGTTCCCTGGCCAAAGTTTAGCATGCAGTCAGCACAGGGCGGGTGATCGGGACGCACCGGTTGAACATGGTGTAGAAGGTGGCGACCTCGTAGACGCGCATAGGCGGCATCTCGAGGAGGTTTGCGATGTAGTTCATGACGGAGATGGAGGTCCAGCCCTTGTTCTGGCGCTGGCCGAGGTCGAGGAGGGGGATGACGGCGGCCTTCTTGTACTGGGGCGGGTAGTGGGAGATGATTTCTTGTGCACGCTTCAAGTTCTCGGCGTTGAACTCGAAGGGCACCTGGGCTACGTCAGACGTTAGGTTCAAATTTTAAAAGTAGCAAGCTAACCTTCGGGTTGTTGTAGGGAGTGTCTCGATGCTAGACATGGATGTGTGAGCGCGGTCGGGAGGGACAGGAAGGGTGTGATACGGACAACGAAGAGCGCATCTGACCGCCGCGACGCCGAAGAGGAAATGGCGCGGGCCACTGGCCGGGCGCGGGGGAGGCGAACATGTTTTGTGAGGGCGCGTGCAGCGAACATGTCGGGCGGGAGAGAGCGTAGGGGATCGGTCAACGAGACGGACGGCGGAGAGAGGGCGAAGAGACGCTCGGTCGGGCGCTCTGGTGAATGGGCGGACGCGGACTGGCTGCAGCCCACAGCCACGTGGACCTGCCATATGCGGCAAGTAGTGTAATCGTCTCGCAGCGTTCTCCGTGCCCGGATGGTGAGAAAGGCTCCGGCGGTCGTAGGCTGGGTACATTGTTTGAAAGGCTAAATTACAATACGATCCTGGGCGGTGCCTACGCGACATCAGGAAAGTGGGCTCGTGAGCACCGCCGGGGGTCAGCAGGGCGAGGGGTGGGCCACTGGGCGCATCGATAGTGCTCGGTGCAGCTCGCTGTGCGCAGCGTCGCCGGGAGCAGAACACGCAGCGTATGGGGACGATAACGTTGCAAAAAAACGGGGGGGACGGGGAGCTGGAGCGGGGCTTGGGTGGTCCTGTGACGGACGCATCTTCCCGCGCCCACTGGAACTGTGGCCGAGTGCGCGAGTCGAGCGCCTGTCGCCGTCGCCCGCCCAGAGCCGACTCCCCTCTTCTCCTCCCTCTTCCCGTCCTCCACCCCCACCACCACCCGCCCATCGCCTCCATCCTCTGCACCCCTGCTCTCGTCCGACCCACTCGACTGCCCGCCCTGCTGTGTCTCAGCTAACGATTATTCTATCTGTCCCATCGCCTTAGCCGCCCTCTTTTCCTCCCACACATCTCCTTCCCTCTCCTTCTCCTCTCTCTCCCTGTAGCCCTACCAAGCCACGATGGCCACTCACGGTCCCATCAACGGTGTCAAGATTTCTCGTACGTCTTCCTCTTGCTCTGAGCCCCCTCCGACCCTTCCCTTCTCCCGGGCTCGCACCCACCCTCTTCCTACCCCCACGCGCCCAATTTCCCGCATCGCGTCCATCGCACCCTCTTCCCGCATATTCCCGTTCATGAACCTCGAACTTTCGCTAACCGATCCTTCTCTGCCGCGTTTCCACCCATAGCCGTCGACGATCCCCGCAAGATCGTCAAGGTTGTTGCCTCGGACGGCAAGTCCGGCGACCAACGCGACCTCATTTACACCAACTGCAAAGTCATCGGCAATGGCTCCTTCGGTATCGTCTTCCAGGCAAAACTTCTCGAGGAAAACGTCCCCACCAACGATATTGCAATCAAGAAGGTCTTGCAGGACAAGAGGTTCAAGGTCCGTGCGCCGCGCCTGCTCCACCATTCGCGGGCCCACTCACTCTGCGCCCCCAGAACCGTGAACTGCAGATCATGAGACTCGTATCACATCCCAACGTCGTCGACCTTAAAGCCTTTTTCTACTCTAATGGAGACAAGGTGAGCCCCCTTCCCGCCCTCGGCCCCCGCCCACACGCATAGCATCTCCCATGCCGCGACTGACCCCAGCCCTCGAACCCAAAGAAAGATGAAGTGTACCTCAACCTTGTGCTCGAATACGTCCCAGAGACCGTCTACCGCGCCAGCCGCCACTATGTCAAGCTCAAGCAACCCATGCCCATGCTCCAAATCAAGTTGTATATGTACCAGCTCCTCCGCTCCCTCATGTACATCCACTCCATCGGCATCTGTCACCGCGACATCAAGCCCCAGAACCTCCTTCTCAACCCCGCCACCGGGGTCCTCAAGCTCTGCGACTTTGGCTCTGCCAAGATCCTCGTCGCAGGAGAGCCGAACGTCAGCTACATTTGCTCGCGCTACTATCGCGCCCCGGAGCTCATCTTCGGCGCCACGAACTACACCACCAACATCGGTCTGTCCAAGGTTTCCAGTTACCGTAGCTACAGCCTTACTAACCGCCTCACGTGCATACAGACATCTGGTCAACTGGTTGTGTCATGGCAGAGCTCATGCTCGGCCAGCCCCTCTTCCCCGGTGAGAGTGGGATCGACCAGCTGGTGGAGATCATCAAGGTGCTCGGGACGCCGTCGCGCGAACAGATCAAGACCATGAACCCGAACTACATGGAGCACAAGTTCCCGCAGATCAAGCCGCACCCCTTCTCCAAGGTACGGCCACTCTTCCCAGGGTCGAAGACCCCCGTTGAGAGGTTATCGCAGGTGTTCCGGCCGCGCACGGCGCCCGAGTCGATCGACCTCGTCTCGAAGTTGCTCGAGTACACGCCCGAGGCGCGACTGAGCTCGGTTGAGGCGATGTGCCACCCCTTCTTTGACGAGCTCAGGCAAGAGGGCGCGAAGATGCCGAACGGGAAGGAGTTCCCGCCGCTGTTCAACTTCACTCGGGAGGGTACGTATCTCTGCGTTTCTCACGATATGCGGACGGTGATACTGAACTTTGCGCTCTGCAGAGCTGTCGGTACGGCCGGACCTGAACCGGCAGCTGGTGCCGCCGCACTGCGAGGCGGAGCTGGCGTCGCGCCAGATTCACCTGGACACGTTCGTGCCGATACCATTGGACCAGCTACGGATCTCCCTGGACTGATGAGCAAGAGAGCCTGAGCCCGAGCGCAGCGGCTGCCCAGTCTGCGCGGTGGGACTTGTAATAGCGCGTTTTTTCCGTTGCCGTTTCTGTTTCTGTTCGGTGTTCCGCCGCCAGCCCGTTGCTGCTCGTCCAACCGCCGCCGCCGCCGCCACGCTCACGCATGACACAGCGCAGTCCGCGCCTGGAGGGCCGCGGGGCGGCGGCGGGTTTCCCATCCCAACTCCCCTCTCAACCTCCTCTCCCGTTGTCGTCCTTATATATCTTGAATCGCAATGGCTGGGCTGTGGCTGGGCTCGCTCGCTCTCGTCTCCTCCGATCCGTCCTGACTCGTGTTTTGGTGACCCGATGTTTGTATGCACACGCGATGTTGTGAAATTGACCTGATGGCGCACGATGGAACGCAAACGAATAAACATTACCGCACATGTATGACGGGATTGCAGCATGAGTGAATGTCGCGATAGTCAGGCCAGTGAGGACCGATGGCGCAAAGCTGAAAACATACGGGCGGGGCTGGGCGCCTGGAGTGGCGCGATGTCGCGAGCTCCTCACGCGACCTGCACAATCGGCGTCTATTTCGGCCCTCACCCGTCTGCTCGCTAACCGCTGCGACTCTTTCCTCTTAACGCCATCCGCTTTCTCTGTCCTCCCCGTCCCTCTCCCCCTCCTCCTCACCGTCGCCATCTCTAAACGATGTCCGCGCAGTCGCTACAGGGCGGCAACAGCGCTGCTCGTGTCTGCGATACCCTCCCCGCACCCCGCCTCGCCTCCGCCGCAGACAAATCCTGCTCCCGCTCCCCCAGCCCATCTCCGTCTGCTCCCCCCGCCGTCTCCGTCACCTCTTTCAACGCCCAGATCCTCCTACCGGAATCGTCAAATAACACCCCAGACCGCACACCCTCTCCACTCCCATCGTCATCGGCGAACACACCAACCGGCGCGGGCCCCGCCAATCTTCCGGAGATGTCTTCCCAGCCCTCTGCGCGCAAACTTTGCGTACGGCACCAGCGCATGGCGGACGAGGGCACCAACCTCAAGCTGCAGCAGGTGAGCTCCCCGCAGACGATGCGTGCTTATCCGATGCGCCGCGAGCGAAGCGAGAGAACCTACTCGCTCGCCCGCGATATGATTGTGGGTCCCGCGCTCGGGACGGTCTGTGCACCCGCGCGATCGTTCCGGGTGCGCCCCGATGCGCACGGTCTCGCCGCATCTACACGTAAAGTGCGCGTACTGACCCCGCGCCCCCAGGCACTCGATGCGCTCCCCGTCGCCGAGCGCGAGGCCGTCAGCGCGATCTGGTCCGCGTTCTCCTCGTCGCCCCATCCGCGGCGCGCGCTCATCCTCCAGGGGCTCCTCACTATGTGCTGCTTCTCCCAGCTTTCGCTCCTCACCGAGCAGCTCGCGCAGCTCATCCGCATCGACCCCTTCGCCGTCCTCCCGCGCGAGGTCTCCCTCAAGGTGCTCGGCTACCTCGACGCCACCTCTCTTTGCCGCGCCGCGCAGGTCTCACGCCAGTGGAAGAGCCTCGCGGACGACGATATCCTCTGGCGCGGGATTTGCGAGCAGCATATCGGTCAGAAGTGCCTCAAGTGCGGATGGGGTTTGCCCATCCTCGAGAAGAAGCGCCGCCCCCTCCCACCCGCCGCATCTGCTTCGACGTCCTCTTCATCCGCGTCCGTGTCTTCGTCGCCTTCCCCATCGCCAAGCCTGCCTGGGCCGAGCTCTACGTCTAGGCTGAAGCGAGCACATGATGACCCGGAGCCAGGACCGTCCGGGGCGTCAACGCATTCAGCAAAGAGGTTGAGGCTAGAGGAACGCAACCGGGCAGCGTCCCCGCCGTCAGAAGCCATCGTTAACACCGTGCCCCCCTCCGCCTACCCTTCCAACCCCCTCATCGTGCCCCTTTCCGAGACCCCCGCCACCGACTTGAAAACCCGCCCGTGGAAGGACGTCTACTGCGAGCGCCTCACGATCGAGCGAAATTGGCGGCGCGGGCGATGCACCGTGCGCACGCTCAAGGGGCACACCGACGGCGTAATGTGCCTGCAGTTCGCGGAGACGCTCGCGCACCCGTCCTTCCCGGTGCTCATCACGGGCTCGTACGACCGCACCGCGCGCGTCTGGAACCTCGAGACGGGCGCGGAGGTGCATACGCTCGCGGGACACACTCGCGCGATCCGCGCGCTGCAATTTGACGCGGCCAAACTCATCACCGGCAGCATGGACCACACGATGCGCGTGTGGAACTGGCGCACCGGGCAGTGCGTGAAGACGCTCGAGGGCCACACCGCGGGCGTCGTCTGTCTCAACTTCGACTCGAATGTGCTCGCGAGCGGGTCCGTCGACACTACGGTAAAGGTCTGGAACTTCCGCACCGGCGAGTGCTTTACGCTCCGCGGGCACTGCGACTGGGTCAACGCCGTGCAGCTCTGGGACGCGAACGCGACCCCGACCGGGTGCGGCAGCGGCCCTAGTGCTCCCAGCCGGCTCGCTGTCGAGAGCGGGTCATCAGCACCACAAATCGACGCGGGCAAGATGCTCTTCTCCGCTTCGGACGACGGCACGATTCGCCTCTGGGACCTCTCCCTGCGCACATGTGTGCGCCAGTTCAAGGGTCACGTCGGGCAGGTGCAGAGCCTCAAGCTTTTGCTCGTCGACGACGAGCGGCGCGAGTCCAACGACCCCGCCACCGCCGCCGCAGACGCCGAGCTCCTCCTCGACTCCTCGCTCTCCCCGCGCTTCTCTTCCCCGTACCCAACCGCCTCCCCACTGCTGAAGCGCAGCCACACTACGCCCGCCGCGTCTGCACTGGAGTGGACGACGCCCGCCTCGCCGGTGAAGCGCCAGAAGCCGGTGCTGATCTCGGGCAGCCTGGACAACACGATCAAGGTGTGGGACATCGAGACGGGCAAGGTGCAGCGCACGCTCTTTGGGCACATCGAGGGCGTGTGGGCCGTCGCGAGTGACAAGCTGCGCCTCGTGAGCGGCAGCCATGACCGCACCATCAAGGTACGTTTCTTATGTTTGCGCACGGCGTTCTGGATGCTTACCGCGGTTTGTTCCTCCAGGTGTGGTCGCGCGAGGAAGGCAACTGTACCGCGACGCTCGTCGGACACCGGGGCGCAGTGACATGTCTCGCGCTTGGCGAGGACAAGATCGTGTCCGGGAGCGACGACGGGGACATCCGTGTCTGGAGTTTCAGCGGGTAGTGCAGCGTGTTCCCGAAAAGTTTTTCTGGGTGAGATGAGTTCAAGTTGGAAGTTGAGAGATACGGTGTACATTATATTGCCCTAGCGTATACCCCCGCATAGTTCCCCGCCTGTTGTATCCTGCTCTTCCCCGCATCCTGGTGGTCGCTTTACCATGCATGCTTAGCTTAGCTAGCTTAGATCGGCTCATGGATTCACTGTATCTTTCGGTGCCTTCCAGTCCACTGCGATTTTAGAGCCTGCAGTGTTTCTGTAGCAGTGCGTCTGTGCCTGAACAGCGCACCGTCTATATAACCGCCAGATGCCCGATTCAGCTTTGGGGTGGCGTGGCCGAGTTGGTCTAAGGCGTCGGATTTAAGTATTTCTTGATTCCCGATGGGAGTAATCCCGCGCGAGTTCGAACCTCGCCGCCACCATTTTGTCTGTACGTCCAAAACTCTACCTCCCCGCGGTCGCGAATATGGTCGCACCACGCAGTACTGTGACAATCCAAGCACCGATTGCAAACACCAGACACGACAAATATTTTACATGACAGATCCCAAGAAAGCCGCCCATATTTCCTTGATGCAAGCATGGTATACTCGTTTCTTGCTGACGACCGTATTCGAATTCCAGCGATCACCCGAACAGCTGTTTGATATTGTGTGTCAGATAGGACAGGAATACAGCAGTAGGGGTCCACGTACACCAGAGATGCTATCCTTGCCTCCGGGAATCTCGCGGACACTAAACAAACACATTGAGTACATTCAACCGCAGCTGTTTTCAAAGGTTCCGTGAGCAACATACCGGCGGGTAGGCTTGAATCCGCTGTTGTTGCTAGTGTTGTCGGGGGCGTCCCACAGACCAGCGACACTGGTCGTGCGCCTGTTCCTGAGATGTAACGTTAGATTTCCGCCCTGACTCCTACCCCAGGTCATGAGCTTACCTAGGCGCGTCCGCTGCCTGAAAGTCATACAATCACAGTCAACGAGCAACCCACTTGTTCAAAGAGCGAAACCACGTACAACATCACCAGCCTTGGGTGGTGCGCCAGAAAGCGCGTCCTCCTCCACGACATCGTCGAAGATGTTGTGCTGACGGCCACCAGGCGGGTCCCGTACACGGCGGGTGGGCTTGAAGTCGCTCACAGGCGGAACTTCTTGTGCTGAGCTTCGCGTTCAGCACGGTGCTCTTCCATATATGATGGGGCATACGTACCGGGGGCGGCGGCGGTAGCGGCGGCCTCCGTACCAGCGGAGGACGCGTCGGGAGCCGCACTCGCGTCGCCCGAGAGCTTGCCGAAAGTGGCGTAACCTACACCGTTGCCAAGAGGCTCAGTATGCTTAAAGTGATAGGGTGTACAGTGACTTAGAACACGCACGCGGCAGCTTCTGAATGTTGGTGAAGTTCGGGTCGACGGTGATCCCGGCGTACCTGCGGGGAAGCCACTTAGCGCGGTCTTTGTGCGCGGGGGAGGCGCGGCTTACTTAAGGAACTCAAGGAGGGAGCGTTTGGTAAAGACAACGCTGGTGCTGTCCCAGTCCAGCATACCTATGAAGGCGCGGTGAGGAGTGGGTGGTGGAACACAGGTACAGGCACGTACCAAGGTTCGCGGGCCAGTCGCGTTCCTTGTCCATGTCGATGGTGTTGGAAGGAGTGAAGCTGCTTGTGTCTGAGCGCGACATGCGGAGAAGAGTATGGCAGAACACTCACGTAACGGGAGAGGAACTCATCGCTGGAAAGGATATACAGGAGCAGAGGGAGATGGTGGAGGGGAATGAAGGAGGACTGTACCCGAACCCAGTCGCGTCGTTCCAGCTACGCGTGCCATAGACGCCCATTACTGTCATTACGTAAGCAATATTTCCTTGCGGAGAGTCCCGTTGCTCGCCGTCTGCCACAGTGAGCTCACTCTTCCCCCGTCCCATACGCCCTCTCCCTAATATTGAGCGCGATGCTGGCAATCGCTCGAAATCCGGCGCTGCGGCCGACTGTTGTCTCTGCTTCTCGCATGCTCTCAACAGCCTCTCATGCCGCCCCGTCATTTGCCTACATCGACCCTGCACATTCTCAGGACCCGTCAGTACTCACAACACCGAGCGATATTCCGCCGGCACTCAGGGAAGAACTAGAGAGTGCACTCAGGGTAGACCAGGCCGGAGAGCTCGCTGCAAATTGGATCTACAAAGGACAACATGACGTGCTGGGTCGGGATCCAGCCACAGGACCTCTCATCCAGGCGAGCACTGCTCTCCCGTCCCCCACCGCTATTTTTGACCTGAATGGACAGGATATGTGGGACCAGGAGAAGAAGCATCTCGCCGTGATGAACAAGCTGCAAATTCAGCATGGTATACGACCTACACTCCTCTGGGAGTTCGCCCGCCTTGGCGGGTACGGTCTCGGGGCTATCACCGCTCTGATGGGGAAAGAAGCAGCAATGGCTTGCACGGAGGCAGTCGAGACAGTCATTGGCGAGCATTATGACGAGTGCGTCCTTACCCGCGCTTATGACACGAACCGGGTGCTGACCTTCCCTGCAGCCAACTGAAGGCCTTCGAGCAGCTACCTGCGGACCATCCCAGTGTGCCGTTGTTAAAGGGAGTGATCAGGGAATTCAGGGATGATGAGTTGGAGCACCTGGACATTGCGGTAGAAAACGACTCGCAGAAAGCGCCTGCACATGCACTCCTGAGCACGGTGGTAGGCGCAGGGTGTAAGGTCGCCATTGAGTTGTGCAAGAGGTTCTGAGGGGGTTGCGGACATGTAGAGGCTCGGATACAGTATACCGGAGTAATTTGTAGAACAGACGTAGACATCCAGCTCAGTCTGAGGCCTCGGGTGCGGGCGCGATACGTGCAAGAGATTCGCCCTTGCGCTTGCCAACCCAGTTCCACTTTACCTGCAGGAAAATGAGCGGGGAAGCACCGAGAGGAGAAGGGAGCGTACGTCTTGGCTGTAGGCGATAGTGAAGATGGCGGCAGGGAAGACAATCATGCCCAGGATGGACTGCCTCGCTGTCCGCATGTTGAAGCGGAAGTTCTTGTACACCGCCTCGCGCTGTGGTTGGATAGACCTAAGAAACGTGGCTGGCAGAGAAGAGGGGGTGGGGGCGCACCATGGTGTTCCATCGCTCGACGGCGGGGTCGGTCTACAGCATGACGCAGCAGTGAGCGTATATCCCCAGTGAAGATGAGCACCACGCTACCTTCGTGTACCCTGTACATTGCGAGGGTCTGTCAGCTACGAGGGAAAGAGCGAGGGGGAGGGTGCGCACCGTGTCCTGCAGCCATGATGGAAGACAATCACAGAGTTGTTGGTCCGCCCAAGCGCCCAACTCTCTTCCGCTAACCACCATCATCCCCGTCCTTTCCCCCGTCCCGACTCACTCCCTTCCTCCGTCATGGCCTTCAACAGAGAATGGGATCAAGGAAAGCAGGCAGAGTACGAGCCTTGGAATCCCACAATGCGACCAAACACCCACATGCGTGAAGAGGACTACTACGGCGATAGCAAGCGTAGGAAATTCAACGACGGCGTGCGCTGCGGCTTCCTCCGCCTTCTACCCGGTTTGGCCTCACCGTTCATCTCACATAGGGTTACGATCCATCTCAAGCATACGACAACTCCGGCTTCGGTGGCCAACAGTACGACCAGGGCTTCTACCAAGATGACCGCCACCCAAGAGTAGGTGGTGGAGGCGTCGGCGGTGGCGGCCCGTACAACAAGAAGCGGCTCGTCCCCAGCGACCCCAGTCCTCATGTTATCTTCCTCGGCCTCGATCCCGACTTCACAGAGTCGGATGTGCGTCGCTCACCCTGCACGCCCAGTCCCCGCGCTAAATCTTAGCCACCTTCCAGATGCAGGCGTACCTGACCAGCAACAGCTGCAGCATCGAGTCGGTCACCGTAATCCGAGACAGAACTACAGGCACTTGCCCCTTCGTACTTCCTTTGCATGCAACAGCGCATTGACGTGTTCTTTCTCCGCCCCGCGCCCCGACCACGCACGCACAACAGGTGTCTCCAAAGGCTTCGGCTTCGCGCAGTTCACAAGCACCGAGCACGCCCGCGCCTTCGTCGACCCGCTCTTTCCCTTCATTCAAGTCCCCCCGCCCGCGTCTCATGGCGCAACCGCGACTGCGGCCTTCTACCGCGCCCTCGAAGGCGGTAACCCCGCACCCCCAGGCGGTCGTCGCATCAAGATTGACTACTCGCAGAGCGCAGCGCCTGGGGAGAGACGCGCGAAGGGGCCATTCCAGACGAACGATGGCACCCGCGACATTGGGAACACGCAGGCTCCTATACTACTCTTCCGCGGCCTTGACCCCCTGTCGGGACCTCAGGCTATTGCCCAGGCCATGAGGTCCTCTTCAGGCATAGGCAAGATCGGCGCAAAGGGTATGCGGAGGATAGTCCTCATCAAGGACAAGAGCACAAATAACAGCTGGGGGTTCGCATTCGTCGAGTTTGTTGACGTTCAGGTAAGCAAACCCCCATTCTAACACGAAGAACATCATTCACAGCGGTTTATAGTCCGCTTCTGCGGTGCTCGCAGCGACGATGTCGCCCCAGCTGCACCCCAATGGCTTCCGCATCTCGGATCGACCAGTCGCAGCTTCGTTCGCACATCCGTACTCCTTCCAGCCCATCCCAGAGCACGCGTTGCGCGATGAAGCATGTCTATTGTCGACGCCGAGTCTGGGCGGCACCGAAGGGGTATGGCTGAGGTACTGGGACGAAGCGTCTACGGCTATGATCCTCGAATTCAAGGTCGAGGAGCCCGCGAAAGCTACGGAAACGGCGCCCGCAGTAAAGGAGAAGAAAGAGAAGAAAAAGAAAGGTTTGTACTATTCGCAAGGGTGACTGAAGACCGCTCTTACACCCGCAGCAGATGCGAACGCACTGGGAGCCAAGGTGGAGGCGTCGGCGCTGCCCGTGTCTGACAAGCCTGTTACGTTGGCTTTCAAGGGCGGCTTCTCCATTGGCAAGCCTGGGCAGGGGGGTCCGTCTGGTCTACCCAAGAAGCCCGTGCCCCTGACGCAGGCCTTTTCCATGGATGACGGGGGAGAGGGAGATGAGGACGGCGCTGCGAACGAGACGACCACGACCGAAGATCCGAAGGGTTTGTCTGGCCGTTGGGAGACAGTTGCGCGTGCGGGTTGGCTGACAGATACCGGCTGCTGTAGTTGCCGCTGCTAAGAGAGTTGCGCCGTTGATTGCCAGTAAGAAGGTCAGTTGCAACGACTGGAGCTATGTGTCCGCGGGCTAAAGGACAGCGCGTCTGCAGACTGCCAACAACATCACCAAGTGGAACCAGGTGCAGGACGTCCTCCACCACGATGCCCCGCAAGAGATGCCTGTGACTGTACAACCGGTGAGCATCATTATTTCGATAGGTGTGCTGATATTCAACCGCTACAGGCTGAAACCCCAAAACCCGTTGTCATCGCTCCCGTGCATGTCCCCGTCCCAGCACCTACCCCAGTGGTGCCGGTGAAGGCTGCCACTCCTCCAGAGGCTGAGACAGAGTTCGAGTTTTCGGATACCGCAGCAATGACGTGCTTGCTATGCGCACGGAAGTTCAAGACTCTCGATCAGCTCAAGAGGCACAATAAGGAATCAGACTTGCATAAGGTACTTCACCGTCGCAACTCTCCCTCGATGCACCCCATATAACAAATACTCATCTTATTACTAGAAAAACTTCAGAGACGCCGCACTCCGCGAAATCGCACGCGAGAAAGCCACCGCCGCTCGCGCAAAGGCTCTGGAGGCTCAGGAAGCTCAGGAAGCGCAACAGCAGCAACAGCAACCCAAATACCGCGATCGCGCCTCTGAGCGTCGCGTTATGCACAACCAGCCGGACATCCCGCGACCCGTGCCCGGCGAGGTGTCCGCACCAGCGAAGCGCAAGTCAGAGGGGCCTCCGCCTCCACCGTCGCCGCCTCCACCCCCGCTCAACCCTGGCAAGGATGAGAACAACGTCGGGAATAAGCTGCTGAAGATGATGGGCTGGAAGGAGGGCCAAGGTCTCGGGACAGGCGGAGAGGGCAGGGTGGATCCAATGTCTGTATTCTCTCTGCGTTCGCGTGCTTCGACTTTGCTGACGTCGGTATCAGTCAACCTGCCATCTATGCTGCAGGTGTTGGATTGGGCGCCGCGAAGGCGAAGGATATCACGAAGATTGCGAACGATTACTCTGGCTACGTCAACCTGGCGAAGGATGCGGTAAGCCCGGAGCTTCATTTGACTCTGTTGCCTTACTAAAGTTCGCTGTCAGGCGCGCGAGCGATATGGCAACTGAATGCAGATCCGCTCGCCTGGAGTGTTGCTGTAGTTCTTATCTTATTCCGCTATCCATACCACTTGTGCTATAATCTTCGTGTGCTCGCTTGCAATTGTATACTGTCGAAGTGCTTTGCTCCTATTCTACAAGGTGTTCCCGTCATACATCACAACCCGACCCAGGTAAACTCCTTCTCCACTTGGAACTCGCTCTCCAGAACGATATCCTCGCTGCTCTTCCCAACATGCACCCCATACGTGCCCTTCGGCGCCTTCCACTGCTGGCCCGTCGTGTCCCAGTACGACACCGCGTACTTGTCCAGCCCGAGCACGACGCGCTTGCTCTCCCCCGGTGCGAGATCACGCGCCTTCGCGAATGCGCGCAGTTGCAGCCGCGGGGTAGTCAGCCCGATGTCGGGCAGGGAGACGTACAGTTGCACGACCTCCGACCCTGCGCGGGAACCGGTGTTCGTGACTGTGAGCTCGACCTGCACCGCGAAGTGATCTGCCGCGCCCGACTGCACGCTTGACGCAACTTTGAGGTCGGAGAAGGCAAAGGTCGTGTACGACAAGCCAAACCTGTAAACCGTTGTGAGCGCACGATCCCCAACCACCCCTGGGAGGACCGACGTACCCGAACGGGAAGAGCGGCTTGATGCCGCGCGCGGCGTAGCCCTTGTACCCAACGAGCAGGTCCTCGCGGTAGTGGATCTGCCCGTGCTCGCTGCGGAAGTTCGGGAACGCAGGGATGTCCTGCACGCGCACGGGGAGCGTTATCGGGAGGCGGCCGCTCGGGTTTAGCGCGCCGAAGAGGACGTCCGCAAGCGCGTTTCCAGTCTCGTTCCCCGCGTACCATGCCTGCACGATGCCGTGCACGTCGTGCACCCATGGCATCGCGACCACAGAGCCCTGAGAAAGGACACAGAGGGTCAGCGAGTGACATGGGGTGTTGCTGGTGTGGACTTACCGATTGGATGCAGACGATGGTGTTCGGGTTCGCCTTTGCGATGCGCGCAATGAGCTCGTTCTGGGTGCCGGGCATCTCCAGCGTCGGACGGTCGAAGCCCTCACTCTCCCAGTCGGGAGAGAGCCCAGCGACGACTACAGCGACGTCGGACGAGGCTGCAAGCTTCTCAGCCGCAGCCATAGCTTCCTCGGGATCGATCTTCTCGCAACCTCCAAGCCGCTAGATAGACATGCGCTCAGCGTTGTGGGTTGAGGCGAAGCACGGAAGGTCAAGACGTACCACACCGCGCATCAGGGCGGGCTGCGAACGGTCCGATTCTGTGTCTTCAGGGGCCTTGGTGTTCGTGTACTCGACAACGATGTCGACCGGCTTCCCCGCCGTCAGGGAGACGGTGCCCAGCTCTTCTACCGTACCTTGACTGCATACGTTCAAGTACAGGCGTCAGCGTTCAGCATCCCGAGTAGACTATGCAACAGCTCGCATACCCGTAGAAAAAGTCACCTGGCCGCTGCTTCGTCCAGTTGTCGATGGTCAGTTTGTCGTTGACGAACAGCTTCGCTCGCCCCGCAACGGTCAGGCCCAGTTCATAATCAGCCGTCTTGTCCATCGTCAAGCTTCCGTGAAGTTTGATGGTCCATGTCTCAGTCAGGCCCTTAGGCAGGAAGTCATTGAGCTTGACACGGGTGTCTTGGAGGACAAATTCTGCAACCGCGTCGCCTGTGGGGTTTCCGTTGGCATCGTGGTTGTAAAAGGTACACGACCAGCCGGGCTGCCCTGAAGGGGTCTTCAGGTACGCCTCGAGCGTCGGGGTGTACTTGTACGCTAAATCGTGTTCGTCAGCGATGACATCGCTAGCTCGATGTGTTGAGCAATGCTCACCGTAGCAGCCAACCGCGTAGTCGAACTCGATGCCTTTCGGTGCATTATCCACAATACCCGCGTAGGGAGTGACGATGTAGCTCGCCTTCAGCGCCGCAGACCCTCCGCCCGAGATGATCCTGTCCTTCATGTTCGGCCCAATCAGCGCAACGCGCTTCACCTTCTTCGCCTCTATCGGTAGGACGTCCTGCTCGTTCTTCAGCACGACGATGCCCTCAGCCGCCAACCGTCTGCAGAACTTGCGTCCCTCCGGTGAGTCGCGCGTGCGCTCTTCCCCGTCACCAAACACGACATCAGGGTTCCTCTGTGCCTGACGCTGCACAAAGGAGAGGATGTCTTGCGCGCGCTCGTCGAGCGTCGATGGGAGCACCTTCTGGCAAGAGAGCGTGTGGTTCACGAGCAACTGCGTGCGCCAGCGCGGCGGCCCGGGCATCTCGAGGTCCAGGCCGGCGTTGATCGAGAGGTCGACGCTGTACGTGCCGAACCTGCGAAGGGGAAGCGAAAAGGAAATGGCCGCCGGGGTATCAGAATGTGCGAAGGGGGCATTGCGGCGGCGCGACGCACCAGTCGCTCATGACGATGCCGTCAAAGCCCCATTCTTTGCGCAGGATGTCCTTTAGGAGCGTCGGGTTTTCGGCGCAATGTACGCCGTTGATTCTTCCGTACCTAAATTCGCACAAGATCAGCAGCGCGCAGACTGAGTAGAGCGGCGCTAAGAGATGCGCACGAAGTCATGAAGGCCCAGGGGCGGGCCTTCTTCTGCGCCAGCATGAACCTGACAGACCGGGCAATAATGCCGGCATGTGTTCGTGAAATGTCCCAGAAACGTCAGTGTTTGCGTGCGCACGGGTATAGGTATATCTCGCGCAGGGCGCGGTCGGACATAACTGATTCAGCGGCGGTCCGCTCGTGCTCTTGGTCATTTCCGACGAAGTGCTTAATGGTCGAAGCGACGCCCTGTGACTGGAGGCCGTTTACGTACGCAGCCGCCAAGGAGCCTGTTATATGGTCAGCGCCGACGTAAAGCGAGAGACGTCCGTGTGAAATGACCAGATAGGTGGGGGTCCTCTGAGAATGACTCGAAGGCGCGTCCCCCCAGCGGGTTGCGCTGAATGTTGCACGTCGGGGCGAGCAGAATGACGGAGGACTTGATCTTGGCCTCCTCGCCCAGGAATTTCCCGACCTCGAACAGCAGGTCGGGATCAAAGGTGGACGCCAGGGACGTCGCGCACTGAAGTGAATGGCTTAAATGACGCAAATGGCATTTAGAGAGCCGCGACGTACAGGGAGGCATTGCGCCGGAGTAGATACGAAGTGGGAAGAGCCTCTTACTCCCTAGTAGCAAGCAAATAGCGTCAATAACTTCGACGGGTTAGATGGTGTGTACTCAACAGACGTTGGGACCGTCGCTCATCCGGACGGCGGGGATACCAAGCCGTTCGATAGCATTGGTGTTCCACCAATTAGGACCGCTAAGGAGCTTGATTTTCTCATCCGTAGACAGCTTGCCGACCAGGTCGGGGATGGAGGCGTCGAGAAAGCTGCGAGACATCAGTTGGCGAGCTCTACTGGTGGGTCTCTGTGTATGAGGTGGGCGAGATGAGCAACGGCTTGTGCCCGAAGCGGGCCGTACCTAGCCTGTGAACAATTTATATGTTCAGCGTCGAGGCGGAGAAACTTCGGAAGCGTGTACAAACATCACGCGAAAGGAGGCAAATGACGCACCCAGCGCGACCTCCCAGGGCCTCCCTGTGAAATCCCGCATTACTTCGTCTTCTCTCTGCAAATGAAGGGGTGCGAGAATAGACGTGCTATATAACCCTGAGTAGACTAGATGCCGCGGAGTGTTACGAACAAACCCCATATGTGCCAGACCGGGGAATTGGGACGTTGCGGGTTGCAGCAAAGATGGTCGTACCTGACGACATGACGCCGACATTCGGTCTTTTAGAAGGAGAACGGTGTCATGAGATGCACACGAGCGCGGCGCTGGCTCTGCCGAGCGTCGATGGCCCCGGTGAGAGTCGCAGACCGTCCAAAGAGCGTCCTCCAACAGACGCCCAAAGGTGCGGACCGTGCACTAGATGGATCGGCCGATGCCGGCGAGTTCGAGGATCGTCTTGAACGTTCACCACGCCCACTCAGAATACAAAAGTACACATAACGCAAGACGACATAGCATCGCAGCTTGACCGCTCTCGCTACTCACCACACCACAGCCAGCTATGTCAGACGGCATCTCGGACACCCCACTCAACCTCGCCCTCCCCAAGACCGACGCCACCCTCACCATCCGGGTGATCAAGTCCTTTGAGTACCGCACAGAGAAGAGTCTCGTGCTGCACCATGTCAACCTCGAGACCACCACAGTAGGCCAGCTCAAGGATACGGTACGGCAAGGTAATCGATCGCGCTGCCATACGTCGACTTTTTTTTTTTAGCCCACTGACCTTCTGACCTCCTTGCTGCAGCGATACAAACTCAGGGCGGATGGAAGCCGTACCGCAATGCGACGTTCGGTACAGTTTCCCCTTTCTATCTATCAATAATCCGGCCCGCTGACCGTCGGGTGTAGATACGATCAAGCTTTATACAAAGGCGCACGGAGCGAAGGTCGGTGCTTCTGCTTCATCCTAAGCAAATTCACTTATGAACTGTTTTGTAGACGACAAATCTCATCATCAACCTCGATCACGACGAGTGGATATTCGAGGACGATTCGAAGACTTTGGCGGACTTGGGTCTCGGTTAGTCGTTCCGAATTAGGACGTGGATCGTTTTGCTGACTGGACTTTTCCAGAGAACGAGTCTGAAGTCAGCTTCTTTAACCGCGTTGCGTACGAGGAATTCAAGAAGCATCCCGATGTGAGCCCAGCTACCGGACTCCTCGTTGTAGCACGTCGCTGATATCACCTGCAGACCAAATGGGAGAGCTGATCGCAGGCGTAGCTGAAGAGCGAAGCAGATACCAGAAAGGTTGTACTTGTATTGTACCTCGGGGATTGTGTCACCACCGCCTACTATTGATGTATCATGCAGAACTGCGACTTGTGTCCTGTGCAGAACGCTCTATACCGCCGTGCCTGCTGTGGTGAGTTCACGCGTGGAGATGTCAGGATAACTCGTAATCCTCCGGTCAGACTTATAACTTGGAAATTACAGCGAAAGTCCATGTCCAGATACATGGGCGTCGCCATATGAATCTTGGCCAAGTTTGGGAAACCCTTTACTGCCGTGCTTCTCGCCTTGCCAGCTACTGGCCAAAGCTCTGCGTGTTCGCGCAAACACATCGATGCGGCCTCTTCCTCGTTCCCTTGCTCTTCACTCACCACCATACCGTGCACTGTGTGTCTATCTTTCCAAAGTAGAGGCTCAACGGAGCCCTCGTGATACTCTCGCGGTGCCGCCGTGGTTTTCGCTTGGTGCATGCCGCAGGCCGGGAACTCCCGTGCGTACGTGGCTGTGCTGTGCGTTCGGCTTCCCAAATGGGCGAGGATCTACGTTCAACCTCGTTCACCTCGTTAGCAGCAGCCCAAGCAAGGTTTCCTATTATTCCCCCCACTATAAGTGGATCACCCGGCGTTTTCCTGGGAAGTTGATCTTTTCTCTTTACCCCAACACTCCAGTGCAACCTCGACTCTGACCTACGGCAAACCCACTGTATACTACCTACTTCAGCTTATACCGACATGTCTGCTCTCGGGAGTGACAAGGTGCGTTCAGCAGAATTCACGTAGTCTCTGGTGTGGCTATCGTATACGTCTCACATGGTTCTTTTAAGCTATAGGAGGTACCGCCCAACGGCACCGGGCCCAGTCTGACTCCGGACATCATGCGCACTTCGATGAGGATGGAAGACGTACGAGACCTGGTTCGCAAGCCAGTCAAAGTAGAGCTCATGGCGCTCCGCAACCTCTACGAAGAAGTCGCGCAGCTCCAGTTTCAACACAACCGCGTCGCACCCATCAACTCACTCCCTATCGAGATGCTCAGCATGGTCTTCCCGCACGCCAACGACGGCCTCATCAACATCACGCACGTCTGCAGACTCTGACGAGCCATCGCGCTCGACAACCCCGCTCTCTGGATCAGGCTTATATAAAAGCATCCCTATGCCGTCGAGACATTTATGCAGCGATCCAAGAGTCTTTCTCTGGACGTCTCCCTCAGGTTCGGGAAGCAAGGGCTCGACGGGGGCGTCTTCCGCGCCATCGGCATCAATGAACTCCCCCGCACGAGAAGTCTCCACATGAGCCTCCCACCATCCATGGCCGAGAGGCTCGCGGGAAAGGTGCTCAGGTCAATCAGCCCGCTGCGAGAGGAGCTGTCGATCAAGGAATACCCGTATCCCACGGTGTCCACCTACGAAACGGCAGGGGCAACCATTCGATGTTTGTAGTTGATACAGAGCTTGTCGTCCCTCAGAACATGATATGCACCAGTTATACACCAGCTCCAGTAAGTAGCAGTAACAGACTAAGAACGAGCAGCCTGAGATATCAGGATTTGCGCCGCGGCTATGCTATGCAATTAGTGCGAGAATGTCGGATTAGGCGGACCGCGGCCCGAGTTTGACTATCTACTAACGCTTAAAATTTAACGTTCAACTATGAGCCTCATCAACTTACCTCAGACTACTACTGACGCGCCACCGCCAAACGTGCTGGCAGATGTTCCCCAACACAGCGACGGACTCTGATGAGTTTGTACTCGACTGTCGGGATGCGGACGTATGTTTTCAACTCTGCATTCATCACTTGCACCGTTCCCAGCCCGTAACCATTGATTTATACGTACTCGGACAGGACAAACAAATCAGCGACACCAGGCCCGAATCGCTGCTGCGCCTGGCTCTCGTGCACAACTTGATGCCAGCAGAGGACGTCAGGGACGCGGTCCGCAAGGAAGTCGAGTCGCGGCGCACGACGATTCACACCCTCCAGGAAGAGATCGCCCGGCTGCATTCCGTCTACAACCTCGCCGCGCCCATCAACTCACTCCCACCCGAGCTGCTCGGCATGGCCTTCTCCCACCTTGGAAGCCGCTCGACACGAAAGGCGGATCTAGTTAGTGCCACGCACGTCTGTCGGCACTGGCGCGATGTCGCCCTGCACGACCCCGCGCTATGGGCACACGTTGGACACAAGCACCCGGAGGGCGTGAAGACCTTTCTGCAGCGCTCCAAGGCGCTTCCGGTGGATGTCACTCTTGTCACCCCGGAGCTCAGGCCTCAGGACCCGGGCAACTCCACCAAATGTCTCTCCCCGATCGCGTACTTTGACTTCCTAATATGGTAATGACCCTTGTCCAAGTTGGCGTATTTGACGCCTAGAAATGTCGTTAAGCGCCCATATCCCTGTCCAAGTTGGCGTATTTGAGGGTGTTTTCGTGGCCGCTATGTGGGCGCTTAATGAATTGTTAGTGTATTCTATGTCATAAACCTGGTAGAGTGCTGTTTCGCCACGGCGTTACAGCAAAGAGTCGCGTTGTTGCTTGCATTATGAATAAAATCGGGAAAATCCTGCAAATGTGTGGCTAACGTGCAATCACGTGACCTAAACCTTGTCCAAATTGGCGTATTTAGCGCCCAAAAGTTCGCGTATTTGAGGGCAAAATTCGGGGGTCCCAGGGGAGAGACATTTGGTGGAGTTGCCCGGGTCCTCGGAGCTCCCGTTCGTGGCCACCGCGATTTTTCTCACCGCAGAGATCCACCGCATGCGCAGTCTCTGCGTCAGCATCCCCCCTTCGGTGGGCTTGCGATTCATTTTTCAAAGCCTCAAATCTGCCACCCCGCAGCTCGAGAAGTTGTCGATTACGCAGCGCCGACGCCCACCTAACGCGCTGGGTGCGCCTCAGTTTCTTTCTTCCGAGCCCCCGACCGAGTTCGATGGCGCGCCTACACTGCGCTCTCTGACGCTCCACAACGTGCCTTTGCCTTATCTCCCGAAAGGCCCCAGTGTGCTGACGAACCTCGACCTCAAGGAGTCGGTTATCGACTCGTCACTACTACTCGATCTGCTGGAGCGCAGCCCATCGCTCGTAAACCTCAGGATCTCCGGCACGTTCAACATAGAAGGACTCCAAAGCCAGCGCACAGTCGCCCTCCGCCATCTTGAAACCTTCACGTTCGAAGGCCATCCTTTGCGGGGGATCGGCAACTTCCTTCTGAGCCTCGTGCTCCCGAAACAGACCACCATCTCACTCTCGAACATCAGGGTGTTCCACGGGGATGAGTTCGTGCACATAATACCCGCGTACGACCCCCTTACGCCTCGTTTCACCTCCCTCCAGGGCTTGAAACGTCTCGAGCTCGCCTGGAAGGAGCCGGACGGGCTCACCATGCGCGCCTACCGCTCCTCCGACTTCCTCGCCCCCGTGCTACACATCAAAACAGGCCCTTACCCCGACCCCCTGCGCCTCAGCGAACGGTTCTTCGTGAACTGGCCGATCGACGCCTCACAGCTCGACACCCTCGTCCTCTGCGGCGACCCCCGGCGTCATAACAGCGTCACACCGGAGACGTGGGCCGCGATGCTCGCTGCAGTGCCTCTGCTGAAGACGCTGCGCGTGATGTCCGTGAGCACCGCGTCGCTGCGATGGCTCGCGGGGGTGCTAGCGCAGGAGCGGGCGCACCCGCTGTGTGCGCAGCTGGAGACGCTCGAGCTGTTCGACGTCAATCCTGCGCGGGCTGAGTTCTGGGACGTCATGAAGGATGTGGTCATAGCGCGCTCGCCTACCGCAGGCGGACGGTTGAGCGAGGTGGAGTTGTTCAATACGGGCCCCGCGACCTGGGGCGCGGCAGACGCGTTGTCAATCTCGAACGCGGGGGTAAGGCTTGTGCAAGACCTTGATTGAGACATAGGCTGGCGTACAGTTGGGCGGGACATGTTCACAATGTGCTTTCTTTTATGGATTTTGCGTCCGTTGGGTGTCACTAGCGGTTCTAGATCGACAACAGCCAGTTTGCCATAGTGATCGACAGTGAGCGATTGAGTAGTGTCCTGTTGCAGGCTAGAGTCGCACTTCGTGGTATACGGAGAAGCATGATTCATGAAGGGATACTACACGCTATGAATGTAACAGGATAATCTACGCGTACTAGTGAACAGCATAGCGTAACGTCGTTACGGGAACATACATGGATACAAGGGGGAAGCCAACCATTAGAGCAAAGCAATGCAGCGCGCAAACCAAGACGGGGATACCAAGACCAGCTGTGGAGGGTCAGGCTTCTCTGAAGAAGCAAAAGCAGGAAGAGCGGAGGAGCGCGGCAACGGTCACCGCTTCTCGAACGCGAAGCCGATGTAGACGTCTGGCAGAGAAGGACGATGGTCAGCATTTGGGGGTACAAGCACGGCAAAACAAGTGTGTACGCACTGGCAGCCTCCCATTGGTCTTCGTCCATCTGGCTCTCGCCGTTGGCGTCGACGACGTGCATGCGCTGCAGCAGCGGGCCAAACTCCTCGTGCTCGTGGTGCTGGTCGAACACGTCGTGGAACTCGCCCTTGTAGATCTGGTGCAAACCGAACTCCGCCGCCATCCTATGCACGCGCGATATCAGTTAGCCACGACGAAGGTATTTATTTAAAACGGACGGGACTGGACGTACTGGACGAAGTTGTCCCAATGCACGACATATTCCGGCACGTCGTCGACCGCATCCTGGAGATAGAACCAATAGCGGTGTCCGAACATGGGCCGGGGATCACGTTGCTCGAATCGGATTTTGTACACGTTGTTGCCCCAAGTGAGATCTTCCGCGGCAGCGTCCTCCGGTAGTTCGTCTAGCTGCTCCCTGTAGTCACGGAGTATGAGTATCTACCGGATGACTGCCACAAACGCAGGGCTACAACTCACATGAGCTGCTTGGCGTTAGGGATCGTACCCACAAAGACGCCACCCGGCCTTAGCCATGACGCAACGTTTCTGAGCATTATGCGCGCCTTCCTCTCGCTCTCAAACGCGTAGTGCATACAGAACTGCATCGAGACCACGTCGAATGGCGTTGCGAGCAGCATCGGCGGCAGCACGTCAGACAACACATGGCTATAACAGTCGAGCGCGAAGAACTCCGCAACGAAACGAGCGCCCTTGGACGTCATATGGCGTTGTTTGGCCTGGTCAATGGAGACCGCGGCGATGTCTGTCAGAACGTGAGCAACGAGGTGCGCGACGACAAAGCGGAAACGGACCGAGTCCAACATATTCCGCGACGTTCGCTTTTGCCCACTTGTTCAGGTCCCCGCCCTTCCCACACCCCAATTCAAGCACACGCCCGCGCAAGCGCGAGCCTCGGCGTTGCGCGCTCGGCGCCGCCGTAAGCGCAGGGTGCGCAAACCGCGTGATGAGCACAGACTTGACCCAGTTGTTGAAGCTCTTGAGGCCGATGATGGGCGAGTCCTGGCGCTGCGCCACGCCCACGTCTGGGCGTGCGTTGTCTATACATAGCGAGGAGACATGTCAGAACCTTGACAAGGCGGACATGACGTCAGCAGGGGCAGGAGGAGGTGGTACGCACAGTGCTCGACGACGGCCGCAACATCACCAGATCGCTGTTTCTTCCGCGGGCTCTCCTCGGAGGAACCGTCCTCCTCGCGGAACCGCTTGACCGCGGGCGGGTCGTCCCCGAGCAGGTTCTCGACGCGTTTCTGTTTGCGGAGGATCATCGTGCCCACTCCACCTGTGTAGTTGCGGTACCGCTCCATTTCCGCCGGAGATAGAGGGATGAGCACAGACGTCGCCGGCGTAATCCTGCGCGGCGCATATGGTATCGCGCTGCGCTTCATGGACGAGGGTGGTGGTGGCATAGGTTTTGGCGGAAGACTGGATGCAGGAGGGGGCAAGGAAGAGGTTTCTGCCGGGCGCGGCTGTTGTGGTCGTGGAGCAGGTGGCCTCTGTGTGGCTGGGGATGCAGTCCTGGCCGGAGCCGGTGTGGCTGACGACGAAACAGGCGCGCGCGGCGAGGGAGGGCGAGGTTGCCGATGCGTCTGTGGCTGCAACTGTTGTGGTGCTGGTTGAGAGGGCGGCGCCATGGGAGCAGATGGGAGCGAGGCGGTCGAGACAAGCGGCGAGCGCTGTGGCGCCTGCAGTGGGGGAGGCATGGACGCACTGGAGGCGAGCGGCACGAATCCGTGCGAGCTCGATGGTCGAGAACTGCTGGTGCTCGCCCCGGCACCCGAAGTCGAAGGCCGTGAACCCGCGCCTCCAGGGAGCGCTAGCGCCGGAGAGGGGGTGGCCGACCCGCCAGGCAGCGCCAGACCGGACAGCTCCCTTTGTGGCGGGCGTTCCATCGCACGAACGGGACCACCGAGCGCCATGGAGGAGGAAGATGTGGTTGGGCGGGCGTTTATGCTCCCTGGGTGGGTGAAATAGGACGATGCCTCGCGCGTCTCTCGCCTAGTACTGCCCGTCGATGCGGCCTCGGACTGGCTTGCGAAGGATCGCCGGCGGAGGGGCGTCGAGTGGGAAAGCTGCTCGACGTCCTGCCTATCGTCCGAATCGTGCAGGAGGAGGTGCGAGAGTGTGGCAGGGCCGCGTGGCGTGGTGGGCGTGAAGAGGCCCTGGGGCGTCGCAGACATTGGGGTAGGGGGTGCGGCAGGCTCAGAGTTGAGCAGCATCGATAAATCGGTAGCACGGCGAGTGAGTGGGCTGACGGACGCCGCCCCAGGACTATGTTCGGAGGAAGAGGGCGTCGCAGATGTGGGGGTGGTGAGGATGGACATGCCCGAGCCAGGTGTAGAGGATAGGGGCTGGGAAGCGTGGTGGGGCGCGTTATGCGACTTAGCGGAGCCGATGTCGATGTGCATGCTGCTCCGCGCGGAGGAGGGGAGGGCGAGGGAGGAGGTTATGGGAGAGTTGAGGACGGCATCGCGGACAGGGTCGAAGGCCGGCATGGCATCCCCCTGCTATGTTTTCTCGCTTTTTGCACCTCCTCGCTTCGAACTGGCCCGCGATTGGACGAGGGCTATGACGACTCTTCAGGAGCGTTGCCTCGAGCTTAGCTCACCGTTTCTGACAGCGCGGTCGCTTTAGTCGTTGGTAGTGCGCACCAAAAACAGACAGATCTGGCAAATATCGGCCCTTTCTCCCTGGTGGTATGTAGGTATGTGCGCTCCGGGTGCGCAGTGTCGAACGCACGTTGCTCGTACAGGTGACTGAGGACGACGAGAGGCAAGGAGCGACGAGGAGGCCGAGGCGAGGGGCGCGGTCGTGGGGGATAGCGAGAAAGACTCAAAGAGCTGCGCGCGGGCGCGCGGCAAGACTCCCACTCCGCCCTCGCCCACCGCCCACGACGTCCTGCTCGCCGCCCGCTCGTCGACGACGACCTCAACCTCGATGCGTGACTACATGGCGGTCACCCCGAGCTTACGTCTCGGCGACCAGCTCTCCCGGGCGAATATATGTCTGGCGCCTCAGGCACGCTGTCTCTCGCCCGACTGATCACGGTCATCTCCGTTCTCCTCCACTCTCCCCTCCTTCCGCCGTTATGTCGCGGGACTTTGTAACTTACCACGGCGACTGATGCTTCCAGGGACCAGTTTAGACTTTGACCAGACCTCGGCGCAAGCTGAAGAAGCTTTTTCTGACGAAGGCTGGTCGCTAACCCCGCCGGCCAGCGTCATCGCTACTGCGCTCTATTCACTCTCACATGTGCCGTAATGTCGGCTTGACTGCCTTGGACGGCGACAGGTGCGTTGCGTTATGCTGTTTAGGCTTGTCTGAGATCGCCGCCCGCGTCGGCATCTTGGTTTTCCGGGAGGCAGGATAGCGACGACGCCCACAGCTTGTCACTCTACCTTCCGTGCATGCAGCACAAACAGCCCACCGCTAGAAGAATGGTATCGTACAGACGTTACACACGGGCATAAGTAACACCGTGAACCCCGCGACGAGTTGCGGAGAAATCCCAACGGCAGCCGGCTGGCCTGGCGCTCCGCCACCCAGCCGCTGCCAGTACTGCCCCCTGGGCGAGACTCGAAACTGCCCGAGCGCAGATCGTCCTCGAACGTCGGCCAGGGCCTGTCGGAGCCGCCTCCAGAACGCCCCGCTATACAACGGCAACGGTAGGCGACTTCGGCCGTTCGACGTCCTCCCACTCGTCGATCGCCTGCCCCTGGTCCAGCGAGTTCGCGCGGCGCCATGCGCCCCTTCGGGTGAGGCGCACACGCAGGACCGCGAGCCCGCGCGCGAGGAGGAACGCGAGGACCTCCGCGACGCCGACCCCAATGATGTATCCTGCGAGCTTCGCGCCCTCCTTCTGCGGATCCAGGAACGAGTACGCTGCGAGCGCAGAGAGGTGCCGGGAGTCAGTGTATGTAGAAGACGGGTGCAGTGGCCGCGCAGGGTCACACGGGTGGACGTGGGAGAGGAGAGGTACGTACTGTAGAAGCCTTGGGTCGCGTGCGTGATGTACGCGACGCCGAGATAGCACGCGAGCATGAATACGCAAAGGGGGAGGTGCAGCCAGGGGCTGGGGCCGGCGTTGGTAAGTGTAATTTCGAACAGGGCGTATGCAGAGTTCATAGCGTGTTGGGAGATGTTAATCCATGCTGCAGCAATCGCAGCGTCAGCCAGTATAACACACACGACGATATGTGCAAAGCTCACTGTCGAAACGTGTATCGAATGTACTTGGGCCTGATAGCAGCGCCCAGAATATGACAGTCACCACGAGAGCTGAGGAATTACACGCGTTAGCGGCGATCGCGCCAGCCTTGACATAGCGGCAGACTCACGGTAAGTAGTGATAGTGGAATACAGCAGTGTGTGGAGGAGCTGCAAGGGCCGTGGCCACTTTTGCAGCGGGTACTCCTTTCCTCCCTTCAGCGCATAGCACAGCGTCTGGACGCCCGCCGCGAAGTAGTACGCGACGAGCCCAATGTACGACAGATGCGTAAAGTAGGAGAAGAAGCTGCCGTGGACGATCAGCGCCGTTCGAGCAACCCGCTCAGCGAAACAGGCATCACTCACGAGTCTGCGTCATGATCCCTGACTGCGTCCCAGATCAGGTGGAAGAGCACCACGAAGAGCGCGTACGATCCAAGCGCGAGGCGGATAATCGCGAGAACGAGCGGCGAGCAGACAGGCGAGGTAACGAGATTGCGGTTTGGGTCGAATGGCGCGCTGACGCCGAGCCACGAGTATAATCGCGCTCCCGAAGCCGGCTTCGTGGACATCTCCAGCTAGTATGTGTTCTGTCTTCCGGTGTAGTGTTCGCTGGTCGTAGTGCGTTTCTTCAAACAGCACTAGAGGGTCGCGTGCGGAGCGTTAGGGTCGACGTGAAGGAGGCGTGTAAAGAGCGAGGGCGGCCGCGTTGGCCAGGTGGGTATGAAGAGCGCGTGAGGGCAAGAAACCAGAGCAAAAGCACCAGGGGTGAGGTATGAGAGAAAGGGAAAGCTCGAAAGAAAGGGCGACCGGTCACCAATCGAAAAGCCAGGGGGCAGGGGGGATGATCACCAGGTGCGGCGGCCACCATATTCGAACGCGACGGTCGGCTGCGCCTCTTGCCGGCCGATATTTCTCGCATGTGTCCTGCTGATGGGATCTGAGAGAGCTTGGGAGCTGCGCAACTTTGTCAGTTCGAGATCTGCGGAAAGACCCTCTCCCATCAGTGCTATCACGCGACACGCGAAATAAACAAACGCGCGACACGTATCAGGACCCCCGACATTGCCGCCAAAGGCCTGATCCACAAAGTTGAAAAAAGGCAATGTCTGTCCGGTGGATCAGGCCTTTGGCGCCCTGATTTTGTCCGGGAATACACCAGGCCTACCCGAGTTTTCGTGAATTTGTCCGGGCCAGATCAGGCCTAATCGAGCACGTGCTTCGAATAGACGCCAAATTTCGACTTTTGCGGGTCTAAAAGGCTACAAATCGGGGAAAATGTCCGGTTTGGCACCAGGCCTCACCCAGCCTGGCGTCAGTATGTCCGGAAAATGGCATCAGGCATAGGCGATTTTCGGGTCTTTTTTGTCCGGTTTTGCACCAGGCATAAGGGTTGCGGTCCTCAAATTTTGTCCGAAAACGGATCAGGCCCTTGGCAGAAATGTCGGGGGTCCTCACGTATCGCGTGTGTACCTCATCCGCGTCGACGTCCCTTTCAACCTGTGGGGGTGTAGCGTTGAGGTACGGTTGGAATTTCGTGCGACACCTCGCAAGTTTGAAGCCTAATGCTGCGGTGGAGGACACAGGACGCCCAGATGCTATTTACATCTCCTCAGGGCGCGCGTGAGTATCAAATGTTTTCATCGCGTGGCGGCGTATGATCGAATGCTTCCCGCCACCAATCACACTGTCAAAATAGTTGCAGTCTTGCAGACGTCCTTCGTTTCGGTAAGCTGTATCCTACACAGTACTCGTACATATTAACAGACTATATAACAGGGGAAAATCAGCAGGGTGCTGTAACTCTGAGTGACCGCACCCTCGATCGACAGCACGATGGCAACGACTCCTGAGTCGCCGGCCTAGGTCCAAAGTCCGTCCTCCGTCCTCCTCGAATGGGTATCTCCAGCCTCTAGGTATCTCCACGGCGCGCGAATACGACAGAATACGACGCGCACTCGCAAAAGCTTCAAACGCGCCCACCCAGGGCCCGGTCCACGTTCGCGAGGATATAGAGGTCGTCCTGCGACATCGTGAACCACGACTCGAGATCGATCTCCTCGGGTTCCTCGTAGCCAAGCGGCGATGGTCTTGCAGGGCGGAAGCTCGCCTTAAGCCGTTGTCGGTCCGCGAGTGTCCGCGGCTGGGCGGGGGCGACGCCCGTTATGCGCGTGCGTTTCCAGAATTCGCTGATTACCGATTTGGTGTATGATGGGACGAAGGTTTCTGCGATGCCGTCGTAGAGGTCGATATACTCCACACTTGAAGTGGAGGGGTAGGAATTGAGCTCCTCTGCGAAAGAGGTGTTGCCGGCTACATCAACACATCTCGTGAGCTGACCGTGTCGTGCTTCCAAACCCGAACCGTTATGCGACTGACCATTCGATGAGGATGCGTATTCAAATGCAGGCTCAGAATTCACAGACTCGACCCCGTTGCTGCTGTGTTGGACGGCATCACCGGTCCAGGCGTCTACAAATGGTGTACATAGTGAGCCGCTCGTCCGTATTCCTTAGCCTCAACCAGATACTCACCCAGACCTTCGTACGCTGCTAGGGGCAGAAATCGTCTCTCATTGGGGGAAGCGAGGTCTGAAAGAGGCGGTGAGCAATCCAGCCGACAAGACATCGTGGTCCGTGTTTGCTCACCTGCTAGCCACGGATCGTCGTCGAAGAAGTTGTTCGCCCATCCGGATGAGCTGGGTTCTCGTTTTGTGTCATTTTTCGGGGACACGGGTGCTTCATATAGCGACGATACAAGTGCAGTTGCTTGTAGCACTGTGCATGGGCATGAGGTCAACACACTGGCTAAGTTGGAGGCCACACCACACGGGAACTCACCTGGAGCCTCCGCCTTCGCTCGTTTGCTATCCCTGCAATCCTCGGACGTATGGAACGCTTCAGACCTCGGTCTTTTGCGATTGTTGTGAACAGGGGGTTCCCAGGAGGATGGTTTGGGGTTGTGGCTTATGAGGCCGGTCGGAGTCTTCGGCCCTTGCGATGATGAGGGGTGGGCGTATATCGATTGCGCACATCCAGAAGTGGAGGGCAGGAGGCTGGTGAAGTTGACACGCATAGACAGGGCCATGGTGGGTGAGTGGAGGAGGAAAGTGAGGTTTGAGGACGAAGCGCGACGGAACGAACGCGACCCTGGACTAGCCACTGGTCCTCGCGTATATTGCCGGCACGTGACCGTGTTTTGGGCCCGACGCGCCGCAAAGGGCGAACAATGGCGCACCGACCGCGTCCCACAATGGCGGACAATAGCGCGCCGCGTACTATTTGGGAAAGGGGATGAACCACGGTGTGTCCGGCTTGCCGCCCTGTGCGTCCTCGAGCTCCCGGCGGACGAGGGAAGTGCGGTCTCGACTCAGCGTTGCGGCAGCCATGAGCTTGGGGCCACTGCCAAAGACAACTTGGTCGACGTACGGCGCCCAGGTGCGGAGGACGTGAAGAGCGTCGGAGTGCAGCAGCTCGTGCAACGAGTTAGGGCTCTCGTAGAGTTTAGGGCTCAGTATCCATGCAACTGTCAGTCGCGTAGACCTGTTGCATCGAAGCGGGGGCGTAGGATTGCTACGCCAGTCGATGACATCGCACTGAGTAGAAGTAAAGTAAGCTAACGCCCGTACTACTAAGTAATGAGGTCGTACCGCGTAGACCGTATCGTTGACACACGTCTGGAGGTACTCCAGGCGGGGGAACCGTGAGCTTAGAAAGTATTGTAGCGTCCAATGAGGTCGATGATCCGCTGTGCGCACATGGCTGAAGTGCAAGCGGCGTAAGTAGGGGCCGAAGGCGGTTGACGCTATCTCAAGCTGGTCGACAGTGCACGTAACAAGGTGGAGTTGCGACGGCGTGCAGGCGTTACGGAAGTAGTGCAGAAAGGATCCATCACACCCGAGTTTCCGGAGCGAAGGGAGAATTATCTGTGGTCGTGACGCATCCGTGATCGCCTCTTCGGACTTGCGAGTCAGGAGGGAGAGTTCAGTGAGAGATGAATGGGCAGCGATGAACTCGAGCAGTTGGGAAGAAACGTAGAGAGTCGTATGCAGGGTGGTGAGGGTAGGCAGGCGGGCGTCGAGCAGCCCGTGTTGCACGCACTTCTCTGCGCAATGAAACGCCGGGATGTCTAGAACGAGAACGTCGAGATTCTGAAAAGCCCTCAGAGCTAGCGTCAGGGCCTGGATAAGGGCATCGTCCAGATCAAAGTGGCACCGAATGGTGAGGTGGCGGACCATGTTCGCAAAGCGGCGGGACGTGGTGGCATCCCCACACAGTGCGCGCAAGGATTCTGGGGTATCTGCGCATATATTGCGACACGAAAGGATTTCTTGTGCAAGGCCGCGAAGACTGCGGCATACGAGCGCGACGTTGGCGAGGTGATGTTGGTCGTCGATATGCATGAGGATCTCCTCCCAGACTTCTAAAGGGAGCCATATAGACGAGCTGCGAGGAGTCCGTGGAGCATCGCAAGGCCCTTGAAGTCGTTGAGATAGTTGACAGCTTCTAGTATGAAAGCGACTCACGTTTCAAGCTTTGGCCCTCTACATAACGCAGGATTATGTGGTAAATATTAGACAGCGTACTCTCGAAGCTGTGTTTTCCCTTACTCTGAGGTTGAGAGGACTTCCACGCAAGCATACGCTTGAATACGTTCGACGCCATAGGCGCCGTGAGAGGTCGATCCTCAGTAAGGAATGAGCGAGCAGATGGTGGTGGAGAGGGAAGAGAGAGCTGGGAGAGCTGGAGGCGTGCGTGGCCGGACTTCCCCCACTGGAACAGCTTCGATGTCAAACAACTGCCAAGTTAAAGACCCTGCGCCGCGCCGCCGCCGCTTCTTCTCGGGCGCTGTTACAGAGTATTTTGGGATGCGCCGTACCTGATACCGGTCTGCGTGGGCTCCGCCATTCGTCAACTGAGACTCCGTCGGACGCCGGATAGCACATCCCAGTCGCACTGCGAACGCAGGCTGTGCCCTGGTTCACACCGACACAACAAACACATTTGAGACGGGGAGCTCAACTTGAAACAACCACTGTCAGTGACCGGTTTGGCACCCATTCTGGGTTCGCTGAACATGGGTGTGAATGGACGTCGGGTTCTCGTACAAACCTTGCAGTATCAGTGAGGCTGCGTGGCGATGCGAAGAGGAGTCGCTCACAGCCGGCCATCTCGGTCCCCACGGCCAAACATACACGTGCACCTGTGGCTATGCTCTGCGCCTGCGTCCGGATTTGGCCGGGTTCAATTTTGCTCGGCGAGTGCCTTCAACACCACCGGCAGTGGCAACCTGTCCTAACGTCAACGTTTTTGTTATGCCAGGGAGGCTACCTATACGGTGCGTTCGTAACGGGCGTGTACAGATCGTTAACTTTATCTTAGGACACTTCCGGAGAGTCGGTCATCGACTCGGACCTACTCTGGCCGCCCAGTCAGCCCCGGCCTGTCAAGTGGTCAGCCTCCAAGTTCACCCAGCTGCTCCCTCCAAATACCGCACCCCTTCTTTAACCTTTGTAACCTCGAACTCTCCACTGCACTCAAACGGGCCTTCAACAACCCAACAACATAGAACGCGATGTCTGTATGCGGTAGTCAGGATGCCAGCGTATGTCCTCGGATGATGTCCATTTACCGCACCGCTGACACGATTTACTTGGATAGTCGGAGCAGGACAGCACTACCAAGTTTGATTTCATCAATGCTTCGATGTCCCCGGAGGACGTACGGGATGCCGTATGCAAGGAAATCGAGATGCGACATGCGGCGATGCTCGCCCTGCATGAAGACATCGCGCAGGAAACCGAGCTGTGGCCCACGGCGGTTCTTAACCTGCACAAGGAAATTTCCCAGCTCTGGTCTATCCACAATCTCGTCGCCCCCGTCAACTCGCTTCCGCCCGAACTGCTCAACATGATTTTCTCGCTGGCCGGCGACGACCTGGTCAGCGTGACGCATGTCTGTCAGCACTGGCGCGACGTCGCACTACACGCTCCCGGCCTCTGGACGCACGTCGGGCATACGAGCCCTGAAGGCGTGAAGACCTACCTGCGACGTTCTAAAGGGCTCCCGCTAGACATATCCCTCACGGTCCTGGAGATTCCGACTGTGGGCACTCTGCGCGCTCTCACCGCGGAGATACATCGCACGCGCAGTCTCCGCGTTACCCTCCCACCGTCGGCAGGCCTGCGGCTCGTCACGCAGAGCCTGATGTTGCTCAGCCCGCAGCTGGAGGTGTTGTCTATCAGGGACTGCGGCTCCCCACTTGGTGTCCTTCCGCCCTTACCTCGTGCTCCTTCTCAGGGGCGTCCGGCTGATTTCGACGGCGCGCCTTTAATACGCTCGTTGACGCTCAATAGTGTGCCTTTGCCCTATTTACCCAGGGGTCCCAGCTTGTTAACAAACATCGAGCTCACTGGCAAAGAATGTGTCGGAGACGCTCTGCTGGTACTCGATCTCCTGGAACGCAGCCCGTCCCTCGAAAGGCTGAAGATCTGCGGTCCGTTCAATCACCGCGGACTCGTGCTAGACCGACGCCGCACAGTCTCTCTCCCACGTCTCAAGCGTTTCAAAGTGCGTGGGCGCTTCCCGACGGGTGTCGGCATGTTTCTCGCGAGTCTTGTCCTTCCATCGCAGACCGATATTATGGTTCACAAAGAGTGGAGTCACGCTCGCCTGCAGTCACCGCTTGCCGACCTCGTCCCTGCGTACAACCCAGGAAACGTCAAGCTGCACTCTCTCCGAGGCCTCAAGCGACTTGAGCTTTCGTGGGGATACGGATATGGCGGCGGCCTCACTCTACGGGCCTATCGACACAGCGAAGACTTCCTCACGCCGGTGCTTGATCTACAGGTGTACGGCAACGAGGCTCCGGGCGAGCGGTTCATCGCGAACTGGCCCGTCGACGCGTCGCACCTCGAGACCCTTGTCATTTGCGGCGGCGTGGATCCTAATAGTCGCTCCGTATGGGATCGGGGCGACCACGGCATCACGCGGGAGCAGTGGGCGGCAATGCTTGCCTCGGTGCCTATGCTGAAGAGGCTACGATTAATGTCGGTGAACGGCGACACGCTCGAGGGGTTCGCACTGGCCATGCGGCTAGCGCCGGACCAGGTGCCGCCACTTTGTTTGCAACTGGAGACGCTCGAGCTGTTCGACGTCGACCCCAAGGCATATTTCTGGGACACCATGAAGAGTGCGGTCATGGCCCGCTCTACCGCGGTGGAGGGACGACTTAGCGAGGTGGAGCTGTTCAATACGGGCTCGGCGACATGGAACGCGCCGGCCTCGTCGTCACTCTCGAAGATGGGGGTGAAGATCATACGTGACGCGGATTCGGACACACAGAAGATATCACAGAGACTGGCGAAGCCTAATGTACAGTGATAAGTTATCATGTCAAGTTCGTATACGTTTACTACTTTGAATGATGGCGATATACCTGACTAACCTTTCTTGGGTATTACGCGCGCCGGTGGGACTAGTAATCTACACGAAACGTATGGGGCCCCCCTTGTCACGTATCTGTTTCTTTGCAAACTTGATTATCCCGAACTTGAGCGAGATACGTATGGCAGGCTTCCGACTCGGCGGATCCCGATACCAGTGTGGGTCCAAGTTCACATGAGCGCCTAATCCGGTCAGGGCAATGCCGACGGCTAAATAAATTAATGTGGCACTTCGCTGTCGTCTCGCCAGTTCGAACATTCATGACCACGACCACCACTGTCACCATCCCCGACACCCCCGACGTACACCTCGCTCGCTTTCTGGACGGACCTGCACCCGCCGTACCGCTGCGCGCAAGACCGGCATCATGAATGTCTTACAGGGGCTCAGCCACGCTCAAGCGCGACTCAGCCGTATAACGGGCACCCCTACAAGCGAATCTATGGCGACGGAAGAGCTTATGCTGTCAGTACGGAGTCAAGTGAACGCACGACGGACCCAGATACACGACGTTATGCACCACATTGCTGGACTTCACACCACCCGTAACTCTTTCGCACTCGTCAACCGACTTCCGCAGGAGCTACTCGCCACAATATTCTCCTACGTCTGCTCAACTGCAGACAAAAATGTGGACGTAATTAGCATGAGCCACGTCTGTACGCACTGGCGCACCGTCGCGCTTGACGCGGGCGGCCTCTGGACCCACATCGCTCTTACCGACCCCCTTGGGATCGAGACCTTCCTCAAGCGCTCAAATTCGCTACCCCTCCGTATCTCCTTGACGGCCTCGCACTCCCCGTTCAAACCCATTTTAAATCTCGTCTCCTCCAACATCACTCGCGTCCGTAGCCTCAAAATATGCATCGCCACTACCGTCGACTCGGGGTTCATTACGCGCAGGCTGAAGCTGGTCGCGCCCGCCCTTGAGGAACTATCGATCGAGAAGTTTCAACTCCGTAGCAAAGTGGAAAGGCCTCCCCCAGCCGGCACACGAGTCGATGTCTTTGACGGAATGCCCTCCCTCCGCACTCTCTCGCTCTGCAACGTCCCTCTGCTCTTCCTCCCCAAGGGCCCGAGTGCTCTGACAAAGATTGACCTCCACCTCAAACTTCCCAAGCTCCCCACCTTACTGGACCTGCTCGAGAGCAGCCCCCTCCTTGAGTCCCTGTCCCTCCACGGCACTCTCCACGGCGACCTTGTGCAAAGCCAGCGGCTCGTGACGCTCCCGCGGCTCACCTCCCTCTCCGTGCACACCTTTCCCCCACAGGGCATCGCGAGCCTGCTTTCCTCCATCGTGCTCACGCCGAGCGCGTCCATCGCGCTGCACGCCTCGCTCGACATCGTCAACTCCTTTGCGGATATCTTCCCAGACCACCCAGGTCCGCCTCCCGCGCTCGCCGGGCTGGACGGCGTGCTGCGCCGGCTCGAGCTGCTGTGGTCGGACGGGGAGGAGCTCACGATGCGCGCGTTCCGCCGCGCGGACGACTTCGCCTGCGCCCCCGCGCTGCAGGTCGTCGCGTCGCACGTCCAACCGGTCATCGGGCCGCGTTTCCTCTGCGACTGGGCGTTCGACACCGCACACGTCGAGACCCTCGTCCTGCACGGCAACTGGGCGCCGGGGCGTGAGCACGAGCCCAACGTGCCGCGCGAGCACTGGGCGGCGCTGCTCGCCGCGCTTCCTGCGCTGAAGACGATGCGGCTGATGTCGCTCGGCTCGGAGGTGCTTCAGAACCTCTTCATGTGTTTCGCGCTCGCGGGGCTGGACCCCTGCCCGAAGCTGGAAACCCTCGAGGTGTTCGATGGGAACCCGGGACATGTCTTCTGGGGGGGCTTGACGCCGATCTTGAACCGGAGACGCAACAAATGCTTCAGGACGCTGGAGCTGTTCAATTCAGGCGAGCTCCCCTGGGGCGAGGAAGTCGCACAGTCGTTCAAGGATTCGGGGTTGGAGATCATTCATGACGATGACGATGGCCAACTTGCGACAGAACTTGCATAGTAACGAAAGACATACTAGTGACTGCTTTAACTTACGTTAATGGAGGGAGTGTTCACCAATCACGTATACTACCGCTTGCTATAGAAGTAGCCTCACTCCGTTTGAAGCTTGACTGCAAATCTGCGAAGGTGGGATCGTCCGTCGGGCACACGATAATGATTCACGAGCAGCACACGCAAACACTTAGCTTACTAGTACATACTCCTCGGACGAAGCAACGTAAGCAAACAGGAGTTAAAACTAGCTGTAACATACACCCTCCAATACACCGCATCTCCAAAGGAACCATCCTACTAGTAGTTCCGCTGCAAATCTATGACGCCATGCATCATCTACTGGTATACATGCTGTAGCCCTGGGGGCAGTTGCATTTGGGGCGATCAGAACCACTTGTTGGGCTTGAGGCCGATCCGGTCTAGCACGCCCTTGAACGACTGAGGCACGAGCGCGCCGAGCGAAGTCGTCGACTGCAGCTTCACAGGCTTGCCCACGACCTCCAGGCTGTGGAGACACAAGGTGGGTCAGATGTGATTGGGGGAGTATGATACTGGGCAAAACTCACTGGTATGCGGGCTTGCCGTCAATCATGATCTCTACTCGTACAACGGGATGACTGTAGTCTCTTGTGTCGACCTCGAGGGATGCCCTGTTACACCATGTATCAATATACGAGCACGGACGATAGACGGCGAGCGTGATAATACACACCACTTATAGTTCCCCTCGGCGATATACCGGATGACATTCTCCCGCGGGATCTCGTCGACGTGCTTTACGACCTCCTGCGTGCCGTCCTCCAGGAGGACCACCTCCTCGCGCGTCTTGTTCACGACTTCCTCACTACGGGGCTTGAGGGTGCGGATGAACGGCACGTAGAACATGCTCAAGGGGCTCGTCGAGATCTCGAGCACGTTGTGTCCAGAGTCGCCGCTCTCGAACTCGATCGCCGCGAACTCGTGGCGGTCGCCGGAGAGCACAATGAGGTTAGGCACAGATTGGAATGCGCTGAGCAGTGCGCTCTTCTCGTAAGGGAACGCGGCCCAAGTGTCAATCACACCCTCGTAGGTCCAGAGAGCCGTGAAGGGGACGGAGGACACGACGAACTTGAAGACGGCGGTGTTGTTGACCTTGCCGAGCCAATTGTATAGTGCGGTGAGCTGCTTGTCACCGAGCATAGTGTGGGTCGCTGGGTCGTCCGAGAAGATGTCAGAGCGGTACTTGCGCGTGTCCATCACGAAGAACGCGGCGTCGCCATAGCGGAAGTCGTAGTAGTATTGTCCCTCGTCAACGGAGTCGTAGTTGGCCTCCGTGTTGTACAGCTCGAACGCGTTGGTCGCATTCTCGAACGGCGGGAGAGACGCGTTGCCCTGTCCGGCGTAGTTGTTGATGATCTACCACAATGTCAGTTGATGTGCCTTTGTAGCGTGTACGATGTGTCGCACCTCATGATCGTCGTATGTATGGATGATCGCTGATTGACACAGCCTCTTAGCATTCATTATCAACGTGAAGGTGAATTTGAAGACGTACGCAGGCGCTCATAGACTTTCCGGAAGCTGGGGCTGTTGTAGTTGCGGCGGTAGAGGCGTTGGTACGCTTCTTTGTCGTCACCGAAGTAAGCAGGCACGTCGGCGTAAATGAAATCTCCCATGAAGACCATGAACTCCGTAAGGGCTACAGACTCTACCGAGCTGGTAGTGTTGACGGCTGCCGGAGCGGTGGCGTTATCAGCGGACGTGCTATCTGCTGTTTCAGAGGTATTCTGGGCAGCCACAGCGGGAGCAGGGGAAGGGGCGGGGGTAGAGGTACGCTGGGAAGGCCAGAGGTATTCCGCGAGCAGATCCATACCTTTGAGCCGGCGGCCGCTAAGAGGGGAATAGGGGAAGTTCGGCGTCATGCAAGATGTAGCAATGAAGCGGTAATAAGAGCCGCTGTGCAGACGGGGATCCGGGGCAGTATGGAAGCGGATCGGAGTGGCAGGGTAGGGAAGCACTGTGCTGTTGATGTCTTGGAACCGGTCTGACGATCATATTTACTGTCAGGTGGATTCAGTTTCGCAAGAGATATGAGCGTACATTCGTACTGAGTAGTCGGCCATAGCCCTTGCAGACGGACGGTTTGTACCCAGTCGTGCTCCGCGGTAAGGTTCGCGACGGGACCCTCGCGCCAAGGGGCGTCAGAGTCCGTCTTGTCGTCCGCCTGTCGCCATACAACGTGCACGAGGTTCTCCGTCGCATTTGTCGAGGGGTAGCGGACTACAATCTTCGCCGAGTCCGGGTAAAGCGCGCCGACGCGAGTGAAGACGACGTCAGACGCGCTATCAAAGTACGGGAAGAACACAAACTCCGCAGTCGCGAGTAGAAGCAGAGTATTGATGACGAGATTGGCCCTACGCAGCGCGCGCACTGGAGAGGGTATAGAGAAAACTACCGTCGCGAGGGCCGACTTGAGCTGCTCCTAAGGGTTAGCATAGCGCGAGTGAGTGATTTTGGACGCGACACACTGTAGGGGACTCCACGACGGGTACTATCGCGGTCGTTTCAGATACCACGACGTCGGTGACAACATCGCCATTCGTCTCTGACTTTTCTGCGATGGTTACGGACTCCTCCTTGACCGCGACGACTTCCGAAAAAGCGGGAGCGCCATAATGGGATGCAGCGACGTAGGCGATGTATAGGACCGGAAGAACGTATTTTAGGTGGGATTGGGGGGCCTGTGAAGACGAGAATTAGGAAGGCGTTGTGTGGTATGTTATGCGGACGCACCACTTCGAGAAAGGCATAGGCCAGGATGCGATATAGAGTAGAAAAGGCCGAGCTAGCGACGGCGAGGGATGCCGCCATTGCGAGGTTGTGTCTTGCGCGCGTCGTGAGCGTCGTATCTGGGTCGTGAGCGTCGGGAGGAGAGAGGTGAGGAGCGTGATTGCGGACGGACGCTGGGCTGGAGCAGGTGCGTGAGGTGATGTCAAGCCGGCGCTCGCGTGGCTGTTGCCTTTTCGGGCGGAGGCCATTGCGACCGCCATGGGTGTTCCCTGCTAACAACGCTCATCTTCTTCCTCGACGTCGGTGCCATCCTCCTCACTGCCTGCTCTGACGACTTCTCATGCATCTCTAACGAGCTGTGGATGCTGAGCTTTTTTCTGCGACCTCTGTATCTTATTCCCTCTCCCGGAAGACTTGATTAACGCGTTTGGCATCCAACCACTTCACCTGGGCGCCCTCTCGCCGGCCGCTGCACCTCCACCATGGACACTCTCTTTGGCAAACGGAAGAACAGACCCAGACAAGCATCCATTATTGCCCAGGATGCCAGCGAGCGCGCCCTCCGCCCCATGTCCGGTGCCTCTGTCGCCACTACCCGTTCCGACACTACTCGGAGCTCCCGCCAAGTGCCCTCGATGTCGCCCTTCGACCCCCATCACCACCACCTTTCCAATCTATACAAGCACAATACGCAGATGGACGAGTTCTCATTTGCGCGCCCGGAGAACGACGAGGAGATCGAGATGCTCTTCGAGAACATCATGCGCATGCGCGGGCTAGAAGATATACCGCACCTGTCCATCGACCAGAAGTGGCACATCGTCTACAATGACGAGCAGATGCGCTGGTCCGACGACCGACGGAGAGACGAGCAGTCCCGCAAGCAGAATGAGACCGGAGCAGCAGCAGCGTTCATAGAGGGCACGCCGGAGTGGTACATCAAGAAATTCATGGACAGGACCATCACGCCTAAGCAAGCGTCGAGTCTGCAGGTCTCCTTACGAAGCAAAGAGATGAGGTGCGCTCCTCCGGCTTTCTATCATGCTGCATACTAATCGAAGTGTTTGTAGCTGGTTCCGGCATTTCGTTGCAATGCAAGGCACATCCGTGCTAGGCCAAGCATTGCAGAGCATCAGTCGCAAGGGCCTGCAGAGGTACGTCTTATGTTCAAGAATGACGGTGACACCCCAAGCATGCAGCCAGGAATACCATATATGAGACAGCGGCGGTATACAAACATGAAACGAGTAGCAGCCAGGCTCGTATTGTGTCTGTGTACCAACCGATCATGGTGGATAATGTCCCATTTGGGACATTGAGTCTTCAATCCGAAGCGTGGCCAGATATTACCTGACACCGTATCGCGACTCCGAAGGGATTGTAAATTCCATTCCACTTGAACTTCTGGCTGGCAGTCTTGGGGGTTACCCACCACCTTATGCCGCAGTTAACTGATATACTACAGACGCAAGGATGATATTGATCTCGAGTACGAGATCGCCAAGTGCCTCAAGCAGATCCTGAACCACCAGGTATGGTCGGTATGTTCTGTGTGTTAAAGCTTTGTGCTCAAGCTTCGCCTAGTTCGCCGCCAACGATGCGCTCAATCACCCGATGATCCTGACTCAAATCACGTCAGGCCTGAACACACCTCATCTGCCCACCAGGAAACTTCTCCTAGAGCTGCTATGTTTCCTCGAGTACTACAACGACGGACAGTGTCACAACCTGGTCGTCAGTGCACTAGAGGCCCTTAGCGCGGCGAACAACGAGGCAGGGAATCCATATGCCTACTGGTTCAAGTCGCTCGAAAGCGCATTAGCAGGCAGAGGCAAGATGGGTACCCTGGTCGGTGCAAGTGACGAAGTTAAACGCCATGGCGGCGTCGACCCGTCTCTAAACGACTACACGGTGCGCTTAACGCAAGCATACCGGGAGAGCATCCACTAAACTACCCCCAGCTGTCGAACATCATTTTTGTGAACGCGATCATGCTGAACATCGACGACCTCGAGATCCGCGTGCACCACCGCTCGCAGATGGACTCGGCGGGACTGCAGCGTATCATCGCGCACTGCCGGACCTTTGGCGTCCCAGTCATAGACAAGCAGCTGCAGATCCTAGAGCAGCTGATGGCGGACGACGAGGCGAAGATCAAGGAGCGCGTTGACCAGGAGATTTTGCGCGACCTTGCGAACCCCGAGGACGTGTACAATGCCCTACGCGCGAAGATCGCGGACACAAAGGCGCGCGACTACTTTCTGTCGATCATGCAGCATATGCTCCTCATCCGCGAGGAGGGCCCTGCGCTCGCGCATTACTACCAGCTAATCGATTCGCTGGTAGCGGACGTCGTGCTCGACAAGAAGCTCGTAGGTGCGGAGCAGCGGCTCGGACACTCGGTCGAGCGGATTATCGCACACTTCAACGAGGCCGACCGCTACCAGGTCCTCGAGGACGAGCTCGCGAAAGCGAACACCGCGGCGCTACGGTTTCGGCTCGAGAAAGAGGCGCTGGAAGAGGAGGTCGCGCAGGGTGAAGGCGGTCTAGTCGGCTCCCTGAAGAGCAAGGTCGCGCGCCTGGAAGAGAAGTTGGCGATCTCGCGCGAGAACACTCACAAGCTCCAGGGCCAGCTAGAGAACCAGAAGTCGGGGTACGAGGAGCAGATTGCGCAGCTCGAAGCGCAGATCATGGAGCTCTTCCGTATGCTCAAAGAGGTCAGCCGCGGCGTCGGCAAGATCATTGACCACGCGAACGCGGGCGGGATGGACCGCAAGACACTCATCGACACGCTCGAGAAGCACTTCCAACGGGATAAGACAATCAGTATCCTGGAGGGGCGACGGAAGCGTAAGGGTAAGGGCGGCGAAGGCGACGTTGAAGGCGAAGAGGGCGAGGGCGAAGGGGAGGACGATGAAGACGACGGCGACACCCCAAGGAAAAGCGGCAGTGTGCGTCGTCGCGCCGCACCCTCGAGGGGAGGGCGGAAGACGTCCAGGATGGGGATGGCCCGTGTGTCCGAAGTGCAGAACGGGCACACATCGCAGTTCATGGACGCTGACGACGCTATCGAGCAGGAGCAGATCCAACAACAGTTCGCTGAGGGGGCAATGGTTTGTCTAATTTATCTGGTGTCCGCAGCGAAGGGCGATATTGAAGGTCTTCCAGCAGAACGCCATGCGCGATCCGGCGTCCTCCAGCCCACGAAGCATTCGCACACCTTCTCGACGGACCAAGAACCTTCCGCGCACACCCTTGGGTAGTAAGTGCATAATTTGTGCGCGGCCTTGAGTGATACTCACCATCCGTAGCACACTTTACCGCCGACAGCGACAGTCGTACAGTATCGCTGGCTGATACTACTGACGACTTCGACGGAGACAGTATGCTCCGAAGGTCAAGCTCACTCCGTAGCCTGGCCTCCAACCCGACGACAGAGGCGACCTCGGTCAGCTCTGGGCTGTCATTAGACACGGCTGCGGCCGGGAAGTTTGTTCCTGGCTCTCTCGATTCACCAGCACAGCCAGGATCGCTGGCGGACCAGCTTCGGAGACATCTCACAAGGAGAGGACGTCCTCCATCGGAGCCGAGTCCGCTCAACTCCCCGATCCCAGAAATGGCAATACCGCCTATGCCTCCGCTGCCCATGTCTCCTCCAGCTGGTGCCCCTCCACCGCCTCCGCCTCCGCCGCCACCACCTCCGCCACCTCCACCTCCACCGCCGCCGCCTGGAATGAAGCTCGGTGGTGGTCCGCCTCCACCTCCTCCACCGCCGCCACCGCCGCCTGGTCCTCCACCCCCTCCGCCTCCTCCTGGCGCCAAGGGCTTTGCGACTCCGAACCGTACATCGCTGCTCGGCAGCAACATATCGAACCTGCTTGCGGCACGCAAGGATATCTCGATCACGCCGAGCACAAAGATGAAGCAGCTGCAGTGGGACAAGCTGCCGCCGCAACAGGCGGAGCGTACGGTGTTCAAGGAGGCGTCGAACGACGACGCGTGGGTCAAGAAGCTCCAGTCGGACGGCGTGTGGATGGAGATGGAAGAGGACTTCAAGGCAAAGCAACTTGTGATCAACCTGATGGGTGCGTCGGATAACCTTGTCGAGATCATCCTGAGGGCTTTTAACTAACGAGAGGTGCAGCCAAACAGAAGCGCGCGGAGTTGAAGAGTGTGCTCGATCCGCAGACCAAGAAGCGCATCGGTATGTGGGTTTGTCGTATATATGTTCCTCCGTATTATAACGCAATGCTGCAGAGATCCTCATTCAAACGGTGAAGAGGCTCCAGCCCGAAGAGCTCGCGTTCCGCATCCGCGACTTCGACCAAGACGTATGCACGCAGGTGTTCCTCAGCGAATTGCGGCCCGTTTTGCCCAACCCGGAGCAGGTGCATACTCACCGGGCGTCGTGTAGAGTAACAGATGCTTACTCGGTTTTACAGGTTGGAAAGCTCAACATCTACCGCAACGCCGATCCCGAGGAGCTCGCTGGACTGCATCCCTCAGATCGGCTCATGGTACAGCTCATCAAGATCGATCGCCTCGGCCCTCGTATCGAAGGCATGCTCTACAAGGTCGTCTTCGACGAAACATGGACGCTACTTGACGACGTGAGTAGAGTGCTTGGATAACGTTACGATCAGATGCTGATTATGGAGCAGAGTGCACGCAAGCTGTCTGAAGCTGGGAAGTCTTTGCTGGACGCAAAACACTTCAAGGAGCTGCTCAGCGTAAGTTGTGATGACGTGCATGTCTATTTATGAGACTGAACGGCTATTCATAGCTCATCCTGCTCATCGGTAACTACATGAACGGTACGGGTGTCAAGGGCGGCGCGTTTGGCTTCCGCGTCAGCAGCATCAACAAGGTGAGCTACGATTCCGCGTTCTTGGC
Source organism: Trametes versicolor FP-101664 SS1 (assembly GCF_000271585.1). Lineage (NCBI taxonomy): Eukaryota > Fungi > Basidiomycota > Agaricomycetes > Polyporales > Polyporaceae > Trametes > Trametes versicolor. The sequence goes on from NW_007360324.1 coordinate 2,224,901, forward strand.
CGAACAACAGTACTCACGATGATATACAGATGGTCGACACGAAGTCGTTGCATAACACGACCCTGCTGCACTTCTTGGAGCGAACTGTTGCAAAACACTTCCCCGATATGGAAGCGTTCCTGGACGAGTTGGCTGCCCCTGCTGAGGCTTATCGAGGTAGGAACATTACACGTCTCGCTGATGTTTCATCTAACCGGGTTGTATCACAGTGAACTTGCTGGATGTCCGGCGGAGCCTTGGTGAACTTCGTCAGGGCCTGAAGGCGATTCGCAAGGAGCTCACGGAGCACTTCTCCGACATGGACATGAACGACAAGTACGGGAAGCAGATGTGGCAGTTCATCGGCCGCGCAACGTCGCAGCTCGAGGACCTCGTGGATGACGTGAACCATGCGGAGTCGACCTTCTCCGAAGTTGTCAAGTATTACGGAGAAGACGAGAAGAGCATGAACTCCGCAGAGTTCTATGGTGTCTTCAAGACATTCGTCACTTCGTATAAGGTCTGCTTTATCCAGACATGGCTTGCACGTGCATATGTGCTGACCCCTCGTCCGCATACAGAAATGCCGCGCTGAGAACAACGCACTAGCGGAAGAGCGTACAGCCGTAGAGAAGCGGCGGCAAGCAGCAGAAGACGCGAAGGCCAACAAGGCCAAGACCGCGGTGGTCACCCCGCAGGTCGAAGAGGACAACGCTGCACTAGACAACCTACTAGAGAAGCTGCGCAACGGCGACAGCGTCGGCCGCAAGGCCCGACGGACGCGCAAGAGCACCGCCCCGCGGGCGCCCTCCGTGCCGCTCACGCTCAACACGGAGGCTCTATTGGCCGCGAAGTCAGGCGACGACACCGTCGACATCGCACGAGACATGCTCGCGAAGCTCAAGGCGGACGGCTTCGATGCTATCACGCCGTCGACGCCCACCGCGAGCAGCATGCGACGCCCGCGGCGGAAGCGGGACACAGAGGGGGTGGCGGCCCTAGCGGCACTGGGAGAGAGCATCGGCTCGCCGGACGGGCCCGTGCCAGAGGACTCGGATACCACACCAGGATCTCCGCCCCCCGCGGCGTTGGACTCGATAGAGGAGCACCCCAGTAGTAGTTAGCTGTATTGACCTGTACCCCCGGAAGCATCGCCCCTCTCACCGCCCGCATAGTTGTATACCCGCGCCCGAGTCACTGTATAGCCTACGCTCTCCACATTGCTGCCTAGTTCTCTTCGTTTTACCCTACATGATGTATTTTGTTCAACTTATTCGCCTAGGACAAGACTGGGTTTGTGCACAGATGGCAGTAACCGACATCTACAACTTAGAGCTCCCACGGTGCTCCAGCCATTGCGAGAGTTCGGTAGTCGACCGCTGCATGAAGTGGTCAGCCAGTGCTGAGAGGTAACTAGTTAGGTTGTGCATACCTTCACCCATGCCGCGCGCGAGCGGATCGTGTCCAGAGTCTGCTTGAGGGCCATGTCGAACTTGGAGGTGTCCTTGTCCTACAGATATAGATTTCAGTATTGTCTTCAGTCAGAGCGCCCAACGTCGTCGTACCTTGAAGAACGCAGCAGTCTCCTCGTAGTCCTTGTCAGACGAGAGCCCACCAAAGGAGGTCTGTACACGATTAGAATTGAGTTGCAGGCCACAACCCCACCAGGCAATACGCACCTCGGTCCAGCGAATGAGCCCGAAGTTCCCCGCATAACGTTTCTCGAACTACAGTCGCCAATATGAGTCTGCTGCACGACTGACACCAACGTTATCACCCTCCGACTCACCGCGGGGAAGTTCTCCTTGAACTTGGTTGCGAGGAAGCGCCTCGTAGCAGGGTTGCGCATGAGGCCGCCTGCGTAGTAGAACGTGTCCTGGTCGCGCGCCTCGGTCATGATGAACTGGAACGTAGCCTCCGCGAGGCTGAGGTCCTTGCTCGCGCCCATCGCCTGCATGGCGGAAAGGCCCTGCGAAGGACTCTTGGCCTTGATCGCGATGCGCTTGACGGCCTCCCACTCCTCCTTCCCGCCTTCCTGCACGGCCTGTGGATAGCGTATGTGGTCAGCCGCGCGCCAGGGAGCATCGCGGAGAAGGACGTACGGTTCTAAAGGTAACGGAGGTGAGGTCACTGGGGATCTTCGAGTCGTCTCCGGTTTTGAGGAAATGGTCGAATCGACTCTTTAGTTCGCTCAGCACCCTGACGCGACGAATGAGCAACACATTCCTATGTGTACAATCACAAAAGGCATACCAAGGATCCCCTGCTTCAGCACACTGCGAGATCGCAGTGGTGCGCAACTGCACGTCATCGTATGGGTCGGAGTCCTTGTACTCGAACCCGAGACGCTTCACGATCGGAACGAACAGCTCCTGCGGATACCGTCAGCATTCATCTGACCATCTGGATCTTTGAACTTACCCTGCGGAATACGTTCAGACGCTCGACGACCCCAGGGTTCTCCCACCACGTAGATACGATCGTGGACAGGTTGGTCGCGATGGCATCCCAAACCAGATCTAACAGAATTGATTCGTGAGATGCGAAAAGTATTGGAGATGTGGATGCTTACACTCTTTCTCGCTGTGCAGAACGCTGATAAGCTCAAGAGTGCTGCTGACGGTCGAATAGCCAGCCCTCGCGAGCGCCAGTGAGTCGCAGACAATGCCAATTCTGTCCGAGAGGGTGAAGGGGGAGTTGGGCGCGGCTGCTTGCTGCCCGAGCTTGGTGAGCCTGTCCGGAGAGTACTGGACCGCGTCTGGCCGATCGATGAGCCTCATGCCAAAACTGTACGATATGCACGCCGAAGCTTACAGAAACCAGTCGTGTCCGCATTGAGCTTGAACGGCTTGCTGGTGTCGAGCGGGATGAACTTCTCGCGCTCATCCAGGAGAGTAGCCTTGTTCAAGATGCTCTTGCCCTCATTGTCGACTATGAGCAGGTTCAAGGGGAGAGTCCTGCACACAATAAGCAAGTGGCCCAGTTGCGAGTCAAACAATCAAATTGGACCAACCAGATTGTCTCGTTGTCCTTGGGGTCCGCCGGCCCAGTCTCGAGGAATCTGTCCTGCCTGACGTGGATGCCGCCCTCCTTCTCCGTGACAGTGAGGACGGGATAGCCCATCTACAAGCCACAGCTTAGAACTACAGGCGGTGAGAAGTTGTGTTGGTTTACCTTCTTGACCCAGTTGTCCATCATCTTGGGAATGTCCAGATCTACCGCTCGCGTTAGCAGACATCTGGTAAAGTAAGGGCCAGATACACACCGGTAGCGGCCTGGATACCCTCCCACAGATCCCGAGTAACACTGTTTTTGTACATGTGCTTCTTGAGGTAAATCGACACACCCTTCAAGAAGCGGTTCTCTCCGACATAGCTGGCCAACATACGAAGCACTGGAAAGGAAAACAACAATGAGGCCCTGAGATGTTGTATGCAACAGAATTTTCATGACGAACCGGAGGCAGCCTTTGCGTATGACAGGTGGTCGAAAATCTACATGGAAGAGTTAGCTATAGCCGGCATCCCAGCGCTGATTAGCCGCACTTGCCTGGTTGATCATGTTTGCGTCTGGGCAGTCAACCTCGATAGGATGCGACGAAAGCTTCGCATCCAGAGCACGTGCACGGTAGAAGTGAGAAGGCAAGAACTCCGCGTCCAATTTCCACTCCGGGAAAACCCTGAAACGGAGTCGGGTCAGCGTGTCTCTATAGTTTATAGTTAAAGCTCATCGCTCCTTACTTGTCTGCGGGGAAAAGGTAAGCATGCAACATGATATAACGGCATCGGAAATCTTACCCAGAATGATCTTCTCGCCCATCTACAACATCTTCAATACGAAGAAACAACCCAGAGTTCTGCATGTATGGCTCACCAGCGTCGCGAAGCCTGTTCAAATGAAGACATCAGTACGCAGGGGTACATCTTTGAAACACTAAACCTCCACCTTCATTCAAGTACAGGTTATCCCACCACTCCATGGTAGTAATGTTTCCGAACCTTCGAAACACTTGAGCCGCAGCCCAAGCCGTACGAGGGTGGCGCACTTACCACATGTGCGCGACTTCGTGGCTCTGCGTAGCAGCGACGTTTTGCTTGTATTTGATACTCGAAGAAGCCGGGTCTAGCAGGAAGGCTTGCGTCCGGCCGGTGATCAAACCCTACGCTCATTCATCAGCAGGTGCTTTCGGAAATCAGAGTGTCTCCATACCCAATTCTCCATGGCACCTGAGGGTAAGATCATAAGTGAAGTTATCGGCTTTTTTTATCTGGACCCTACATACCGGAATCGAAATCGCTTGCCTGGAGGCGAGAGGATTAGCTCACCGGCGACATTGCGTGATCGAGGACACCAAACATACCACCAAGGTATCCAACTTGGGCAATGGGTACTCAATGTCGAATACCTCTTCGTAGAGCGGCAAGACAAGGCGCTTGATGTCGAGTGCGAACTGAGCCTGGCCAATGACGTCCGCAGTAGCTAGTTGCGAGGGTCAATAAATTATTCAGAGTAAGTTGCGAGGACAGATGAACCTACCATAGATGCGCAATGGCCGCACTTTGCCGCTCAGGGGGCTCTTGTAGGAGCTCTCGAGGTACTCGAACGGTCCATTTGCATAAGCAACCAGATACGTAGAAACCTAGTGTATTTCCATTTCCGTTAGGTCGTCAAGAATATATCACAGAGAGGGGTGCAGCCTACCGGGGGAGTCGCCTCGAACTGGGTGATTTTCCACTGCCCGGCATCGGGCAGCGTAGACAGCTTCTTCGCGATCCAGGGCTCCGCGATCGCGGCGTCGGGCTTGTACACCTCCTCCGAGATCGCGGGCATGTTGCTCAGGTTGACAGAGTTCACGCGCGAGACAAGCGTAACGGCGAACGTCGCCTTGAGCAGCGGCTCGTCCCAGCAGGGGAACGCACGGCGCGCGGCGGTGGGCTATAAAGGGGTGCTGTAAGCACACATGAGACCACAGGACATGAGCCACTACACGCCTACCTCGAACTGGGTAAGGGTGTATCTGAGCTCGCTGTCCTTGCCGCCTGTCGAGCGGTAGTAGCCGAGCATGTCACCGGTGAGCTCGCCCTTGAACGCGACGGAGAGGCGCGCGCTCGCGCCCTTGGAAAGCGGCTTGGCGAGCGAGTACACAACACGCTCGTTCTCTGTGTCAAGCTCGCGCTTGGACACGTCGAGAACAGTGTCGAGCGCCCCGCCCGTCTTGAGCGAGGCCTCGCCAAGCTCGAGGTTAGCTGTATTGAGAACGACGGCGGACGTCTCCTTGTTTACGGTGACGCTACCGGCCTCGCGTGTTAACATTGGCACAAATTGAGGTTCGTTCGAGCTTACTCAATGTGGACGATGCCCTCGAACTTGGAGTTCTCGAGGTCGGTCCACACAGTGAGGTCATAGTGTGTAGGCTTAACGTCCGTGGGCAGGCGGTAGTCCTGCTGAGCAGAAGCGGGTGCGCTGGCAGACATCGCGAGAGGTGCGGCAGATACGGAGCAGCTACGGGCACTGAGTAAGGCAGCTAGATTGCGCTGTTGTTTCTTCGCGGCACGAGTGTTAGCAGTCCGTGAGTGAGGGGCTTGAGCACCGGTGGGGCCTTGGAGCGCGGTAGTGTGGTAACTAGCAGTGGCCGCGACAGGAGAGGGCTTGGGGGCAGTACGTGCAGTGGATGAGAGGGCAGATGGTTGTCTGGAGCGAAGGAGGAGGCGTACGCACGACCTCATTTGGGCGGATGGGGGGAGATACTTTGTAGGTGTCTATGGATCCCATCGTCATCGGCCATCGCCGCCTCCCGCTCAGACTGCGAGCGCTTGCGGGAACCCCGCGTAGATATGCCTCAGGCCTCTAAACAGATCGCCGTCCCGCGAACGTTAGCAAGGCACACGTTGCAAATGCGCAATCTCGTGCTCGACGTCGATAAAGGGCGATCGTCTGTATGTGGGCTTCTCGAGCCAATGATCTAGCATATCATATCTCCGTGTACGTACTTACATCATCATCGACATCAGGCCATCCGGGCACGCGATGGAACGGGAACATGTAGAAGAAAGGCAAGGCGGGAGAAAACGGTCCATTATACCACGAACGACATTAGATGGGTGTCGAACGCAGGCCGGGAGTGTAACGACACAAGCGCGCAGGAAGAACAGGAACAAGGTACAGCGAAAATCAGGTCATATGGATATGCATGTGATAAACAACAAGTAGAACGAGATGGGAGGTGATGATTCGAGGCAAAGGTCAAGAGGAGTCGATGGAACAGATCGCGAGAGAGGTAGCCCATGTCGGATCGTGAGATGAGGATAGCGGCCATGGAGAGAAACCAAACCACAGGCGTAGGAAGCCTTTACTCCTGGCCGAAGCCGACGGTTTCCCTGCGCACGCCAGTCAGCAATCTCGCACAGCTTTGTAAGTCATGAATAAGACACTCACTCTACAGCCCACGTAAGCTTCTGCTCCAGCGTCTCGTAGTCCTTGTACGGCGGGAGGTCGATGCGGTTGAAGCACGTGTGGCTCTTCGGCAGCTGGTTCGGGTCGCCCGACTTCTCAATCGTGAACCGCCTCGGGCCATCGGACCCCTGTAGATCCTTGAAGCCGTTGACGGGGATACGCGACGTGCCCGTCGCAAACTGTAGCAATCGCGACTTGCGCTCGGGGGGCCAGCTCCGCACGCACTTCCAGAACCACTGCACGACCTCGTCGTTGACCTCGTATCCACGGTAGTCGGTGTACTTCATCCAGTCGTCGCTATCGTAGAACGTCAGCACCGACAAGAATAGCCCGTACGGGGTAGTAGTGGACTTACACATCAATCTCGGACATACCGCCAATGAGCAGCTCGAGCTCGCGCTCGTCGAAGACGTTGATGAGGTCCTGGGGAATCAGCTCGCTGAAGCCCGACATGAACGCGTCAAACTGCTCCTTGACACGCTTCGAGATACGGTACTCCACGACCGCGAGCACGTAGTCCTTCTTGTTGTCCTCTGTAACGGGGACATCGCCACCACCGGGTTTGAGCTCGACGGTGACCATCTCACCGAAGCGCTCCTCGACGGTCGTGAATGTCTCGTCGATGACGTCGGTGATGTCGTTCTCACTGAGATCGGATGAGTGGGGGGTCCAAAAAGGTCAGGCAAGGGTGTCACTTACAGCATCCAAGTGAGACCACGGTGCAGCTCAGCATCGACGCTTTCAAGATCGGCGAGCGTCACCTTCTTCCGTAGGATCATCTTGTAGAAGGCGGTGACGAAGTACGCGTCAAGGAAGCGACGGTGGAAGATACCGAGACCCAAGCAACGACCGATGAACTTGAAGTAGTTCAAGTGCTCGGGGTTGACACCAGACGCAGGGTTAATCTGGAGCGTGTAGTTGTCGTGTGCCGAGTACTCGAACAGACAGTAGAACGGGTTGAACATCTCGTGCGAGAGTAGGAAGAAGAACTCCCTGTATGAAAGTTAGGAATGCCGATCGTGCCGCAATATGTGCACTAGAACGCACCTAGAAAGACCTCCATAGTCGAGACCGTCCTCACCCTCGAACTTAATCATGAGCCGCTTCTTGAGATCGTTGGGCGTCTGGCGCATGATCTCGGCGTAGCTGTCCTCGAAGATATGGTTACGCCGAACCTTGATCTGACAGTTGCCTGGTTGGTTGCGCATTGCGGGCTGGCTGCGGAAGTAAATGAGCTTCCGGCGGAAGTCACGCTTGTACTGCGGCACGCTGGCATCGAGCGTCGACGGCAACCTCGGGTCGTCCCAAGTCGTCGTCTTCGTGTTGTGGTCCACGAAGTAGACACGGGCAGTGGAAGTGAGACGCATCTCCCATCCTGAAGGAAGGGGCCCGAGCTGCGAGATCGTCTGGGGCTGCAATGCGGCGTTCTGACCGTTGGGGCCCATGACCCGAATAACGGTCTGCCGACGAGGGTCAACCCAGGTCGTGGTACGAGTGTTGTGGTCAACATAGTAGGGTCGGCCTTGGAGAGTGTGACGCTCCTCCCAGCCAGCAGGCAGAGGACCAGGTCCTCCCGCACTCGGTGCTCCAATGGCTGGTGGGGGGCCTTGCTGCTCCTGGCCAGTCACAGACCCCGTCCGTGCTACACCGTTGTTTGCCTCCAACATGTCGTCAGCGAGGATACGACGATTGTGCTGGTTGCGGGCAGCATTTGTCTCGCCATCCTGGGCATGCGTGTTGACGCTCTGGCTGGCCGAAGGGCGGTGCCAGGTCGTTGAACGGGTGTTGTGGTCGACGTAGTAAGTCCGGCCCAGCGGGTCGATACGACGTTCCCAGCCAGTTGGCAGAGGCCCATACTGGTCTTCGTGAGGGTTGAAGTTGCGCGTCTGGGCATTGTTGTTGGAAGCGGTTTGCGCGGTAGCACTGGCATTGGTGGTCGCCGGGGGCTGTGCAGACACCGTGGTAGAGGGCGTCGTGCTAGTCGTGCTCAGCGGACGGGCAGGGGCAGGGGTCGTCGGCTGAGACTGCTCAGAGGGAGGAGCGGTGGGGGAGACTTGGGGGGTGGGCATAGTGGCGTGAGCGTCCTGACCTGTTACGTGCGCAGCGGCGCTCGAACTGCGAGAAAGCGTGCTACCGGCGGCAAGATTGGTGCTACTGGCGCTGGCAGACGGGCCCGCGATGGAGAGATTCCCAAGACCTTCGGCGAGTGTGTTGGATTGGGAAGGGCCTGGGTTGTTGATGGGCTGGCTGACGTTGGTGGAGAGGTAGAGGATGAGCTTCCCGTGCACGACCAGGTTGTCGTTGGACTTTTTCAGATCCAGGGTGAGCATCTCTGGAAGACAACATGTCAGCGGAATCCATCCGCAGTCGTAATCAAGCTTCCGTGTACAAATGACGACGGAGGGGCGCTTTCGGCGGCGACTGCTGACTACACCAGTGCAACAAGGGCAGAGGACCATGTGGTTGCAGTGGTCTGGCTATGGTAGCGCAGCGCGTCGTATGACAGAGCCCGAGTCCGCACACTCGTCCTTGTATGTGGAATACAACGCACCATGGCCACCGAGCTCCAAGTCAATGACATCGCTAACTTTGACGTTCACCACTCCAAGGAAACCCTGATCCCGCTTCTTGAACTTGCGCTGGTCAAAGATCTGGACTGCGATGACAGAGTTATCCTTGACAGTACTGGGACACAGTCAGCACTCGCACAGGTCGAAGGGGCGATGCACGCACATGTCGAAGCTCTCGTTCCAGTACGGGTTAAGCGTCTTCTTCATGACGCTCGTGGTGTGGGTCTGCTCTGCATCGACGGTGATAACAGCGAATGGGTCAGGGAGACGGAAGACCTCGCGCTTGGACAAGCCATCGGCGGCAACGACTGGGCGAAGAATGAGCTGCGGGCGAGGCGTAGACGAGGGGAATCGTACCTGTGATCCTGATGCGCTTCCTGGGAGAGGGTAAGAACAAGGACATTATAGGAAGGACAAGGGGAACTCACGGAGCACTCGGGGTCGCCGACATCGCAGAGTAAGGCGGGCTCAACGCGGCCGACGCAGACTAGGATGGTGCAAAAGTCTCGAGGAGGACGCGGGGAGGAGGCTGGAAGAGAGGTGATGGTCGCGGGCAGACTGGCCGTACGGCGGACAGACTGGAGACTCCGCCCGTGTCCCCGGCGCTTCCTCTCGGCCTCCGGCCCTCCCCCGCCCACAGCCTCCCTCACCATGCCGGCCGTCCCGGCGGCTGCCCGCTCCCTGGCCGAGCATCCCCACCTGCTCCTCCCGGCCCCAGCCGCCGACATATGGCTGGTAGCTATTCATAGCCTCTGCTCGGTCACTCAGGCCTCCGAGTCCGCAACATAGCCAACCATCCTACGATACAGTGACACCATCCAGTCTAGCCGAAAATATCGTATGATGCTGACAAGTGTTGTCCATCAGGTATTTTGGTTTGCGATTGAATCACAACAGCACCAAGTAATACTCGGAGCCATCCTCGTGAGTCTTTCGTCGTAACAGCCCTGATCACAAGTATCCTCTGAAATGTGTATATAAGGCCCCGGGACCAGGATTGTCGAGACATCGGAATCAAACATACGCTCCTGCTTATTAGGGCGACAGAAGCTGGTGGGAGAGCCTGGAGACCATATGCATCTGCGTTGTGACGGACACGATACGTGCGAGCTCGTAAGGACGCGCATTGAGACCACGCATGGCAGGCCTGTGGCCCGACGCTTCTTTGGCTCTCTATGTCATCGCAGACTTCGCTCACAGCCCTTCTAGGTTTCGATAGCGTCACGTCGAGCGGAAGAGAATCGACATCTCCCTCCCTCGTCCCCTCCGGTGAGTGCACACTCTGGATGGCCTCGTCCGTTGCATTCGCTGACCCTCGCATCTAACCTGGTATGTCCCAACCTACCGTCGGAGAACAGCTCCCCACCCTGAAATTCAAGAAACGACACCATTTCGCCCCGAACGCAGTCTGCATGGACGGTTCTGACCTTTTCGACAAACAACAGTACTCCGAGTCCGTCAAGAGCGTCAGCGCCGCCGAGGCCGCCTTCGCCCCGAGGCTCACATCCGTCCAAAGCTTCGACGCTCCCTTCCTCGGCGAGAACGTCCTGTAGCCGTGAAAGGATCAGCGCGTCCGCATCCCGAACCCCCTCCGCACGCCGCGTCCAACTACTACTCTACGGAGGAGATGGCCACAGACATGTTTCCAGAGCCGCTCACCTCCTTCCTGGAAATGGAAGCTAAGTTCCCTCTGACCGAGGGGGAGTTGGAGGTGGTGAGGCAGTAACCGGTAGTGGCGAGCAGAAAGGCCGTCGCCGGCATCGTGCTGAAGTTCGCGCAAGTTCCGCCCAGCACCATACCACGCTACCTGCTCACCGACGGCCAGCTCCCACCCCGTTGTGGAGCCTCAGAATGACAGGGCTCCATACGTTACCAACATCGACCACGCCTTCGTCCTTGTGGTCGAGATCAAGAAGGAGCCCATTCTCGAGGCACACGAGGCTAGCATCCTCGCACTCATTGACAAGGAGTTCGAATGGCCCGAGGTGATCGAGCGCATGGACGAGCCGCACAGGATCCTTTTGGTGGTGAGTCCTGACCGGCGATCGACCGAGACGTGGACGTGTCTGCTGTTTACCGTACTGGACGACCGTAGGTCTACCATCAGCTAGCTGCAGGCGGGACCGGCGTCGACCTCCTCGCCGGCGACAACACTGTGTACATCCTCGGGTGGAAGACGAAAAAGCGGCGGACGTCGAGGGGGAGACGACCTCATGCGGTGTACTGCAGGTCGACGGACCGTACTACACGCATCCCAACCCGAAGCACCCGAAGAAGGGCAAGGGGCAGTTCACGCCCCAGATGTTGTTCGAGGGGGGCTGCTTATGGAATTCAGGTGCGTCAATCGACGAAAGAGATGCACGATGCTTTGAGGACCCGCGTGGGCGCCCCGAGGTCCACACGCACCCCCCGCCATCCTCGTCCTGCACACGGTCACCGACGACACTCAGCGCGTCGACGCCTAGGGTGGCACGCAGTCGGAGAAAGAGACGCAAGGGGATGGCGTGGCACAGTCCCGGGTTCCGTCATGGTTGGTTCGTATTTGTTGACCCTTCCATATCATATCTAATGTGCTCTTCATCGCGCTCGCAAGTGTACCGAGCTGCCTAAGCCCTCAACTCTGCGTGAGCTGCAAGTCCACTGGCGCCAGCGCTAGGAGAGCGTTGCATCGTTCGGGTTGCCGTAGACGAGCGCCCCAGCGGCCTTTTCCGCTGTTGTCTGACAAGCTCCCTAGTCCACTCGTCGAGGCTGCACGCCGCCAGCTTCGCGATAGCGGGGTACCGCTCACGGACGTCACGCCACATAACACGTCGTGGGACGAGGAGCAGATCACCCTGGTAGACTTCGTCGACCCCTTGCAGGTGCCGGAGCGTTGAACTAAAAGGTCGCCTTTGCGGCGGATGATAGAGCAAAGTAAAACTGCATCCCCCAATGAGCGCCGGTACAAAATATGCCCAATGTATATGGGATGACAATAAACCACGGTGCTTGGGCCGCAGTTACTTAGTAGTGCTGGTCAACGACGACTCGGAGTCTGGAAAAAGTTATTGAACCCGGTCAAATCCGGACGCAGGCGCACAGCATAGCCACAGGTGCACAGTATCATCTCGCATGGTTCACTCCGCGGAGTCCGTCGTTCTTCCTCCTCCGAGCGGCGAACAAGCCGAGGCTGGTTCACGGGACCACTGCAGTCCTTGATATAGTCCAAGACAAAAGACTCTTCGAATCTCTGCTGACCTTGAGCGGCACCGCCCTGGCAAACCACTACTGTTGCCTCTCTCTCTCCTGCGACTTTCCAAGTTTTCAAAGAAAAAATCCGCCCTGAGAGCAGTTGCAGTATGTCACACCGGAGCTGTGAATGGCTTGTACTGATAGAAAAACACCATCATTGTACTACAGGAGAATGTCCCTCGATACTTACCCTACTTCCGCTTCGGATCGCGTGCTGGCCTGCCCCGAGCTGCTTTCACTAATCTTTGACTCGTTTTCCGTACCAGACCTCTTAGGAGATATACCACCTGATTCATCGCCGTCTCAAATATCTCGTCTTACAAATAGGGCCGCGCTAGCGTCGTGCGCCCGTGTATGTCGCCGCTTGTCCGGCCATGCCCTCGACGTCCTCTGGCATACGCTGGATGACGTCATGCCTCTCCTGCATCTCTTTTCTTCTTTCACAAAGGTTGAAGTGCACTACGTAAGCATTCTTTCTAGTGGCATAATCTATATAATTAACGCAATACCTAGATGTTATGTGGCCGGCTCGACGCAGACTGGACTCGCTTCCAACAGTATGCGCCTCGAGTTCGAAGTCTACGGTACCGGACACAAGACACAGTGCATGCCTCGGTCTGGACACTCCTCGCTCGAAGGTGCAATGGCCATGGGTTGCTCCCGAACATATGGAAGCTCGATGCCATGGATATATCACTCGCAGACATTGCTCCAGTCACCCTCCTATTCGCGCCCAGCATGCGCGATGTACACCTTGCCTTTGACGACACCTCAAAGCCTGTCTCCCAAACAGCTCTTTCCCCGGTTGCATCTGCCTTATTTGATGAGCTCTTCAACGTAGCCGGGCCGCACCTGACCGAGCTGTGGCTGTTCCGGCGGTTCCCACTCGCCCCTTCGCGCATATCCGCCTTCGAAGCCTGTCGCAATCTACGCCATCTACTCCTTGTCGACTTGGACACGGTTTTCGACATCCGTGGTATCCGCCTTCTCGAGCAGCTTGGACCTCTTCTTTCGCTGGCACTAACAATCCGGCTGGACGACTCTCAATCAGCGGTCACGGAACTTCACCTGGACACAGGGTTCCCCGCGTTGACCGGGCTATGGGTATGTGGCAGCGCCCCCGATGTCGCCAAGTTCGTGCCCGCGGCCCGTCCCGTTGCGCTGCACACCTTCGATATGACCATCACGGGCTCGACGGACATGTCTAGTCTGCAGCGATGCTCAGCCGACGTGGGCGCCCACCTTCCCCGAACTGTACGCGAGTTTCGCCTGGCCGCCAAAGACGTCTCGCGTCGAACCCCCACGGCATCGCTCGGAGACCTCCTTAGACCGTTCTACCCGCAGAAACGCATGCGGTCGGTTACATTCGACCTCGACGACCATGTCCCGCATACATCTGACGACGACCTCCGGGAGCTTGCGCAGGCGTGGCCGCGGCTAGACTATATCAGGGTCGGGGGCGGGGCGGTGGTACATCCAGACGTTCGCATCCTAGCAGCGCTTCGCCGCCCGACTGTCCGCGGCCTTGTCGAATTGGCGCAGCACTGTCCACGTATTCGGGCGATTGACCTCCCTGTCCTCGACACAACGCATCTGCCCTCACGGGACACTATCCCCGTACTCGGCCGCATCCGAGCGAAGCACCTCCGCCTCTCGTGGGTCTCGTCGACCGACAAGCGCATGCACTTTGACTTGGCGGTGCTGCTGGACAGGCTGTTCCCGAACCTCGAAGGCATCACGATTGCAGCCGCTGGTCAAGAGGTGCCGGGGAAAAAGATGTACCAAATTCTGGAGGCGATGCAGATGGGGCGCAAGCACGCCCGGTTACTCGGAAAGGATCGGGGCACAGGGATGCTCGCATCGGGGGAGGGGGATGAAGGCGATGAAGATGAAGATGAAGATGACGAAGACAGGGAAGAAGAGGATGCGACTCAGGGGTGTTCTGACACGGCAACCATCCGAGTAGCCTAGTATTCTCCTACGTCAGTACGAACTTCGCTCTTTGTGTTGATGGTCTAACATTTTCTGTTACAAACCCTTCTCTACAGACCCAAGCCGATGCTGGTTCAACTCACCGTGAACACTCATAGACGAAGTGTCTGAAGCAAACTGAAAGATTTTGGGGGCGAGCGATGCTGTAGCGATAGGACTAACTTAAGCGTTGACTGACTAGCATGATGGCCAAGACGGTGCTGTATTTGTTATGTACTAAAGAAAGGCTGTTACAGGTATAGCGTTATTAAAGTCATTATACGTATACGAATATGGCGACTTATCATTGTACTTTAAGATTCGGTACCCCCTATGATATTCTCTGGGTCCGAATTGACGTCGCGTATGATTCTCACTCCCATCCTCGAAAGTGACGACGAGTCCGGGGCGTTCCATGTCGCAGGAGCCTGTATAGAACAGTTCCACCTCGCTGAGTCGTCCCCCCGCCGCGGGAGAGCGGCTTATGGCTGCATCCTTCATCACGTCCCAGAAATTCGCTCGAACAACTCGAATGCCTCCAATTGCAAACAAAATGGCTGCACCTGTTCTGGCGCTAGCTGCATGGCTAGTGTAAACGCCTCGAGCGTCTCGCCGTTCATCGACATCAATCGTAGGGTCTTCAGCGCAGGCACCAAAGCAAGCATCGCCGCCCACTACTCCTGCGTGATCCCGTGGTCGTCCCGAGCCCACAGGGAGCGTCTGCCACTAGTAGTCCCACCGCAAATGACCAGGGTCTCGAGGTGTGACACATCGACCGGCCAGTTTGTGAGGAACCGCTCGTCGGGAGGCTCTTTGCCGTACACCTGTAGATCAAGCACCGGCGCGATAAAGTCCTCGCTGTGTCGGTAGGCTCGCAGAGAGAGGCCCCCGTATCCGTATCCCCACGAGAGCTCGAGTTGCTTGAGGCCCTGGAGAGAGTGCAGCTTGACGTTCCCTGGGTCGAACGCAGGGATGAAGTCCGCAAGCGGCAGCTGCATGGGATTCCACTCTGTGTGAAGCGTGATGTCCGTCTGCGCTGGAAGCACAAGACTGGCGAGAAACGTGCCGGCCCCCTTCATGAGGCCCCCATGCAATTCCAAACGCTTGAGGCGCGGGAGAGGGACTGTGCGGCGTGGGTCTGGTACGAGTCCGCGGTGATTGAACGGACCGCAGATCTTCAGCCTTTCGAGGGCCGGGCTGCGTTCCAAAAGATCGAGTAACAGCAGAGCGTCCCCGACACATTCTTTACCAGTGAGCTCGATGTTTGTTAACAAGCTGGAGCCCCTGGGTAGATAAGGCAGAGGTACGCTATGGAGCGCCAACGAGCGAAGCAAAGGTGCGCCGTCGAAATCACCCGGACGCCGCCGACTCGGAGATGGAGTACGAAGTGACGGCGGTACGACACCAAGTGGAGAGCCGCAGTCCCTGATAGACAACACCTCCAGCTGCGGGCTGAGCAACATCAGGCTCTGAGTGACGAGTCGCAGACCTGCCGACGGTGGGAGGGTAACGCGGAGCCTGCGCGTGCGATGTATCTCCGCGGTAATGGCGCGCAGAGTGCTCGCAGTCGGAATCTCCAGGACCGTGAGGGATATGTCTAGCGGGAGCCCCTTTGAACGTCGCAAGTAGGTATTCACGCCTTCAGGGCTCGTATGCCCGACGTGCGTCCAGAGGCCGGGAGCGTGTAGCGCGACGTTGCGCCAGTGCCGGCAGACGTGCGTCACGCTGACCAGGTCGTCTCCAGCCAGCGAGAAAAACATGATGAGCAGCTCTGGCGGAAGCGAGTTGACGGGGGCGACGAGGTTGTGGATAGAGTTGAGCTGCGAGATTTCCTCGTGCACGTTGAGGTTCGCCGTGTATCGCATCTCGACTTCCTTGCAAACGGCCACCCGTACGTCCTCTGGGGGCATCGAGGTATAAATGAAAGAATCAAACTTGGTGGTGCTGGCCTGTTCCGCCTACCCAGATAAACCGTGTCAGCGGTGCGCTAAATGAATATTATCCAAAGACATACGCTAGCATCCTGACTACCGCATACAAACATGGTGTTCTATGCTGTCGGGCTGTACAAGGCCCGCTTGGACGTAGTGGCGAGTTCGGGGTTACGATAGTCCAAGAAGGGATGCGGTAATTGGAGCGAGCCGCTGGATGATCTTGAAGGCTGACCGGTACCCAGGAGCTGGGGCTGAGTAGCCTCGCTGGCATGCAGAGAAGGTTGACATCAGGACAGGTGGCCACGGTGCTGAAGGTACCTACAACATAAGCGCTCTGAACCCCACGTCTCCGAGTTCACTCCGGATACGAGCTGCCTGGCCTGACCACGAGTCACTCACACAAGCACCCCAACCCAACATAAGACAGTATGCGATAATATATATGCAGGTCTGTATATGCGGATGATGGATCTACCATGCGTGGAATCAGGATGCGTATAGTGGACAATGCGCGGGCGATCACGAATATAACGTATACGATGCTGACGTCGTTCATTCTCTCTCTCGTCTCTGCGGACGGTGTACGGAATACTGGGTCTGGGTCTGGATTGATTGTCAATGCGATGTGTGAGGGGGAACAGGGAACAGGGAGAACAGAAACAGAGGAAAGGGGGGATAGATACGGCGGCGGGAAGGGGTACTAATGGTAGAGTGTCCGGAGCGGAACGATTCACAACGAAGCGGTGGAGAGGAGGTATGGGACGGGGTTCGGAGTCGAGATTCCAAGCAGCAAGAGCGCGCGCCCCTCCCCTTCCGAACCGTCCTTCCCCATCCACAGGCGAATCTGTGCCGGGTATGAGGAAGGTTGGGGGGAAGAGGAGCGCGCTAGAAGGGAAAACGCGATAGAACAAGAGGCCACAGCCGCGGAGGAAGGGGAAAACACGGAGGGGATAGATAGATGGCAGGCGGGAACAAAACACAGAGGATAAAAGAGATGATGATGGCACAACGAAGTGAAGACAGAAGACAGGATGCAGAGTGTGAGGGGAGGGAACAAAGCAGGAGGAAGGGGGCGGAAGAGGGAGCTCTTCGCGCCGGCCTGAGACCGTCCGTATAGACATACATATATGAGATAACAAATGGGGTGAAGATGAGGCCAACAGGTGGATGTGGTTGGTGGGATGATGCGGATGTGGGTGTCTTGATGATGTGTGGCGGGGAGGTTGTGAGGTAAGGAGGAGGGGCAAGACGCAAGGGTGGACGACTTGAGGAGACATATCGGCGATAATCTTGGCTTTTCTAGCTTTTCCGATAATGGTTAGGCCTCCCCGCACCTCCCGTCCTGGGTGGGCATCCGAAGAGGAGTCGACCCAAGGCGCGAGAGCGGCGACGAGAGAGGGATGGCACGAGAGGGGGCGACGATAAGCGAGGGGACGACGAAAGGAGAGCTTCACGCAGCGAGGCGCGGACGATGCATAGCGAGCGTCATCAACGAGGGGCATTCCTGGGCATAGCGGGCATACGTCCGCTCGTCGAAGGCGAGCGGGGCGGATGGGGGTTCCATAGGTGCGGTCATATCGAGGACTTGCTGCGAGCACGTACGACGTTGGCGAAGCGTGAGGTGACATTACGACATGATCTTCTTCTCGGGCTTGTGGGCGAACTTTAGTGAGTGTAGACTGGGACGAGTCCGAAAGCGAAGCGAATCCGAAAACCGAGGAGGGCACGAAAGAAACCCGCAGGTCGGAAGAAGAAAGCGAGTCACAAAGCTCAGTACCCCATCGTCATGCGCGCCGGGTTGTACGTCTCCGCTCTTGCCAGCGGTGCGCGGCCCATCTTCTTCCCCTTGAACACGACGTTCTTGCTGGGTGGCGGACACGGGCTGTCGCCGATGTCCGTATCGTCCCCGTCGCTCTCGTGTCCGCCGGGGCTACCGTCTTCCTGGAGAGTGTGGAGGCCACCTCTCCGAGTGCGCGCCGCGTTCGCTGCAGCAAACAGCGAGTTCGGGCCGCTGCTCGGGACCGTGTTGCGCTTCGCCTGCACACCCTGCACCTGCTGCGCGGCCGACGTCATGGAAAGCATCTTGCCCTCGCCGTACGCGTACGACTTCGTGCGCCCGAACTTGCCCTTGCGGAACTGGTCGAGGTCCTCCTTGCGCGACGCGGCGTAGTGCGGGTCATCCATGCGCACATACGCGCTGGGCTGGCACCGCGGGCTGCACTCCGTGTAGTACTGTGAGTACCCACCTTCGAGGACGTATACCTCGGGGTAGTGGACCTTGGGGTACACGTGGTTGTTCATCGCTCTGTCCTTGGAACGGAGGTGCTTAGCACTACCAGCTCTGTCAGCACCAGACCAACGCTACACAAGAAGGAAACACTTACAAGGTCGGGGCTCTCTTAACGCTGAACTCACAGTGGAAGACGAGAATGGTCTTCTTGCTGACATCCCCGCTCGTCGACGGCTGGGGCTTCTTCGCAGACATACCGAGTAGGAACTCCTCGACGCCCGCCGTGGTGTTGATGTTGATCGCACCGGGGATGTGCCCGCCGAGGTACTCGTAGTCGAATCGGCAGTCGATGACGTGGAAGTTCTCCGCCTGCGTGTTGAACTTGCCGTCCAGCAAGTCGTTCAGCTATTAAGCGATCCCTGTAAGTCAACCGGCCCGCTTCGCACACCGAGCCCTGTACATACCGTGTGGCAGTTGATTCTCATCAACCCATCCTCGCGCACGCGATGGCACGGCAAGATCTTGCCCGCAGCCTCGTTGTCGCCGAAGCTGCCCAAGCCAGACCCGGCGTTGAGGTACTTGCTCCGCGGCGTGTCCCTCTCCGCGACGGTCCGGGCCTTCTCCTCTCGCTCCTCGCTCCTGCGCAAGCCACGACCCGAGACGGCCTCTGCGTCACGCTTCATGAGCGCGGTCGCACCGGTGATAGGACGGAAGTCGTCCGTGCCGTCGCAGCGACGGATCGTCTTCACCTGCTGGCGCTTGGCGTACGCCTGCGCGGGCGAGCTCATGTCGGGGTCTTGGTCGAAGCTCGCATCCTCGCTGGAGAGGCTGAGATCGACCATGCTCGGCGGCAGCATGGCAGAGAACGCGCGACGAACGGGGGCCAACCGCGGGCGCTGCGGCTCATCCCGACTGGCCTTCTCATCGGATCCGGAGGGCACAGGGTAGGCGGTGAGAGGATACGGCGAAGTGGACGTGGGGGCTTCGCTAGGTTGAATCATCGCGCTCAAGGCAGGGCGACGAGGGCGCTTCTTGTTGGCGTTGAGAGCGACCGCAGGAGGCGGGCCAAGACCGAGGCCCGCCGGCTTCTTCTGGTTCGAGAGCAGCGAGCTGCTAGCCATGCGCTCCAACTTGTGCACCGTGGGTGACGACTGAGCAGGGGATGAGATGTAGCCAGGTTCTTCCTCGTCGAACAGGTGCTGATGGCTACGGCGGAGGCTCTTAGAGTCGGGCGAAGAAGAGCGACGCTTCTTGGGGAAGGGTTGGCACGGGCTCTCAACGATGCTAGAGACCGATGAGACGTTGGGATCTTGGAGAGCGTGTTGTTCCTGGGCGGAGGACAAAGCGTCGAAGAAGCGATTGTTGAAAGACGTCACAGTCGGAGCCGCAGAGAGAGGCACAGGTGAGCCAAGGGGAACGGGAGCCCCAAAGTTGAACCCAGTGATCGTCGCTGCGGCGGACAGAGGCGGAGTGAGCGCGTCGGGCGCGGACGTCGATGGGGCGAAGTTGAACGACGTGTCGACGTCCATACGATCTGAGGGTGTCGACGGAATGTCCAGAGGCTGACAACACGCATATCAGTCCGGGATTCACGGAGCGTGCAGTTCGGGTCCGGTCGCATTGGAGATGAGACTGACCTGACTGAACGCGTTCTCGTCTTGCGGACGTGATGCCGACATCCATTCGGTGGGTAGCCCGGCGCGTTGGAGACGCTTGCCGCTATTGGTACCAGTACCCAACTTGGAACCAGAGAACTGCGCAGAGGAGTCCGTGCCGTTACTCATGTCGCGACCGAATAACCGTGCAGCGCTCGTGGCTGCGCGCGGGCGACCAACAAAAGGCTTCGGTTGTGATGTGTTGCCCTCATGCGATGGCTGGAGCATGCGTGGTGGGGCGGGAGAGATGTCCATAGGGACGTGGTCGGGGTTCTCATTGTCGGGAGTGAGGAGCTGTGGGTCGCGGATGGGGGAGTTCAAGGACATCGTCGACGCGAAGGAAAGCTCGAGGTCGAGGTCCGCGTCGAATGCGGGCTGGGCGAATGCCGCCCTCTCGTTACGCGCGGGGGCATCGCGCTTCGCGCTTTTGCCGCTGAGGAAGGATGGGACGGCAAGGTGGCTAGAGTTGAATCGGGAGTTACTGAAGAGGGACATCTTGAACTGTCTGTTGAGCACGCGAGTCTTGAGGTCAGGCACGCGTGACTTGGGGTCGGATGCGCGGGACGTGAGGACGGGTACGCGGGACTTGAAGTCGGGTGCGCGTGTCTTGAGGTCGGGTACGCGGGTGGTGTGGTCGGGCGGTGGGTTTCTCTTTTGCTTCTTGGCCGGGCGTGCAGGAGGTTCTAGCTCTTGGTCTACGAAGAGACGACGCCGAAGGTTTTGCGACATGGCGCGCGATGTACAGGGGAGTGTACAGGAATGTTACAGAGGTGGATGTTGAGGACAGCGCGTGTGATCGTACAGGCAGAGATGAAGGTGAGTTGACCCAGACCGAGACGATGCGAGGAGGCAAGGTGGGGGAGGAGATGAGCGTTCGAGTTTAAAGGTTTTATAAGAAATGGAAAACGAACCAAAGGCAGATCTGGCCAAAGGCAGCGATCGTGGCTAGGTAAAGCTTTGTTACCGAGAATTCGGAGAGCTGTTGGGAGTCGATGAGCATGCGCTGAGCCGATAATTGATGGATAAGACGCAAAAGGAGGGCTCGATCAATCCTATTGTCCGCTGCATAGACGGAGCTGCGGGCTCGGGGCGGAACACGGGGGTAGGACAGGGGATTGTGCGACCGAAAAGGCAGGAGGGCGTCGGGGCCATATATACCGAGCCAAGCGGAGACAATGAATGCGACAGAACAGGTACGCAGCCCGGGCTCCTCTAAACGCTTCTCCCAGATCCATTAATGCCCCTGCAATGGAGGGCTAACCTCTGTCTCCTAGCCAACAGGCCTCGAGAGGCGTACCGCCGTCAGGCACGAAAAGGTGAATGCGCGCATTGGGGACATATATCCGACGTCCACCAGTTGGTCCTGCAAAGCATTCCACCCCCGCAGCCACCGTCTCGCGAGCGCAATCACTACCACTCACAAACGGCCGCGTGGGCGTATCCACCTCCACCTCGGCGTGTCACTATGCGCGGAGCTCTTCAGGCGCAGATGAAACGTACGAGAGTTCCCCAAGGCTGAAAAGCCAGCACTGTCATCATGGATCATGGGCTACGATGACGATGCCCTATGCGCTGTCCGGCCTCCCGCGGATGGTAATGACCGGCAATGGGTAGAAACGAGAGGCACATGGGGAACGAGGGCACTGAGAGGGACACTGACCTTGAAACGAAGGAGCGTGAGGCGGAGGAGGCCGCGCCTTGAGAGGAGGGGGATCAGAGTCAGCTCAAAGGACCTCGAGGACGAAGCGGCGCTGGCGAGCGAAGCGGGGTTCTCACGCGAAATGAACAGGTTGAAGGACGCGTCGAGATCCGCTCGAGGGTCCGCTCCTCCGGGCGCTGCAGCCGGCCGTGCGGTGCGATGTCGGGGACGAAGATGTGGGTGCTGGTCGAAGAGAGAAGAAGGGGCGTCGCAGGGTATGTCGTCGGGCGGTGTGTCGGTCGCAGCGAGCGCACTGGTGTCGAGAAAACGAACCGCTTTCGGACGCCCGCCTTTGTTTGCGCGTTATTTGGTTCGTGTTCGTCTGACGTAAGTCGCGTCTCCTCCCCGCCGTCCGTGACCGCGTCGGCTTTAGGGCAGGCTCATGCGGACTTGGCGCGCGTTTGCCCCACCTCCTCCTCATACCCCACACAGCGTAAGGCACGAACGTCATGTGCATACGTATACTGCTCCCTCAGGATGGACGTATATATACAGCTGCGCCGAGTGCTTTGCTGCGACACACATCACCTTCACCATGTCCACAGGAAAAGTACTAATCATCCTCTCCGATGCCGACAAGTTCGCCATCCGTAAACAAGACGGCGGCAGCGTCTCCCAAGAAGACACAGGCGTCTTCCTGACCGAACTCGCAACACCCCTCGGTCAGCTTCTTGATGCCGGCTATGAAGTCGTCGTACGTATTCTGCTCATTGTCAATCATTACGAGTCGCTTACATGTCAATTTACAGTTCGCCTCACCCGCAGGGAAATCTCCCAGCGTAGACCCGCTCTCCGAGTCACTCCTCGTCTACTTCGGGAACTGGTGGACAAAGCGAAAGGACCAGGAGCTTATCAAGCGAATGGAGATCGAGAACAACATCCGCAATCCTCGCCCATACGGATCCATCTCTGACGAAGAGCTCCAGTCCTCCGCCGGGGTCTTCATTCCCGGAGGCCACGCACCTATCACCGACCTCGGCGAAAACCCTGAGCTTGGCCGCATCCTCCTTCATTTCCATAACGAGCACAAGGCCACAGGTAATGCTCTCGAGCACCATCATCACCAATGCGGAATGCTGACAGAGGTTCGCAGCGATAATCTGCCACGGCCCGTACGCGCTACTCTCAACCAAGTACGCGCCCAACTCGCCCGGATTCGCGTACAGGGGGTACAAGCTTACCTCCTGGTCCGACGCGGAGGAAAAGCTCGTCGAAATCCTCAAAGGCGGCAAAGTCTCTAACAAGGTGGAGTCTTCCCTTGCGGCCGAGGGCGCCGACATGATTAGCACGGCCGGGAAGAAGATGGGCGGCATCACTGTCGACCGCGAGGTCGTCTCTGGCGCCAATCCCATGGCCGCGACCGCGCTAGGTAACAAGTTTATCGAGCTGCTCAAGGCGCACTGAGTCGCTCTCGTGCATGTATAACCGCTTGTATCTATAGCACTCTATGATTT
Source organism: Trametes versicolor FP-101664 SS1 (assembly GCF_000271585.1). Lineage (NCBI taxonomy): Eukaryota > Fungi > Basidiomycota > Agaricomycetes > Polyporales > Polyporaceae > Trametes > Trametes versicolor. The sequence continues at coordinate 2,248,077 of NW_007360324.1, forward strand.
GTATCAATACACCGTTTGCACTTGCGTTTTCTATGCTGTCCTGCCTGCAGCGACGACCCGTCTTTCATCAGCTTGAGAACGCGCTTCTCTTCTGAGTCAACTCCCGGCAGTTCTCTTGGTTCTCTGCGATGACGTCGAAGCTGTCGATGGCGATCAGCGTAGGTAACACCAACGGCGGAGGAAGCACGTACTAGGGGAACACGCTCTTCAAGTTGTCGTAGTGGTACTCTGGATAGTTCTCCTTGATCGCCTTGACCAGCTCCTCGAACACAATCTGCGTCATGGCTCAGTACACAACACCTCCAGCGATTCTGTATCACAAGCGCACTCACCGCATACCCCTTCTCGTTCAAATGCAGCCCGTCCGTCAAGAACCCCTCCAGCCCCACCTCATCCCGCCCCGCCGCCTCATACAGCCTCCCCCAAAGGTCCACCACCGGCACACCCTCCGCCTTCCCGACCTCGCTCACGGCCTCCGCATACCTCCGCGTCGTTTCGAACTCCCTGTCATTCTCGCGTGGGGGCTCCTTCGCCCGCTGCGCGCGCCCGCGCTGCCCGGTGCTCACTGGGGGCGGCGTCATGAGCACGACGCGCGTGTCCGGCGAGTACCACGCGGACTCGGGCGCGCGCACCGTCCAGAGCATCGTGCGGAGATTCGCGCGGAAGCGGTCGAGCGGGACGTATTGCGCTTTCGGCGGAGGCGCGGCGTCGTTCGCGCCGAACCAGATGACAAGCAGGCGCACTTTGGGCGCGTACTTCTGCTCTTCCTTCGTCGCGAAGCACTGCAGTCGCGGTCGTCGTTAAAAGACGCGTGCGCGTCCCTTGGGTGTGCGTGCGCACCTGCTCGAAGACAGGCAATGCCCACTCGGTGTTGTACCCGCTGAACCCGCGGTTCAGCACATCCATTCTCCTGTTATACACATCTGAACAAGGTAATGTGGACGCGTGCAGAAGGTTTCGTTAGTGCATATCGCGCGCGGGGTATAATCGGAGAACAGGCGTACGAGCGAGCTTGGCAGCGAAGCCGTTCAAGTCGAACCCGCCCTGCGTGAGCGAGTCCCCAAGCAGCATGATCGCGTCTTGCACATGGGCCGCCATTGTATAGATCGCGCCGAATGTGGGTCAGCGGCGCAATGGTCTCTGGTAGTCGACGTGGTGAGCCAGTGCGAGACGGCCAAAGAGCGGCGCACGATCGTATCGGGCGGATCGGGACGAGCGCTTCCGACGGGTTCACCGCCCACGAGCCTGACCAGGTACCACTGCGACCACCGCTGGCAGAAAACACTAGTACTGAACGAAAGGCGACTATTCTCTATATCTATACGCATGTTATCGGAAAGAGCTGATCCACCTTTGGCAGTTACAAAGAAGTGCTTTCAGCCGCTACACCATGGCTAGCACGCATATCCGAGTCCAGACTCTTCCGGCACTCGCCTCCTCTTCCCGCCTCTCCCCCGGCGCACGATGCTACTGGACGCCAGAGAAATAGTCGAGGCCCACGTAATGTGCTCCGCAGCACGTTTCCCAGAGAGTCGGGCGGCGGACCGTGCGGCCAGCCGCGCTCATTGTCCTGCCCCCCTGCGCGATCGCTAAGGCGGAGAAAGAGGACGGAAGGGCGTTTGTCCACGTAGACATGCGCGCTACACCTCCGTGTAATTCCTCACCCGGCTCGGTTACGCGTCGCCCTGCAACGGGTCTTACCCACAACTCACTTTACCCACCGGTGAGGCCGCTGAGCAACGAGTCGCGGCCGGCGTATAAGTACCTCCCTCCCCTCCCCTACCACGGCAGGCCCCCTTCTTTATTACGCTCCCGTGTCTCACATCGACTCCCCCCTCTCTCTGACTTCGAGCTCGCTTTCGTCCTATCCAATCTCAAGGAAGGAGACTCCCCTCATCGCTTTCTCGACTTTAGCCACCGTACACCCAGCTTTTAACGGTAAGTCCCTCCTGCCCCTACCTTTGGCATCGCTTGACCAGTTTTCACCTTCCAGCAGCAAAATGAGCTCTACCTCAGTTGACACACTTCGGCGAGACCCGATGATTCGGTTCGGCCAACTTCAAGCCAGCTACAATGCTCGGCGCCGCGGCCCCGTGCACAAACTCCCCGTGGAGATCCTGACCCAGATATTTGCCAATGCTCTCGCCGAAGAAGTTGACAGCCCCTACCTCCTCCAGGGCCTCTCCCAGGTCTGTTCGCAGTGGCGGAGCATCATTGCCGATGCCGCGCTGCTTTACAGATCCTTTAGGCTGGAGAACCCCATCTTGACGGCCCGCCACTTGGAGCGATCGCGTGGTCTCCCCCTCGACGTCGACATCCACGACGTGAAATTTAACGTATCCGAGACAGTTGCGCTGATGAACAGCGTCTCCATCCTCAGTCCTCAGCTGGATCGGGTACGGTCGCTGAGCGTGACCTCGCACTCATCCAAGATGAGCGCCTGGGTGCTGGGCATGCTCGAAGACTTTCCCGACCGCAGACTGACGAGCCTGTCTCTTGCGCTTACCCGTCAAGAAAAGCCGGTATCCCTTGGCCTGCCTGATTCGGAAGAGACAGCGCAGACCTTCCGCGGACTCACTTCGCTGAAACTGTGCAATTTCAACATTGGGCGCGCTCTCCTCGAACCATCGGCTCTGCAACACGGTCTCATGAGCTTCAGCCTACGCCGCCTCGAGCTGGTATTCACCGTCGCGCCTCCGCCGACGAGCGCAACCCTCATACACTTCCTATCTCGCTGTCCAGAACTCGAAGAGTTCACGCTGCACTCAGTGGACCCGGTCGCATTCGAGCGCAAGAAGGACGGAATCGATCTGCCAATCTGTCAGCTTTCGAAGCTCAAGACGTTCAGCTACCACGCGCCGAACTTCAAGACGCTCGCGGATGTCATACGTCACATGGAACCGGACGCCTCTCAGATGCCTAAGTTTGATATATCATTTCCAATGGACGACAAGGCCGTCACGACACTCCTTTTCCGGCAGCGCGACAATGGCAAACGAGTTTACAAGCTGGCATGCATGGGCCAGAGCTTACGGCGTATGGATGTGCGCTCCTCCGGACAACAAATGCAGATCCTGGGCTCCTACAAGCAGGAGCGTACAACCTTAGATCCCGACGTCAAGATCGCTCTCACATCGGACGGCCTCATGGGGACGCCTTTGGAACCAAGCCTATTTTTCTGGTCGTGGCCGATCAAGGACGTTTCCAGCGTCGAGGTTCTTTCCTTCAATTTGTACGGCGCCTTCGCCGTTCCAGCCGATCAAGCGCACTGGGCCAGCCTGCTCCGTCCGCTGCGCGCTCTCTCGACCTTAGTGGTGGCCGGGGCGTGGTGGATAGACGTTTACCAGCTATTTATGGCGTTGGACACCGCTCTACCCGACAGCTCGCTTCTATGCCCCAAGCTGGCTACGGTGGAGCTTATTGATACCATCGGGTATAGCAAACGTCCGGTTCCTGGCTCCAAGTCTACCGCCATCGACGCGTTAAAGTCATTCGCTCGCTGCAAGAACTTGGAGGTTCTCATTCGGAACAATGCGTAAGCCCGGCACCCCGCGGGTCGACAAAGAAGACGCATCCGTGATTACCTCGTGGTCTTTATTTGCTCATGATATTCGCACAATGTTTTATTTTTACGACAACCCTGTCCCCCTCTTCGTTCCAACCGCTCCTCTTTGCTTTCGGACTGCCTCAGCTGTGTACATGTCGCTGTATTTGTATCATCCGCACCCTCTGTAGCATAGTGTTTCCTCCTTATACTTGTATACCTCTCCCAATATAGTCAAATCTTTTTGCTGATGCTAACGCTAGTCCTGATGCACATGCGTCGGCATCTGTGTCGCGATGCTAGTACCTTTCTCAATATGGTATACAACATACCCGAAACGGCCCACCACACTTGCCACGTTTTAGCGTTTAGCGCTGAGCATTCCGAAATTGTCCATATTCCACTGGCGCCGGCAAACGCCTGCTCACGCTGGACACCCGACCGAACCAGTGGACCTGTCAGACGACGGTAAGTTCCGCGACAGAGTCATTTTTTTAGTCGGTCTGATACATAATGTGCAGTATGGCCTCTCAATCGCCAGAGCAAGTCTTGGCTCACGTTGCACGAGAGAGCGAATGGCGTCTCAAAGCTCTCAGTTCTTTGTCGACCGAGCTAGTCGCACTCAGGCAGCTTCACAACACTGTCGCACTCCCCAACCGCCTGCCAGAGGAGATCATTCTTGAGGTTCTCAAGAACCTCATGGACCGCCGCCAGGGAGACGTAGTGCACATCGTACGCGCTACCCACGTTTGCAAACGATGGCGGGATATCGCCCTCAACGCCCCGGCGCTCTGGACATATTTTGCCATCGACCGTTTGGACGTTACCACCGCGTTTCTCGAGCGTTCGAGGAGCATGCCTCTCTCGGTCTTTCTCACCAATCCGCGCCACCCCATGCACCAACTCTCTCGCCTTCTAGCGCCACACCTGCCTCGCGTGCGCGGGATTCGAGTGCGCTGCCCGCCCGACCAGAATATAGAACGCTTCTTCGGCCGGCTATCCTCCCCAGCACCGATGCTCCAGGAACTGTTGTTGGAGAAGCGCCCGAAGCCAAATGTTGAGGGGCCCGATGTGTCCCTAGTATCGGCGGCACGTCTTTTCGGGGGGACTTTCCCCTTTCCGTCGCTCCTCAAGCTCTGCATTCGAAACGTCGGCATCTTTCCAACCGCTACCATCCCATGCTCCCTATTGACCCTCGACATTGTGCAAACCACCTCACGCGGCCTGCCCAGCCTGAAACGTCTGGTAGAGTTCTTAGGACAGTGCCCCCTACTGGAGCAGCTGCGCATCGCAGGACCTCCGCGACCGCAGGTCGCCGACATTATCGACTCTGGACTTCCTGTTTCCCTGTCCCGTCTGCAACAAATACACATACAAAGCTCAGAGGCATTCATGTACAATCTGCTGAACCGCCTGAGCGTGCCCCCCACCGCCCTCATGCGCCTCCAAGCACGATACACCGGGGACGGCTACGATATGATCCCCCCTTCTTCCGAGGGGACCCTCCAATGCTTCGCCGGCCTCCGACGGCTCGAATTCGCCTTCGACGATGGCAAGTTCAACCTGCGCGCCTTCCACACCCCCGACGCCGCCCTCGAGCCTGTACTCGAGCTCGAGCTCGCGATCCCCAGTAGGGCCCAGGATGATATGTCCGAGCTCATGTGCCCCTGGCCACTGGACGTATCCCAAGTCGAGAGCATCGTGGTCTCCGGGCCTCCGAGAAGGCTACACAACGTGAACGTCGGCCATGCGCTCTCGCACTTCCCCAACCTGACTTCCCTGCGGGTGGTGTCCATGTGCGGTCCCACACTGAGGGACTTGCTCAACTACCTCTGCATCCGGAGACCCCCGGTTGCTGGAGGGCCGAACGACTCCGAGACGGCGCACGCGGAGCTCACAGAGCTCACAGATCCCGCTGCCATTGCCGCATTTCTCTGCCCAAAGCTCGCGACGCTGGAGTTGTGCGACATCGATCGGGGTACGCTCATCAAGGAGCCTCTGCACAAGGCCGTCGCCCTACGTTCTCCAAGTAGGGGTGGGGCCCTGAAGGAGCTGAGCCTCTATCTGGTGCAAGGCTGGGCCGAAGTGGAAGCTATGGAGCTGGCTGTTGCATCTGAGGGGGCTATCACACTGTGTGTGGACATGGGGGATAAATGGCTCTCTATGGAGGCGGGAAGCGAGACTCCTCGAGAATTCACGGTTCACAGTCCGGGTGGAGATGGCCGGAATTCGTCCGTCCAAGTCGAGCCGGAGAGTGATGCGTACCTACAGGAGACCTAGCGTGGTAGACCCCATGACGAGAAATTTAGTGAGCTATGTACCTTGGCTACGATATATGACGATAGCATGACCTCGCGTAATTTCATCTTGATATTCTCTGCACGCTTATTTCCATGTCCGATGTTCTCTCGCAATACGCCTACAGCACAAAAGTGGCATCAACCAAACCCGGCCCACTCGACAGAAAAGTATGTGACTTCCTGCGACTGCTCGTCCCACTCGCAGAACAAATGAGACTTCTTCGTCGCCGTACCCAATCGTCCATGCGCCACAACTTCCATCGGCATAAGAGGCGCCTTGGGAGACTCGATGACGGTCGCGACGAAGTGCGAGTGGTACCGTAAGGGATCGCCTGAATATGTGTGTCAGTGATTCCTACATTATCCATGTGCAGATAAAAGCTTACCAGGGTATACCAGGAAGTCGCCTCCAAATTTGATGCCTCCACCCATGAAGTTTCCCTTCTCCCAGAGGTCTTGGAACACGCGACACTTGGCCCGTTCGTAGGGGGTAGTTGGGTACGACCACACCCCTGCGGTACGAGCCGAAGCGAGGGTCGGGTGCGCGTGTCCACGGGGAGCATACCACTTCAGCTCAGACGAGCTTGCTGGAATTGTCACGTTAAACGTCGGCGGTGCGGGCTTGCTAGGGGTCGCTGGGCGCTCCTCGACGAGTCGGTCCGAAGACGCCTGGGCAAACTCCTCAGCAGAGATCCCTTCCGCTATGGCTTTCGCGAGCGCGGCAGCAGCTCTTTTTGCCTCGCGCTCCTTGCGCTTCCGGATGGCTTCCTCGGAGCTCGACAATTTCGCGGCCTTGTCTGATGCCCTCTCGGCTTCCGATATTGCGATCTGCTGGATTGCAGATGCTTCTCGCTCCATATTCCAATGTTCCAATGCCTCCGCGGAAGGCGGTTGGTGAGCATTTGGGTCGTCGATTAGCACCGCGAGTTCTACGGGACATGAGCGTCTGTCTGATATGTTAGAGATACATCGAAGACGTACGCTTTTCCATGAGTAGCACAACCTCTTCCGGTAGCAGTACGAGAGGTACTCCGAGGAAGACATTCTGCTGAGACAGATGGGGCAGCGTTCCGGTCAAAACGCCGCAAACATGGTGTTTCGCGCGTAGAGCTGCGATGTCTATCCTTCTCTCAGTAAATTAGCTTAAATTGAAATGTCGCTCTCAAAATTTACCCACCCTCTACGTCCCAGACATATGCCTTGTCGTTGGAGACTCGCAGCTGGATTTTGCGGTCGGAGTCGGAGTCAGAGGCCATTCTTCTTATTAGACGCCCGTACACCCAAAGTTCTCGCCTCGTCACGCATCACACCTATCACACCAGATCACACCTCGTCACCTCGCGCCCCCTTAAGTTCGTGCTCACCACCACCACCACCACCATCACCTCCCCCCCCCTTCCGTGCGCGCGCTGGCATCCAAACTCTGGTGGCGAAAGGCTTCTCATAGCCGCATGGGATGAGTGGTAGATGCGAAGAGTGCGGTGCGACAACTGAATGGGACCAAGAACTCGGTTCCGCGATATGCCTCCAATGTGGCACGCTCGCGGACCCAACCCAGAGCGTGTTCACCTCTCACTATGACTACATCGACACGTCGGCGCGCGAATACTCTGTTTGGAGTAATGTGCCTGGCGGCGGTACGCTGCGAGGTAGAAATGGCTGGGCCCTGGCGGGGCAGGGCAAGGAGGCGCGGGATCGCAAGAATACGGTATGCCAACTTGTTTCGCGAACGTAGGATGCAACTAACGTCGGATATAGATATCCATGCACGAGTTTATTCGTACGATTGCTACCCGCCAGTCGAATCCTGGTATAACTTCGCGCGCGCAAGGTATCTTCGACCAAGCTATGAGGCGTGGTCACTACCGCTGGGGACGCCGGGCAAAGCTGACCGCCGGAGCGGCACTCGCTATTGCCCTACGCGAGGCGCACAAGAGCGATTCGATCCGTGACATTGCAGTAAGTCTCCCTTTGCCCTTAATAAAGATTGGATGGATCTCAGCTGTTCCAGGGCACTTGAGTAATGAACGCGTGTTGACGCATGGCGTATCTCCTAGTACCTACTTGACGAATCGCCCAACGCAGTTTCGCGCGCGTTCAGCGCGGTCGTCGAACTGCTCGACCTGAAGCTGTCTACCGCGGACCCCGCCGTGCATTTGCCGATGCTTCAAACCCATTTGGTCTCGTTGGTCGATATCACCCAGGGTAACACAAGTAGCAATCCGCTGCCCGCTCAGCTCATCAAGACACTATCGTCACTCCTTTCGCAGCTCACGAGCGTCATGCGCATTGCCAACGCTCTGTCGGTCCTCCTTGAGCGCACACACATGCTAGCGCATCTTCCCACCCAGCCTACCGCATGCGCCATACTCCTGCTCGCACTCGAAGCAGAGCTGGGCTCCTCCCTACCACACGCCGGCGCATTGGCCCAATCACTCGGCGCACGAGTGGGCGCAGGCAAGGGTGTCGTGATGCAGCGGTACAAGCAGATCTACGACCTCGTCGAGGAGTGGATCCGGGAGGTACCCTGGCTGGACGCGCACGAGCGTAAGCGCGCGAAGGGGAAGGCGGGCGGGGGCCGCTCGAAGGTCGCGAAGCGTGTCGTTGTCGCGCGGGGCCTCAAGGACGTCGTACAGTTTCAGGAGGAGATTTGGCGGAAACGCGTCGAGAGCGCTGGCCGGCCGCTACTCGAGCTCGAGGTGGACGAGAAAGATACGGGCACGGACGACTGGGATGGGAGCCAGATATCTTCCACGGCTTCCCAAGCTCCCTCTGGCTCTGGGAGTAGTCACGATGGGACGGGCCCTCGGAAAGGCAAGAAAGCGAAGACGCACCACCCAAAGTCCATTGTGGACGCGTCGCACTTCCTCCTCGACCCGCTCTCAACCTCCGCACTCCCTTCTCCCGCCCCGCTCGGCTCTGCGTTGACTCGCTGCGCCTCTCCGAGGACCGCGGGGCCAGGTTCCCCAGATCTGCTCACGCACCTGCTCACCGCGGACGCGTCCTCGCTTTCGCACGTGTTCCGCGCTGCGCCGAGCCGGCTTCAGCTCCTCGCCGCGGATCGTGGGGGTGCGGACGAGTCGTGCATTGCGGACGATGAGCTATTTGGAGAGGATGAGCTTGAAGGCTTCATGCGTGCCCCCGAGGAGGTGGAGGCGGTGCGGATTGCCATGGGATGGGATGAGGACGGAGATGCCGATGGCGGAGAGGGGTCGGCTAAGGAGACCAAACGGGGGAAGAAGCGGAGACGAGATGATGTCAATGAGGGCGATGAGGCGGGACAAGTCTCGACAACGGGAAAGGGCAAGGAGCGAGCCGTGGGATCGAAGAGAATCAACATGGACGCGCTCGCGAGGTTGCTGGATCCAGAAGCGCACCCCGTTGCGGAACAGCCCGAGCTCGAGAACGAGTATGGTGGCACCCATGGCGTGGGGGTATTCGACGAAGATGAAGTTGACCATGAGGACAAGGACTTCGAGGAGGACGAAGACGGCTCTGTCGGGACGGTCGTCGGGAGAGACGACCCGTTCACAGCCCGGTCCGCACCGGACGACGGAGGGGAGGTTGTGGAAGAGTGGCGACCGTTGTCACCGGGAGGTGGGGGTTCGGCGGAAGACTGGTATGACTTCTGAAGCTGAAGGTTTAGAATCTTTAGATTTACCTCACGAATCATGTATAGACGTATATATTGAAACTAGTACGATACCCCGATACATACGATACTTTGTTCACAGAACATATACATTAACGCACTGGCCTCGAGCCCTATGGTACCTACTCCGTTGTGGAAGTATGATACGGTCGACCGCTTTCAGACTACAGAAGCCAGAGGGCCAGCAAACGCCTAGACCACAGTGGACTCGACAGGCGAAACGCGATCACGAGCGCTCAAGAATCGCGTATGTCGCGCGTCGCGTCCTCGAGCGACCGGTAGCGGGATGACAGGCAACGTGTTACGGAACGCCCGCGCAAACTGGTTTTGGTTCCAATGGTGCTGGCACTTGCTCGTTACGGGCTCATGCGTACGTTGCTGTAGCTTATGTCGAAGCGCGGCGGTGGCCCCGGACGCGAACACGGTCGCGGGGCCGCGCGTGCTGGTACTTAAGAGGCGGGGTCTCGCCTACGAATCGATCCTGGTTCCCCCCCCCCCTCCCCCTCCGTTCGCTCGACCATCGCTGCTTCCTCGTATAACGCCCATCGCTTCGAATCTCGAATTCATCGACGTCGACTTTACCGCTCAATAGCTCCTCCGTAAGAATATAAGCGCTCTCTCGGACCTCCGTGTAAGTATCCGAGCGTGTTTAATGGTTGAACGTTTCGTATCGTATAGGTACTCCGATCTGTACGCCCCTCCGCCGAGGCAGCCTCGCCCGAACCTCCTCGCGTCGAGCGAGTTCTCCACCTTCAAATCACTGTCCACCACCACACCATAGTATAAGCATACTCGATCTTCTTTAGCATCCTGTTCGCCCACTCAAACTTCGATCAGCACCACATCAAGCGCGAGCTGGTGAGATACACAATTCCGACGAATGCAATCAGTAGTTTATGCGGACTGCGGGCGCGGCAATAGGGCGGACGCGTCGCGACGCGCTCATTAAGCAACCGCAACACGGTCACGCGTGAGCACAACGTACATACCTACCCGCGGCGCCTGCTCAGGATCTTCAGCTACACCGCGGTATCAATATCCAGTGTCTCCAGGCCGCAGACCCCAGTTCTTGGGGTGGTCCCCGGCCGAGAGCCAATCGAGGAACTAGCGCGGCGAAGCCCATCGCAAGCCCGTCTTCGGCGTACACTCTGCGGAGGGGAAGCCCACGCGCGAGGCTCGGTTCATACGCATTACGCAAAACGGACCTTGAAATGGCTTCGACGGGGGGTCTGGTGACCGCGCGCGGGAAGCAGCGAAGACGATGGGGCTCGACGCGTTCCTGTCTAGGGCGGGATCGCGGGCTCTGGCGCGCGGGCCATACACCCTTCTGTGCGAGCGTTGGGGCGCAAGCATGTCCGAGCGCGGCCGGGGTTGCCTCAAGCGGCGCGCGGCGAAGGGCGTTGGCAAGGACGTCGAAGCTCGGCGGGCACTAGATGGACCCGGCTTCCCATGGGACCCTCGGTGCGCGACCGTGGCTGACACCCCAATGCCGACGAGAGCAATGGGGAGGAGGCGCGCGCGGCGAGGATGGAGATATACACTCTGCCACGGACGGATCAGACGTCGTGACGGCAGCTGAGAGGACGGACGCGCACCGAGGGACTGGGACGACACTGGGGAGGTGCACTCATGACCTGGGGGATTGTCAGGCGAAGGACGCGCGAGGCGATACTAGTGGCTTGTCCCTGCGGGCTGCGGGGAAGTTCTCAAGGCTGCCTGCGGTGGGTGGGACCAGGGCGCGCGACGCACGTTTGGGTGTGCCTTTCTAGGGCATTTCTGTTCACCGCGGATGTCTCGCGCAGGTCCGTCCCAGAGGATACGCCCCGCGCGGGTTGCGCGCGGGCGAGCGGATGAGACGAGAAGAGTACGCGAGCGGGGAAGAAGGATGGAGAGCGGGTGGAGAGGGAGGAGAGTGACATAAGCGCGGGGCGCCTGTTGTGTGGTGGGCGGAATGGGACAGAGCTGCCGCATGTGCATCAGCGAGCCACTGGACGGCGGTCATAGACGGGCCTGGCTCGAGCCCTGGCTACCCTCCGCGCGCCCTGCCCTGCCTTCTCTCCAGCCTCGCTCAACGCCCGAGTGCTATATAAACCCACTATCGCCCCATCCGCCTCTTCCCTCCTACCCCCATCCTCCTACGATGGCACCCTCGTCTCCGCACCACCAGTTCCAGTCCAAGACCTCCGACGCCATCCGGCGCAGGCTCTCCTCCGTCGTCTCGAGCAAGCGGCCCAATGTCCAGGCCTACTCTTCGCTCACGGTACGCGCCCATCTAATCTACCCGGCCCCCGCCTCATCCCATCTCCCGATCTGCTCAGCCCATGTGGGCTGGTATCGCAGGCACCGTCATCAACAACAACACAGCTTTAGAGCTCGCGATCTCCATCCACGACTCCGTGTACAACACCGACTTCGCCTCCTCCACCGTCCCCTACAACCCGAACAACCCCGAGGAGCAGGCTTCGAACGTGGAGAAGCATGTCCTTGAACTCCTCCGCAAGTTCGCGACCGAGCACATGTGCAAGTTCCTCGGCGCCGGTGTGACCGTCAGCCTGCTCAGAGAGGTACGTGTGCCTTGCTTTGGTCTAGACGGGGCGCACAAACGCGCGCGAGGATGCGTATCGCGTACGGGTCTCGCCCTTCGCTCTGCTAAACGGCGGCGGGCCAGACTCGCGGGTCGCGTTATGGTTACGTCTTGATGCAACGGCCAGTGGGCCGGAGAGGCCCCAGCTGGGCCTCATTTCGGTGCTTCCGAAGGGATCGTCTGGGCTGGCTGCTTTCGCGGCGAGTTCGAAAGAGCCAGGCGCGATCCGCGCGTATCTGCGATTGGCAAGCTGGCACCCAGCCTAGCAGCAGAACACACGCTGCTCAGGCTGCGATGGAGTTCTTCAGGAACTGAAATTCGAGCCATTTCGATTCGTCCCTCCTCGGGCTTCTATCAGCAGATCTGCATTACGCCTCCCGGACCATCTGGAGTGACATGAAACTTATCGCGCACTTCACAGGCACCCAATCTCTGCACGCGCCTGTGGTTCGACCTGGACATCGTCCCCATCGTGTTCAACATCAAGCCGTTCCACACGGACTCCGTCACTCGCCCAAACATCAAGCACCGCATCTCGTCCACCACCGGCTCCTATGTGCCCTCCGGCGCAGAGACGCCCACCGTTTACTACGACCCCGCGCAGCTGCCCGCTGGCCAGGCGAACGTCACCGCGACGCAAAACAAGCTGCCAATTCCCCGCACTGTCGATGAGCAGGCCGATTCTGCTGCCCGGAAGTGCATCATGTACTTCGGCCCTGGCAACAACCCACGTTTGTCTATCGGAGCGCGCAACCAGGTTACGGTCGACGCGGGCGGAAAGATCCACCTCATTGACGACATCGACGAGTACCGCAAGGGCAACAGCAAGGGCACCTGGAACTCCGTCATCAAGCTCGCCGACGAGCTCCGCGAGAAGAAGATCAAGATTGGTTTCTTCTCGTCTACGCCGCAGGGAGGTGAGTGCTTGTTCTTTCATGGCTCGTTGGCGTCGGCGTCGAACCCCTGCGCAACCCCACGCCCGGCCATGTTCGCGAGTTGCCGCAGCCGGGGTCCTGAAACTGAATGGAATGCGGGGTAGTGAGAACTTCCCCGGATTCTCGGGGCATGTGATGCGGGGTTTGATCGCTTCTCGTGGCGGCCTGTGCTTCTCGAGGCTTCTCGCCGCCACTCATTCTCGCTATCGTTCTGGATCTTCGTATCGGGACGAGTTATCTGATCGAGTCTCTCCACTTCGCCGCACACAGGAGGAGTCGCGCTTGTGAGTACTGTCTTCGTTCGCACGCATTCTGTGCCTGATGCTGAGAACCCGCTGCTATAGATGCGCCACGCGCTCATCCGCTTCCTCAACCTCCTCGACGTCGATGCTGCATGGTGAGTAGAGTATTCAATCGAAGCATTCGCTCCCGTCGACGGAGCGCCTGTGCTTTCGGACATATGTTCTTCCGGGACCCGTCTTCGGAGCGGAGAACACGTACAACATATGGTATATGCTAACCTGTATATCCTCATAGGTACGTGCCGAACCCCTCGCCGTCCGTATTCCGGACTACCAAGAACAACCACAACATCCTGCAAGGCGTCGCCGACCCCAACCTCCGTCTCAGCAAGGAGGCAAAGGACAACTTTGATGCCTGGATCCTCAAGAACGGTCTCCGCTGGACCGCAGAGGGTGGCCCCCTCGCACCAGGCGGTGTGGATATCGCGTTCATCGGTGAGTGGAGACGCTGTGCGCTCGCGAATGAGTTCCCTGACGTGAACATTGCTGTCTTCCGCTCCGTCTAGATGACCCGCAGATGCCGGGACTCATCCCCTTGATCAAGCGCGTGCGCCCCGACCTGCCGATCATCTACCGTTCGCACATCGAGATCCGAAGTGACCTGGTCCACGTCGCGGGCTCGCCGCAGGAGGAGGTTTGGAAGTACCTCTGGAACAACATCCAGCACGCAGACCTCTTCATCTCGCATCCGGTCAACAAGTTCGTCCCGAGCGACGTCCCACCGGAGAAGCTCACGCTCCTCGGCGCCGCGACCGACTGGCTCGATGGCCTCAACAAGCCGCTCGGCGACTGGGACCTGCAGTACTACATGGGCGAGTTCCGGCAGCTGTGCGTGAAGGAGAAGATGAACGAGCTCGGCTGGCCGCTGCGCGACTACATCGTGCAGATCGCGCGCTTCGACCCGTCGAAGGGCATTCCGAACGTGATCGACTCGTACGCGCGCTTCCGGAAGCTCCTCGCGGAGAAGGAGCCCGCCACGGAGCCGCCGCAGATGCTCATCTGCGGGCACGGCGCCGTCGATGACCCCGACGCGAGCATCATCTACGACGAGACGATGCAGCTCATCCACACCAAGTACGCCGAGTACGCGAAGGACTTTGTTGTCATGCGCTGCCCGCCCAGCGACCAACGTGAGTTTTGCTGCGCTGCTTACCCAGAAAGAGAATCTCACATGTACCATCAGTGCTCAACGCGCTCATGGAGAACTCCAAGTTCGCGCTCCAGTTGTCAACGCGCGAGGGCTTCGAAGTCAAGGTCTCCGAGGCGCTCCACGCAGGCAAGCCCGTCATCGCCTCGCGCACGGGCGGTATCCCCCTCCAGATCGAGCACGGCAAGAGCGGCTACCTGTGCGAGCCCGGCGACAACGCCGCGGTCGCCTCCCACATGTTCGACCTGTACACGGACGACGACCTGTTCGACACCATGTCCGAATACGCGCGCACGCACGTCTCGGACGAGGTCGGCACCGTCGGCAATGCCGCGGCGTGGATGTACCTCGCGGTGATGTACTGTTCGCGCGGGGTGCGCCTCCAGCCCAAGGGCGCGTGGCTCAACGACCTCATGCGCACGGAGTGCGGCGAGCCGTACGCGCCCAACGAGCCGCGCCTCCCCCGCGCAGGCCTCAACGTCCAGGGCTGACTGGCCTCCTCGCTTGCGGGTAGCGCGCGCCCGGATGTACCGAGCCGCGCTGGCAGCATACTGAGTCGCGCCATGCCCCAGCCTGGTCTGGCGGGGGGCCGCGCGCGCCCGACGAATACCTCTGTGGACGTTGTATCTAGGATGGGTGGAAGGAGGGAGATATGCTCGAGTGCTCCTGTTGTTGTACGAAAATGCGCGCCCCGCTCTGTTGCTTTCTCTTCTTTGGCTGCTGCTTCTGCTGAACGCCGTGTAGTACTACCGATTCCCCGTCTCGTGGCGCGTGTACGTGTTCTTGTGTAGAAAACTGTAGAAATATAGATACGTGCTCTTCTGCGTAGCCAGCTCTGATCAGACGGTCGCTCCTGCCAAGTACTGTAAAGATCAGAGCATAGCGGCGGGTCACAGGTCACAGCGGCCCCCGCCCCGCCGCTATTTGGCCTGTGTCACTGGTCACAACGGCTTTTGGGGCCCTAAGCGCCCATTTTGGACCTCCGGAGCGGGCGCTTACGCGCCATATATGGTAATTTTGGGCGCCTCGCCGCTCCGCCGCTACGTATCCCGACGGTCACAGGTCACACCCGGCGCCGCTATGCTCTGATCTTTACAGTACGTTGCACCGAACCTATCGCGTCCGTGGTAATCCAGTCCACCGGAAAGGGCAGTCGAGCTGCCCGATCATGAATTGAAAGCACAGCCACCACGCGGTATTTGGGCACGGCCGAACGCGCGCTAGAAAGCGTCTTTGGCTTCTCACCCACCTACCAATCCATCATCTCGCGAAAAGAGCCTCTCCTCTTGACATAACTCGCGGTCATCCATGTATTAAGTGTCTTTGGCTGCCCTCGACGCCCCGCTTTGTCTATTGGCTCGCGTTGGAAGGAGTTTCTAGTACTTGAAGGACAGCTCAGCTCGCTATTGCTCACGCTTCTGCCCCACACCGTCCGTCGTGTCTTGATATCCGGCGAGGACCCCCTCCACGAACACCATCTTACTTGACTGCGACGTGCACTATGGAGGTCGACATGACACCGATGCCGATGCGAGTGACGCGTTCCGCAACGAAACGCGCGCGCTCCCCGTCCTCACCTGGACAATATGATCGACCCTCCGTACGTCTTTTAGCCACCAATGTGCGAGGCCGACCTTTTCCTGACCCTATTGCTCTACGACAGAAACGGGTAGCTAGCACTCATGACGCGAGCGTGCCCATTGCCTTCCCACCCTTCCAGACTTCCCCGGCATCACACGGTCTCCCCAGCTCTCCTACGTCTCGCCCGCGAAACATGCCGCAGGACTGGGTGTCGCAAACGCAAAGCATGCGCCTCGAGAGCCCTGCTTCAGAGCAGAGCGGGTTCAGCACGCCCATGACGGAAGAGGGCGGAGACGTGCGCATAGATGAGGTCATGACTGACGAACCCATGGTACGTCTCTCTCCCTTGGCAATACTCTACCTCTCCAATACTAACATTTCATCGATATCAGCCAAACGACGAGAACACAATGTCTGTATCACCTCCACGACCATCCCCATACTTATCAGTCTATGGACCATCATTATCATCCCTCCGTCCACCCGAGGCAGCATACCCCTCCCGAAGAGATATACACCAGTCCCAGAACCCCAACCGCCTTCAAATACCCGCAATCCAGATACAAGCCGCGACCCCGTCCCCCGTCCAGATGTACACACAGCCCCCGCTCGACAGCCCATCACTCTCCTCGACCTCTTCCGGACCCACCTTCGCCTTCGAGGACGCTTCCATGTGTTCCCCCTCCTCTACCTCATCCCCACACGCAGGCTTTAATGCCCAGTCGCAGCAGACACCAACTTCTGCAACGACGAAACGGCAGCGCTTCACCATGGGCCCTCGCGCGGACTGTGAACAGTGCCGGATGCGCGTCAAGGGCCATTATATGCACTTTGACTGATATTTGACGTCTCCCCGGTTCCGTGCCAGTATTGTCACCTATATCACACGTATCCCATGTTCTCGTAGAGGCGTCTCCTTTCCTGACTGTATACAGGAAGTGTTGTGTTTGGTCCTCCCTTGCTTATACCGCATCCTCAGATATGACCATAATAGTTATCTAGGTCCGTTCCCTCTGTCGCACCCTCGAACTGCTCTCGCTATTGTTTTACACCAAACGCTGATTCACCGGTACAGATTACACGTTGTGTTGGTCCCTAATGCATCCATGATTGTGACATAATCACCCATACATGCCTTGTCTGCCCATTTGACCCAAGGGTGCTTAGTTGCCGAACGCACTCCTCTTCTTCGCCAGCTCGCGATAGTTCTCCACATTCTCAGCAATGACGGACCATCTACCAAAACGATGAGCACATCAGGACCTGTAGTAATCCTGGCTATCGAGTACACTTACTCCGGGAAGACCATTCGCAGACGGTCATAGTGATATTCGGGGTACTTCTCCTCGATCGCCGCAATCAACGCGTCATACGCAACCTAGCAAGCACCTCTCAGCTTCATCCAGTCACCCTCCCAAAAACCACCACGCACCTGATACCCCTTCCCGTTCAGATGCAGCCCATCCACCAAAAACTCGCCCACCCTCTCCTCATCCCCACCCGCCGCCTCCCATATCTTCCCCCACACATCCGCGACCGCGACGCCCTCCCTTCCCGCGACCGCCCTCACGCCCTCCGCATACCGCCTGCTCTCCTCCAAGCTCCGATCCGGGGCCTGCACCGCGCTCCCCGTGAACCCCGCGAGCGCCGCCGCCCAGCGCGCGGGCTGCACCGGGGGCGGCGTGAGCAGCACGACGCGCGTGTCTGGGGAGTACCGCGGGGACTCGGGGGAGCGCACGGCGCGCACGAGCGCGGCGAGGTTCGCTTCGTAGCGCGCGAGCGGGACGTGCTGCACGCTGTGCGGGAGCGCAGCGTCGTTCGCCCCAAGCCAGATCACGAGCAGGCGCGTCTTCGCGGCGTGCTGCGCTTCGTGCTGCGTTGGGAAGCACTAAAAAAGAGGGGGCGTTCAGATGAGGTTGGGCGTTGGGAGGGTGGTACGCAGAGGTGGGTACGGACCTGCTCGAAGACGGGGGTGATCCAGTCGGTGTTGTACCCGCTGAGACCACGGTTGATCACGTCCATCTTGCGCGAGTAAGCCTCTGCGGGGCGATGCGCATGCAGAGGTCAGCTACACCTGATCAATATCGACCACCTTGTGATATGCCATATAGCATCGCACGGGTCGAATCCGGGCGCACCTGTGAGCTTGGTAGCAAGCCCATCTGGGCTGGCAGCAAACTGGGTAATGGAGTCGCCTAGCAGCACGATCGCGTCTTGTACGTAGGCCGTCATGTTTGTTGATGTAAGTTACAATAGGCTTGCAGTAAGAGATCCTGGCGGAAGAAAGAGATCTGCACGATGATGATAACGTGCTGACTGCTTAGTGGGAACTTTCTGTGACACTATCTATATCCTTGTAGATCGCTGCGCGGAGCATCGCTGTTAGTAATGCTGCGGACACAGTTGCGCTTAAAGCAGCCGCGGTGGTCGAAACCTAGTCGAAACCAGTCCCGTACGCTGTCGTGCGAGGGAAACATTTGACATGCGTTGATGGGATGGGAATAAGTTCAATAAAGAGCACTGGCACGCACAGCCATCCGGATTATACATCGAAGCCTGAAAATAACCAGCATGCCAACAGACAGAGAAGAACCTACACGGCAATATGATAGCAAGTACGTCCGTGTTCAAAAAATTCTGCAGAGTTGAAAGCGTAGACTAGTGTATGAGTGTCTCGACGACGTTCACGTCAAGCTCTCTGAGGCATGCCAGAAATTCGTCGTCCGATCCGATGGCATCGCGTACCTTCAAGCTCAAGGTAGGGAATCCCCACTCATTACGCTTGCGCAAGGCGTTGACCAAGCGATCCCCCAGGTCGCGGGTGAGCGGCAAGCTGACAAGCTCAAGGCACTCCAGCGCGGGGCACGGGAAAGGAAGGGTATGAGAAGGGTCCCCACCAGGGCGCCCCAGGGCGTCGATAGCAAACGACAGGTCCTCGATGGTAGGTTTGTCGAAGAGTAAGTGGCGGAGACGGGGAACCCGGCAGAAGACGGCGTGCCAGTCTAGGGCGAACGCCGACATCGATGAGGATGGAGAGCCGATGGTCTTGATTACTTCGAGCGACTCGGACGCTGCTGTGGGCACGCATGGAAGCGTCATGTTACGGGCTTCGTCCGTCAGTGTCAACGCGATGGTAGGGGCGTGGGCCGGGAAGAGAGTAACGTGGGCATCGCCGTTGTCGGCCACCTCAAACATCACACTGGTAATTGCGCTTAGACCTGGGAGACGGCGCCGATCGAGAGGGAGGGCGGCGATGAAGGGGCCTATGGACGGCCACGTGGAGCACACGGAGAGGGTGTAACGAGTGAAAGCGGGGAGCGTGAGGTGTGAGAGGACACTCGCGGCGAGCTCCGGCGAAAGCCCATCGACCGAGAACACGGAGAGCAGCGGCAAGGCGACATCCCACGAGCCGTCGCGGGGCGGTGTACTGTCCTTGAGGTCTCCTTCCACGCGGAGGCGTAGCTCGACCAGCTCAGGGCATCGTCTGAGGATTGAGATGAGTCGGCCCACGGTAAGCCCGGTGAGACGCGAAGTGCCGAGGTCGAGGACGGATAGGTTGGAGTAGACGCCAGTACTCCATGGGATGACCATGGGTCGCATGTGGAGATAACGTAGGGAGGGACTGGAGGATGGTAGAGTTCGCGCGGTGGCTTCATCTTCGCCTGGGGGAGGGTAGAGATCCAAGTCCAATATCTCGGTCCATTCGCTGTCCACACCAGGCCCGAGTATGCACAGCGTTTCGAGGTGCGGGGAAGGTCTCCACGAGAGCTGTTTCGCGACCTGGGCCGCAGCCGCGAGGCCACTGGCTTCGATTATGAGTGAGCGGAGGCGGC
Organism: Trametes versicolor FP-101664 SS1; assembly: GCF_000271585.1. Classification (NCBI taxonomy): domain Eukaryota; kingdom Fungi; phylum Basidiomycota; class Agaricomycetes; order Polyporales; family Polyporaceae; genus Trametes; species Trametes versicolor. The sequence goes on from NW_007360324.1 coordinate 2,267,955, forward strand.
TCTGCAGATTTGAGAGGAACCGGAATTCGATTGCCTCGTGCGCATCTTGCAGACGGATATTAAACAAAGAGTTCCTTGACCGCTCGATGAACGCATGCACCCCGTCTCTGGACAGACTCGTGACGACGATGCTGCTCCAAAGTTCTGAGACGTCCAGCGCGATTGCTCGCCATTTCCGACAGACGTGGGTGAGGGCAATGAGGCTGCGGCTTGAGCGTGGATCGGATATGCGGCTGACGTCGTTGAAGATCTGAACAAGAAGTTCTATCGGGAGACGCTGCATGGCATGCGGGCTCCGCTCGTTGCGCATCTCACGCAGGCGAGCGATGGTGTTCTGGAGTTGTTGCTCGTATTGGTCGGCGGCTTCGCAAAACTCTTCGTAGGGCAAGAGGTGAAGCGAGCTCAAATCCGGCTCCCAGTACTGTCGTATGGCTGAGGAAGAGGCATGTCCCCCTCCCGGAGGGTTGCCCGACGGACCTGCCTGCCAGTGAGCCATAAATCTATAGCGACGCTGTCAGACGCTGAAACAGCGTTACTAACCTTCTGCATACCGTAAAACCTAGATTAACAATTTTGGGGATCAGAGGAATGAGACGAGGTCTACGGGATGGCACAGTGCTGGTTATGGAGAAGACGCAAGCCTGGCTGCGGTAGCGCCGTTGAACGTAGTCGTTGTGCCACTCCCAATATGGCTTCCTAGGCGCTCGAACCGCAGAGCAGGTGTGTAGCTGTGTATAATGACTGTGGGGAAGAGGGTGCTATGATCATCCAAAGCCGGGAAATTGTTCAAGTCGCATTTCGGAACTGAACCGCCAGGCCTTATACACGCCCTGCAGTGCATGGTATTCCGAATTACTTGAGTCTTGAGGGAGTGAGCACACAAGCACATACAGTCACTGCGCGCGCTCTGGCCTTTTAATTCCAGGGGATATCGACCGCTTGTCCAACGATCATTCTCGGTGATAGTAGTGCACTCCGAGACCGCAGCAATCAGTCATACTTCCGACCTCCTCTTCCTAGGCTCGGACTCCCCCCATAACCTCCCGCTCGAACTCTCGCTCTGCCCACATCCGGCACTCCGCTCCTAGCGCTCACACTATCCAGCTCAATCGCCTCGCCCTCCTCGATACTCTCCACACTGTCGCTGGGGACCCGTCTATGCCGCACGCCAGGCTTCCCGCCGCCACCGTACGCTGAGCTTGGCGCGCCACCACTTGTGCCGACGCTGAGGATGCGCACAATCCAGTCGTTCAACCAAATCACGAGCGCGAAGACTGGGATCCGGATGGGTACAAGCGGCGACGGGTATCGCACGACGTCGTCGACCGCGCTTCGGCTGCCGACCGACGTCGAGGGGTTGTAGGGGTCGACCGGTAAGGGGCGTGCGTATATCGCCATGATGATGTACTGTGATGGATGATGTGTCAGTCCGGCAAATAAGAGACTATGTCTTAGAGAATCCTACCGCAGGAAAGATGAGAGCAAACAATGCAACATTTGCCAGGCTGCTGCCCCACATGCACAGCGCAGAAGTGGGAAGACCTGTGGAAGTGTATGAGCCTCAAATACCTACACTGTGGACTGGACACCACTCACCGAATGCGAAGTAGTATGCCCATCGCTCTTCCAGATGGCGCACTCGTCTTGAGAGGGAGAATCCTCTCGCTATCCAAATGAACCTGCACAAAGTATTGAATGTCGTATCCTGCTACAGGCACGATGCACTCACTCAAAGCAGTAATAGCTATAGGGCCTGTCAGCACTCTTCCAAAAGCGCAACAACTCAGAGTGACTGCACTCACGCGTCTATCCAGCAGAGAAACACGAAACCGGCAAGAGGTCCAACATACGGGATGTACGCCAGCGCAAACGAAACCACGACGGACGTGCAGACCATGACGCCGCGGTAGGCAGAAGTGGCGAGCGCGTTGAGCATGCCGCTGTATGTATTAGGTGGCTGCGCCGCGGCGCGCGATCCGTGTTGCAGCGTGAAGGTGCGTTTGGCTATGAGCGTGCACCATGAGCTCTACAGTAATCGTGAGAGATGAGTGCGTGAACGGCTCCTCATAACAGGCTGCGAGAGCACCGCTCTTTGCATTGCATGATCAGAGAATGCAAAATATGGCATCACGGGGTGGCGCACACGCCATCCTATGATAACGGCAACGATATTGGCTCATCAAAGTGCGTGTAACGGCCAGGCAGAGGAATGGCATATAGCAACCCAAATCACACGAGCAGGAACTCACATTTAGGTAGAACGAGACGCCAACAACAGGCAGTAGCCAGAGTACCTGGTAGAACCATCCAACGTTGCGATGCAGCCATTTCTGTTGCCCTTGCGCGAGTGGGAGGAGCAGCCAGTCAAAGAAGTAGATGGACACGAGAGAGACGGTGTTAAGCATGAGCGACTTCAGTACGTTCGAGCGTATCTCAGAATCACTATAAAGAGTACATCAGCTCCTGGTAGCATGCATAAACTCTTGCCACGTACCTCGCAATGAGCTTAATCACTGTGTCCCACCGGAAGGCATCAACGAGCCCGCGTCCCGCGCATGTCAGCTGCAGCCAAGCGGTCTCTTGCAGAGATAGGAATGTGGGGTATGTTGCCCTCGATGAGACGTACTGCGGAGCCTGCGAAAAGGTCGAGCCTGAGGGAGATGGGGGCGCGTATTGAGGACGCGCGAGTCGGGGAGGCCTCGACATTGTCTGCGACGCCGACGCGGGGTGGCGGACGGCGAGAACGTGTGCCACCACACGCCCCGGAGCGCCCGTTCAAACTCCCTCCGCCACCGGGTCACAGCCGTGACTGCGTCGCTTTATGGCAAGTCTCCTGGTTCGATTGTCTGGCTGAGGCACTCAGGAACTCGGCACGTCGAACTAATTTCCACTCCGTTGAGGCCTTGAGAAATTTGAGTAAGACGAGGCGTCCATGTACACATTTTTATAAGACTACGAGCTGAACTACACGCGGCCACAGCCAAAGCAATAGAGGTCCGAGTCCGACGCCGTGTACAGACCGATATAATACGCGTAGTTTCACCATCCTATGGACACAACAATGGGGGGCACGATGACTGCGACGACAATGCAAGACAGACACACGACGAGCACAAACACAGCAGCAGACGCGCGATACAACATAGGGAAGCGGCTCCTCCTCTCCCCTCTCCCTCCTCCATCCGAGCGCCGCAGGCGCTCACGAGTTCACCTTCCACAGCTGTCGTCGGCGCAATTTGCGCGTGACGAGCACACCGCCTGATGAGCTGTTCCCGCCAAACGCGAGCACGACGGTTTCCTCCGCGCCTGTGCCACGAGAAATGCCCTGCTTGCGCAGCTCGATGGCATCTTTTGCGAACTTGAAGCGCGAGTGCACGGATCCTGTGCCGTAGAAATTTAAGCACCTTGTAATAAGAGGCGACGCGGATGATAGGGCTTACCTAGCTGGAATGTTGGCGACTCGACTGCCGCCTTGAACAGATCAAACGGCACGCGCGAATACACCTGGATAAGGGTCTCGCGACCCGCGTCGGCGTGTTGACTGGCACCCTCGGGCAATGGCGTCGTAGGAGTCGCCTGTCCGCCATAGTTGACTAGGTTTGGTAGCGTTACAACGAGGAAGTTGAATATGTCCTCGCGCAAGCGGTGCGCGTACGGCCCAAAGATTGCTGTACGCAGGTGTGGAGGTTGATCAACGGTCGGCGTGGATGACCCGTCTGACGAGGCGGGTACGGTGTCGACAAAGTCCAGCCAGGACGGCAGAGTCTCGAGGCTGATCGATTGTTGGCAGATTTCGTATGCATAACTGCATAGTTCTTCCATGCGTCCGAGGAGGCAGCCCGCGGCAAGAACGCCCCGCGCGTTTTCGGGACGGATATTAGCAAGGGATACACCGGAGTACAGATAAGCCAAAGCTGCGAGAAGGTTAGCGCATGCTCAAGCTACTGGAGAACGGCCTTGCGTACCATGATGAAAGCCCTAAATGGAGTATGAGCGATAATTTCTACTGATAACGATGAAACAGCTACGCACCTCATCAGTGACCTCCGGTTCTTGTTCAAGATTAACGTAGATTATGTGTTGACCACCCGTTTGTGGAGACGTGGACATCAAGTGCGCAAGGTATGGAGACCGGGACAAGATGAGTGCGTGTAGTCGGTATATAGTCCCGCGGACATGCTACACCGAGCGTCAATGACACTCGAAGCGCATGGAAAGAGTAAAGAGAACACACTAGTAGTGTATCGGCGTAATTCTATGACTCGTGGTCAGCGCGCGTCACACAAAGGACAACAGAGAGCACGTACTCCGGTCTGGAATCCAGACTGGTATAGGTGGTTCACAATGTCTTCATTGTGCATCTGATAGATAGACGGTGGTCTGTCGGCGGACATCGGGTCAGCACAATCGCGCTCGCAAGATCGAGAGCACGTCCGGAAGGTAGATCATCTCATCTGAGAACAAGACGCGACAGATAGACGCCCCAGCGACAAAGAGGAAAAATCTCCCCGTCCCATAGAGTTCGGCTCGTCGCGACAATATGGTAAGGCTGAAACCGTACAAGACCGCCTGCACGCGCGAGCGATACTCCACGCGAGCACAAGGTCCTACGCACGTCATACTTTTTCACTTCGCTAGAGCCTCTCACGCGCGCCTCTGGTCGCAAACAGCAGAGCAAGTGTGCCTACACGACCACGCGAGCCCGCTTCTCCTGGCATACAGCACAAGCAGTAACCCGAGTACTCACTGAGCATATCCGTTGGTGGCAGGGACGCTTGCGCTCGTAGAGGGGCTGGTATGATTCGTGTACCCATCCTCCGCGCCCGATGCTGCCACGCCGTTGCTTGGTCCGCTGTGTCCGTTGATCATCGTTGACATGGTGTGTATGATATTCCCGGAGCTCGAAGAACACAAAGACGCGATTGATGAGGACAGCCAAGGACAGCGGAGGGAGGCCGTACGAGCAGGGTGAAAGAACAGACGAGCACCTCAGACGCCCACGCGACACGCGAAAGCTCCTCAGTCACGCTACAGTCACCAGCAGTCACAGAGTGATCACACAGCCAGTTTAGGAAGGCGGCAAGTGGTACCGCTGTGGCTGCTTTCGTTTTCTGGTGTTCAACCACAGCGGACATCCTAGGAACCTGTTATATGAGCAGCTGGTGTTTGGAGAAAATGTCGGTGAGTTCTAAATGATGGCGTGGGATGACTGCGATTCTCACTGGTGGTCTTCGAGGACAGTCAGCGCTCGTAGTACCATGAATGCATGTTTCTTCCACTGGTATCACTGCATACCGTAACGGAGTACGAAATATGCACATGGGTCCTCCGCCAGACAGTCAAGCTTATAGGTTAGTCTCGGGCGAGCTAGCGATTACATGGTCAGGCTTAGGGCCTGCGTCTTGTGCTTGAAAGTCGAGGGGAACTTATCAATCAGCTCGCGACAAACAGCGAGCTGCAGCACCACTTGCAGCACCGAAGATTGATATGTACGCGGGTCTAGGCGCATCGTTCAGAAGCGTTGAGTCCATTGCTATACAATCATCGATATTCACAGGGAAGTCAACGCTCTTAGCTTGAGAAGCCTCCGACTGTATTGCTCATCTCATGACAAGCTCACCGCAATTGAATCCATCCCTCATCTCCAGTTCGCCAATTTCGTGCACACGACACGCGACCACCCTATTCGACACTTGAAGCGAGGATCTACGGACCGTTCTCCTGCGAGGGCGCCGGACAGAGTGCGGGGAGACGTAAAAGCGAAGGTCGCCTCGACAAACTGTGGCAAATCCTTATTGAATGTCGCGTGCACCCCGTAGCTTACACATCCCCGCGCAGCCGCCCCTCTCGGAGGGCACAGACCGCTCTCGAGCCCTGCTCACCGACAGACCCCGCGCACCCGTTCCGTCCAGCACATGTCCTCCCGCTCCTCACGCCCCGCGTCCGGACTCCCAGCCAGCCAGTTCAAGAAGCCGACCATGTCCGTCACCTGCCCATACCGAACTGCCTCGCTCCCCATTGACCCTGAACCCTCGTCTTCGCCTTCGCGCCGGGTTACAGGTTCCTCGGCGAGCGGGGCCGGCAGCGCGTCCATCGCCACGAAGGATCGCATCAGGTTGTCTGTGATCCCCAGCGCCCGCGCCTTCGCACCACATATCGGTGGGTACCCCGGTGGCGGGCTGGCATATCTTGGGCCCTCTTCTGCCACTTCCGGGGCTTCTGTGTGGCCATGAGCCAAAGGAAGCAGCGTACGCGAAGCGCAGTGAGGCGAGGACGCACCGTCGATTCTCCCCCGACCTTCCGACGCGCCACCGCTCGGGCGCTGCGTCTCCACGTCCGTCGTCAACGCGGGGGTGATCTAACGCAATGCAGGCACAGAGGCGCGTCCCCGGAGGGTGTTCGACGCGATAGGCAGTCGGTCAGCACAGGTCCGCGCCCATAAAGCACGGGTAAGGGAACATCTGCTGACCATGTGCGACCGGTCGGAGGCAAAGTGATCAAGATACACGTCGGCGCGTATGACTCTGAACACGCTATGCGAGATCGTGCCGCACGCAGGGAAGCAATGGGAGGGCGATCTGATGAGTGCCGTGGGGACACGCGGGGACGCGTTTAGGGCGTGCGGGGCGTACCTGTGGAACCTCTCGTCGACGCAGCTGCGGGCGCGCGCGGCGGCATAGGGAAACGTCCCCGCGATGTAGTCTGGGCGGCGCGGTCAGCATGCGCAGCGGACGTGCGCGGCATCAGGAGCGCGATCGTGTGCTCACGCGCGCTCGAGCTCGTGCGATCAGGGCAGAGCGAACGGTCATTATCACGTTCTACCGGAGGGCGGGAATGGCGAATGAGTAGAGACAGAATGCTCACCTATCCATGAGCAGGGCACAGGGAGGGTCGTGTCAAAATCGTAGACCCAGGCATGGCGCTCCGCAGTGCCCTGCGAGTCCGACTCGGGCGTGGGGGCGCCATCAGACCCGGGGTCAAGTGGGGTGCGGGGTAATAGAACGAGTACGACGTGATAATCCCAGACGACGACGCCACTAGGTGTCTTCTGGCTCCAGAGAGCGACCTAGACGGTGGAGGAGGTCAGCCAATGTCCGCTGAGCGTCGTCGCCGTACATGTAGTCGGTGGCTCAAGAAGGCCCGGCTTTATAGTTCCAGCAGCTTTCATATCGAGAGGCCGTCTCGGACGTTTTTGCTCTCATGGAGCTTGGAGCACCCTATATTGAACGCGACAGCTTGAATCCGGCGCTGGAGCCAGGACTCTTGCAGGAGTGCAAGCGGGGCATAATCCTGTCGGACGCCTGGCATGTGCTAAGTAACAGACCAAGTGTAGAAAAGCTGTCTATGCGTCAAGCTACCTCGAGTAACATAACATACATCGAGTGAGCTATAGCGCAAGACTGTAAGAACGCGGACAAGACGGTGGTGCGGCCGATATGAAAGATGCTGTAGCCACTTTGAAGTGCAGTGGAGAGAAGGTAATTGAATCACGGACCGTTTTACCGCCGTTGGAGATGAAAACGACGTAGATCTGCCACGGCCAGGGCCCACGGTCGTCCGCAGTGGAGTCGGCATCCGAAAGTTGAGTAAATGCTTGAGCGAGGAGGTAGATGTTCTCTTCACAATAGCAGGAGGTATAGACGCTGTCGGAAGGGAGTGGTGGCGGAGAGGTGTCGATGTTGGAGAACAGTGGTGGCGGAGGCATGTCGGTTTCGGACGAGAGTGGTGGCGGAGACGACTCCGGAGAGAGAGCATGGTACATTATGATTGCGATGGTGCAGAAGACAGGTGAACGAGCCAGATGGTGCAGAACGTAGGTAGAGAGCAAGATGCAAGATGCGAGCGATACGTAACATGAGTGAAAGATACGCCCGGTCCTAGTAGTGACCACGATGGCCCATTACCCTGCGCTATTTACAGGAACCCTCCTAAGTATAATACAATGCGACTCGGCATGCTTCGCTTGAGTAGACCTGAGGGTATGGTAGTGCCGGGCGGCGCGGGGCTCGCCGCGAGGAGTGGGGGTGCGCGGTGGGAATGACTCGCAAGGCCGGTGCATAGTCGTGACTTCGTGATAGACAGTGGTGGGATGATCTGCGCGGACCGAGTTGAGCAACTGAACTGAACGAGCGGAAAGAGGGATGGCGCGCGAACGCGGAGCGGGATGGAGAGCGGGAGGGAGGAAGCGCGACTCACAGTGGGTATAGAACATCACATGGGGTATGAGGGGTGATTACATCACTGGGCCTTGCCCTGCTTCCCCGAGGACGGGACCGCGGAGGGTAGAGGGACCTGGTCGATGCCCCATGACCCCTTGCCATGGAACGCGTCCACGAACTTCTTCTTGAGCAGGATGTCCTCGAGCTCTGGTGAGGAGCGCTCTGGACGGAAGGGGACGAAGATGGGCTTGTGTCCGGATGACTTGGGCGCGGCCCGCTTGGGCTGTGGCGCGTGGACGGGGGAGGTGGTGAGGATGATGGGGCCCTGGCCGTTGTTCGCGGGGGACGCTTTCGATGGCGAGTGGTGGGGGTACTGCGAGGGGGCGGCAGGCTTAGGGAGGAGCCCGGAGTTGTTGGTGAAGGGGTGGGTCGCGAGGGGGTCGAAGGACTTGAGCACGGAGTTCGACATGATGTGCGGTGAGAGTTGGGTGAGAGTGCGGTGGCTAAACGCGAGGATGCGCAGGGGTGAGAGCGAGGGCGAGATTTACGAGTGGGGATGTCCGATGGGATGAGGGGATGAGGGGAAAGTGGAGCAGGAGTACTTATACTCGGATTGCGATGAGGATAAAAGAAAGAAGAATAGCGAGCCCTGGCCGCTAAGTTGTGGCATGGGCTCGTGCCCGATGGAACGGACGGAAGAGAGGGCCGGGAAAACCACGGTGTCCATGTTTGCGATCGGCTCCCGTTCGGTCACCTGTTTAGCCCTCGTCCCCACATGTCGATCCTCGACCGGGATCCTGGATCGCGGCAGGCGCCCGGTTCCTCCCCCGCCACGCGCCAATTTCGGCTCTGCTCGAATCTACGATCGCGCGCATCGCGATCTCGCCGAGAGCCCACTTTCCGCTCCACAACGCCTGTGCTTCCTCCCCCCATCATCCATGGCCAATCATATCCTAGCTCTTCCTATCGTCTCCCATTCGTCGCCCGCTCGCTCGGTCTTGGGTGTTTCTCCGAACCTGCCGGTCGTCCGAAAGCACTGGAACACTGCTGGTGGTTCCTGTCAGCCGTGCCTGCCCCGGATTGCCTGGGAGCCTTGCGGCAAGAAGGAGATGCGGTCAGCGTCCGTGAGGTCTTACGGCACACGGAGCGCTCTCTGACAGTGCGGGGAAATGATGCAACGACCGCAAATTTGGTCGTCTGCGCACACTCTTCGCCGCCTCGTGGTGGAGCCCGCTTTCCAGCGTGTCCAGAGGCCCCGCCAATAGAGATGTTTCGCAACGCGCGATTTTTCGTGCCCGTGAAGTACCAATCCAGAGCGGAGCAAGGTCAAAGTTCACACGGGAGACACCTGGAGCAAGGCCAAAAGAGCTCCAGCCGAGGCGGGGCAAACGCATTGCGAAATAGCTCTAATGCCTACAAGTACCTCACATAGATGGTGAAGAGTAGTCCAGGTTAGTTTCGTTCCCATCCATTCTGGCACCCGCAGCCTCGCAGTCAAAATGGTCCTGTACACCGCTTCTCAAGGTATATCGACTTACTGATTCTAGCGAAGCGTTGGCCAGCTCCGTAGAGAGTCCCTAGTACGTCTCCAGCCGAAACGAGGTCCGGGTCTGAGTTGGCGGTACTCACGGGGGCGGTTTGATATGCGCCGCGTGTACGGCGTACGTTTTGAGGTATAGGGACCTCTTTGTTCAAGGTGAGTATGCTTGCCACGAGGAATTATGCTCCGCTCAATACAAAACTTCGCTTCGGTGCAGTGCAAAGCCTTGCTAGCCCGGAGTGCCCAATGCCCATGATCATTTGGTCTGTTCGATACGAGGCATAGGGCTCCGGTAACCCCCATCTGTTCTAGGCCTTCCATTAAGCATCTGGGAGGATTGCCAGGGGTCCCGTGTCCATCCATCTCTGCTAAGCCGACTCAACTCATCAGCCTGTACGTCCCGCAACGGGGGAAACATTGACACGATCGCTATCACCCGCCGGCGCCGTATGTAACCATCACTTCTCTTACATGCTCGTCAGTCACGACGCTTGTCGTCGCGCCGACCGTCCGACAGCCTCAGGATCCGGACGAGGCACTGAGTCAACACGGCTTCCCCAGTGCGGGGTTATGGTGCTCACAGCCGCCAAATCCGGTCTATTACTGGCGTTCGGGCTGGTGCAGTGGCGGTTGTGGCACAGCGACTGCCCAAACGGACGGGCTTGGCTCTCAAGAACGCGAGTGCTTCCCGGCCGTTCTACCCGCATACCGCACTGTCATGGTGCGTCAATCCTTCAGTTAAGAATCTATTTTGGAGCCTGGGTACCGCTCAAGGCCCCATCGCTCATGCAGTTTCATGACGGCCTGTGCTTGCTATGGAGGGTCGTCCGACTACGCATACCCGCCCATGTGTCACCCTCTTGTTGCGTGCGAGGACGCGGACACCTGCCGTGTCGTAAACAGCCAGATTACGTCGGGCGCGGGCACAGCCAACCCATCGGAGAGGGCGTTTTGCTTCCTCACATTGAACTCAGATGACTCAGAATACGTCTGCACACCTTCAGCTCTTCGCCCAACTGACACGCTCTGGCACGGTTCAGGCCACGCGCGGTCCGAACGGCCTAGGAAGCACCTCACGCATTCCCGCAACTTCAGTGCCAGTGGTTTGACGCAAGCTCAAGTGTGGCCTTCGTCCATCTTCTCGCCGCATGGCGAGAAGGCCGTTCTGGGATCCGGTCGCACGATTGGGTAATTATCTACACGTACCCCGCACGAAGACGTGGGGGGCGACCCGACGGTGAATAGCAACGCAGTGCCGGCGCCGCGCTGCCCCACGTTGTCTCCCCGCAGCCCTCCTCGGCCTTGTTCCGCGGTCAAAGAAGCACGAAGGCAAACTCGAAGCGGCAACGGACGCAGACGCGGCCGCGTCAGGTGCCCCGCGCGCGCAGAGTTTGCGTAAACGCGACCGGCCCAGAGGCCCGAAATCCATGAGAGAATGTGTCCTGCTTGTCGTTGCGCGAGCAGACGTGCGCGCCCGCTACCACACCGAACACCCGTTTTGCGCCCTCGGCGACTTGCATCGTACGATATATCGGGGCCCCCGCAGCCCGTTGTGTGCGGGGCGCTGTCACGTTGCTCGTCCGCGTTCGCACCGGTGTCTGAACGTATGGACGTCGGCTTTCCGTGCATCACCAGCTCGAACCGGTCGTTCCGAGCGCACATGGCCTTGGAATCTGGCGCGGACGCTTAGCAGCCACCCCGCGTCTCATGCTAAACGTCGGCGGCCCTCGCGACAACAACGTCAAGGGCACCCCCGGACCACCCTCCGGAGTCCGTACCCCCTTCAATGCATCGCCGACGTGCGCGATCCGCTCAACAAACTTGCACCCTAAACGTGAGCGCGTGCGCGGGCGGCCTGGGGATGAATTGCCGGTGCGCCCGCATCGCGATGCATCCGCCGCTGCGCCTGTGGCACCGCCGGCCGACGCTCGGGCTCGCTCGCGGCAAGGTACCTGCCGTATCCTGCCGCTCCACTCTTCGCTCAACACGCACAACTACGTTCGGGGGACAAACACAGGAGAGGAAATAGCACGGAACAAGACGGAACACGGCGAACAAAATCAGGTTAGTACGTTTTTCATTATCGTCGTCCGCCCTGCGAGTCATCCTGCTCTATTATCATTTCCCCCTCTCCAGGTCCGATCGCGGTCAGATGGGCGGCGCTGCATCGACTGTACGCAGGTCACTCGCCTGCGCTCCACCACCTTAGCATCGTCTTAGCATGCAGAGCGGGGACCCGTCGTCCCGCCGGCATGCACGCTCTCCGGAATCACACTCAGGTTCGCGGAGAAGGTGCGCGAAAGCGGTGCAGCTGCATCCCAGAACGAACGACGCTAATTCGCCGGCCCAGAGCGCTCGATGGGGGAGGTCGATGCAAACAATGACGACACGACGCGCAGATCGACTGCATCCTGCTCGCACGCCGCGTGGGTCGCCCCTACTCGAGAGTTGAGATTCGACGAGTCGATGCGCGATAATTGCGGCACCTGCGCGCCCCCACAGTGGCACTGACATGTACGGCCTCGTACTTCCCCGGGGGGCCAGGAGGGGTGCTCGCGGTTGCAACACCGCGACGCCGCGCCCAATACAGTCGCCTCTCCCGGCTCGGCTTATCGCCAGGCCCGCACACCTCCCGCGCGCAATCGACTCCACCATGCTTGCAGCGGCGGCGGAGACGGCGGCGCTTCGAATGATGTGCGCTGCCCCAATTCGTCGCGCCCCAGGACTTCCAGGACTTCGCGGGGCTTCTGTTCGTACGCCTTGGCTCAGGGCTGGCCTGGGTCGCGCTATCGACGTCTGTTGCGTCATTGTTCCTGGCCCGCTGCGGTGGAGGGTGGGTGGGCGCGCACGATCGTGCACCGCGGGAGGTGCCTGCGAGTTTAGCGTTGTTCGATCAGCGGGCGTACCCCAGCCTTGACCATTTGTAGAGGGGGCATCTGGTGATTGTCCCAGGTGTGCAGAAGAGTGCAGATCCGACCACCATGCGGGTGGTAATGGATGTAAATGTCTCTATGAGCAAATGTTCGATGATCAGCCCTTATTAGACGCATTTGAATCTGAAAATCTTCAAAAAGCATAGGTACGCACCAACTACCATAGAAGTCGAGACGGCGCGGCGAGTACAGATAGCAATTCCTCGTGATATCCGAGGCATAGTTGCATGTGAATGTGTTCGATGTCGGCTCCCATATGTTGTTAACGTAGATCCCTATGTGTGTGTCATTTCTGTGTTCCGACGGTGAGGAAGCTTGTGTCTGCGTTGCCAGTGCCGGTGGTGTATATCATGAAATCGAGATGGTTGTGAGCAAGCCGAAAGTAGGATGCCACGTCGGTTAGATAAGATGAGTGCTCAAGAGCGTCTATCTAATCTCTCGATCAAAGCCCGGGCGCTTCCAGAATTTTTGCCACCGTCCAACGAAAGCTGGGCTTCGAGGTATTCCAGTCTCGACACCGTCCGCTAACTTGAGCTCGTCGTCTACCATCATGTCCACGACGCTTCCATTATTCTGGCACTTGTCCTCAGCAAAGAAGAAGGAGCGGCTTGACGCGTCCGTGAAGCTTGTCGCCGCGCTCGAGCATTTCCAGTCGCAGTTCGTGCCAAAAGACTCGCCGGAAACTTCAGAAGACGAGGACGAGGACGGAAACAAACCGAAGTCAGACGGCCTAAACCACCTCAATGCCCAAGACGTTGCGTACTCAATACGACGTCTTGTACGCGGTCTGGCCAGTCCAAGGGAGAGCAGTAGGATCGGCTTTGCGGTCGCCTTGACGGAGGTGCGTACAGTTAATTCGGAGAGATGGAGGTGGAAGGGTACTCTGCGCAGAAGAATTCCACAAGCTTGCGCTTTGGTATCACTGTTTAACTGCCCCTTGTGCAGTCACGGCATTGAGCGGAGAGGAGAATACTCGTAGTGAGTGCAGAGACGGGCCGGTCGATCAGTCCGTCGCCGTTCTGCTCTGCCGACACGGAACGAGAAACATCGTAACTTGGACACATAGGAAGATGCGATGCCGCGCTTGCAATGCAGTCGAACGTGGAACATTGTAGGGCAAACCAGTGGCAGCCGGATATCCCAGACCCTTCCACTTCCCTTTTTCGATTCTACCCTGTATTCGTTCGCTCACTCGTGACATGCAGCTGTTGTCCAGGATAGACACTGTGACATGCTCTCAGATCGTCCTACTCGTCCTCGACTCGTCAAAAACCCAGGGCTCCATGACCGGCCAGGAAGAACGGGACGTATTCTTTGCCCGTCTGTTTGGTCTCACCGCTGTTATTCAGTCTGGTCTCCTGCTGCGCGAAACGACACTGCCCTCTTCGTCGACTGCTGCATCGGATCTGGAGGGCTACACGGAGGTTATCACTGAGCTGCTCGCGCTCGGAGAGAAGAAGTCTTGGCTGCGCGAGAGCGCCTGGTGGTCCATCGGTCTCGCGGCAGATGCCTTGGCAGCGTCTGCAGTTTCCTGGAAGGGCGAAGCGGTGGACGCGACAATCTCCGCGTTATACTCGGAGACCAAGGCGTGGACGCCCGAAAAGGTCGCGCTCACGCTTAAACTACAAGCCGCCTACCCTTCTCGCGAGTGGAAGAAGCTGCTGGCGCCGACGTTCAAGAACCCTGATCTGCTCAGCACGGGGAATCTCTCGACGCTCGCCCGGATATTGAAGGTACGGTATCTTGGCGCTAGTCAAAATGGCGTTTCCTCGCACATAACACTCACTCCGCGCGTTCTATGCAGGAATCCGATGCAGACGAGGACCAGGAGACAGATGTGCCGAAATCGGGCTCATGGAAGCCGCAGCTGCACTTCGTTTGGGACGTGCTCCTCGATCAGCTCCTCTCCAAGGACGGTAGCGCTCGCGCGTCCAAAGGCACCTTCCCAGAATTTTTCCGGATCGTCGTTGATGGTATGTTGCCTCCCTCCGCCGCTACCGCGCTTTCGCTCCCGGTAAGGCTAACGCTTATCGTGCTGTTCCGCAGAATCTCTGTTCGCTTCGACGTCTTCGCCCGAGCGGAAATACTGGGGCTTCCAGGTGTTCCAGAGGGCGCTGCCCCGCGTTACCGCAGATGACATGCCCATGCTGTTCACGAAAAATTTCATGCGCTCATGGATCAATCACCTATCGAACAGCGACCGCTATCTGCACAAGGCAGCCAGGCAAGTGGTACGTCTCACCGCTCCCTATCTCCGCGGGTGCGCGCCCGCCTCATGCAAAGGCTAACTTTGACTGATGCAGGTAGCAGACATCCAGAACGCAGTCAAGGGGGACCCCCGCATTGGGTTCTCGCTGATCCTGCAGCTGACGGGCGGCAACGGGAGCCGGCAGTTCGACAAGCTGACGAAGACGAAGACGGTTGAGTCTATCCTTACGTCAATGGACGAGGAGGGCATTCAGAGCTACATCGACTTCCTGCTCGAGCAGGTCGACGATGGACCCTCTTCCGAGACGTAGGAGCCTTCTGTTCTCATGCGCCCCTTGCGTCGACGCTGATCGTCCCGTTTTGGTGCAGGGCGGACATCCAAGCTCTCAACACGCGCCGGGCGTGGGTTATCGAGCAGCTGGCCTCGCTCATCCGCAACGGGGCGATTCCTAAGAGCGACGCGTGGATTCAGACGATCCTCGATTGGCTGGCCGTGCATGGTCTGTTCATCGTCTCCAAGAAGTCGGAGAAGAGCGTTATTCTTGCCGTAAGCGCCCCGTCCAGTGCGCACGAGGAACCGCAGGTGTAACTGACTCCGCGCCCCTCAGCTGCGCAGCGTTCCCGCCCCTGCGTTCTCGGAGGAATTGCGGAAGATCTGCCGCGATCGCCTACTCGCGTGTCTGGCCGAGTTGACGGTACAGACGACGCTCGTGAAGGGTATGTCTTCGTGGCCTATACTCGGGACGCGTCGCGCTGACGGTGACAAATAGATGAGAGCAAGACGGCGAAAGTCGCAGGGGTGGCATCTGACGGAAGGTTGTGGGTGTCGAGACTACTCTCGACGATCCAGCAGCTTGAGAAAGACACGAAGCACGTCCGCCCGCTCTCGGAGGTCGATGAAGAGGAGACAGAACTGCGCCAGAAGGCCCACCAGATTCTGGCCCGCCTCAAGGACGTGAGTTGCCTTACCCTCCGCCCTCCAAGGCGCCGCACTGAATACATGTACGGCAGGCGCCCGAGGATCAGCGTGAGGCCGCAAAGGGTATTGAGCTGTTGCTCTCGTCGACGCTCCTCCATCAATACTGCGTGGACGAAGATGATGCGGACACAGACGCCCTGGAGGTTCGTACAACGTCTATTCACTCCTTCACTGCCATCTCATGTGATATCCACAGAGCTGCCTCGACGGCGCTTCGCGCATGTTCCCCGCCGAGGCCAAGAAGAGCAAGAAGTCGCGCAAGTCAATGGGCGAAGACAAAGGCAAGGAGAAGGAGCTTCCTGCGCCGATCGACGTTCTCGCCGACACGGTCATTGGCTTCCTCGAGAAGGGCACCGCGTACATGCGGGCGGTGGCCAATCAGGTCTTCTCGCTGCTATCGGGCGCGGTGCAGGAGAGCACGATTGATCTCATTCTCACCGTGAGCGTCCCGCTGCTGTGTGGACATTGAATTGCTTGCTTATCTTCCTGGATGAATCTCGGTGCAGCAATTGGAGCGGCGCGATCCCGAGGAGCTGATGGCAGACGAGGACGAGGACGTCGACATGGACGACGATGAGGAACAGGAAGACGGCGAGGGAGAGGATGACGAATCGTCCTCGTCATCGGAAGGCAACGAAGACGATGACGAAGAGGAGGAAGGGGACGAAGAGGCGGATCTAGAGCTCCGGCGCAAGATCGAGGAAGCGCTGCGTGTCAACGGAATCTCAGCGGCGACGGGCGACTCCGACGACGAATCGGAAGAGGATCTGATGGACGACGACCAGATGCTCGCCATTGACGAGCAGCTGGCCGCGGCCTTCAGGGCCCGTGCCAGCGGGAAGGGGCACCGAAAAGGCAAGTTTTCAGACTTCATGGTTCGCTGTGACCACGCTCAGACTTTCCCCACAGACACCGACGCGCAACGGGAGGCCACTCACTTCAAGAACCGCGTGCTAGACCTCATCGACATATTCGTGAAGAAGCAGTCAACTAGCCCACTCATCATCCGTCTTATCCTGCCTCTGATTGAGCTGACTGTGGCGACGGGTCCGGATGAGAAACAGCTTGCGGACAAGGCGACCGGTATCCTGCGAAGCAGGATTGGCAAATCCAAGGATGTTCCCACCTCGGTGCCGAAGGAGGACGCCGCGAAGACGCTGGAGGAGCTGCACACGCTCGCCAGGAAGGCGTCAACGCCTGAGGTCTTGACCACCCTCAACCAGTGCAGCATCTACCTGTCCAGGGTTCTCTTGCATCACGATGCTTCCGAACCTGTCTTGAAGGCCTATCGGGAGTCGCTCACGGACTTCGTGTCGCGCAAGGCATCGCGTCTCAACCCGACATTCGTCGGCGACTTTGTGAAGCGGTATCCCCAAGCTGCGTGGAGTATTCGGGACGACTTTGTCCAAGCCCCCGGAGTTGCCCTCAATGGCTTCCGTCAAGCGCAAGCCTTCCACTTCATCAACACGCTGGTCAACCAGCTGCAGGCTCTGGTAAGTAACAGTTCCGGCGTCACTCCCTTCGGTAATCTCACACCTCATGCAGGGCGACCGCAAGCCGGAGATACTGGAGTTCATGCCCAAGCTGCGCCAAGCTATCCTCGACACACTCTCCAATGCGTGCACCAGCGAGTCATCGCTGACGCCCGCGCATGCTAAGGAGATCCTCAAGCTCGCTCTCACCTCTGTCCGTCAGACAAAGCGATTCACTGCGACCGTCGAAGAAGCCGCGTCGATCTGGGAGCCTTCGAAATGGACAGACCTTTCCGCGACGCTCGCCGCCAGCGAGCGCTTCAAGTCCGCAGTCGGGCTGCAGGCGATGTGTAAGCAAGTCGTTCAGCTACTACAAGAAAGCAGTACAGCAGGTGCGAAAGCATCGGGCAAGGACAAAGCGGCGACGAAACGGAAAGCGGAGGCGGTGGCTGCGGAGGAGGATGAGATTGAGGGTACTGCTGCGCCCGCCAAGCGGGCGAAGCACAAAAAGGCGCGGAAGGAGAAGAGCGGCTAACTGCTCGATGTACCAGACCGGCCACTCGTACTAGTAGATATCGACTTCAGGAGATATTGCAGGTCGTTTACGGACATGTGTCGCTCGACTTCAGATGAACCGGGTCCGAGACATCGCCGAACGAGTTCCGCGCATTTGCGCATCCTGCGAGATTCAGGCGTTAGCTGTGGACCGGTCCCAGGACGCTACGATCGGCGGAACGCTCACTTGGTCCGCTTGATCCGCTCTTCGATCACAATCTTCATGTTCGCTGCTTTCGTGGTTGCGACCTGCAAAACTGTCTCCGGCAACCCTGCGAGGCGCGCGCATTCCACTCCGAAAGACTCGGTGACAAGGCCAGGCTCAAGGCGGTAGAGGAAGGTGACCTCCCTCGTCCCGTCCACGCGCGTTTCCTCGGTGAAGCCCATGTGCATATTTCCGACGTCGGAGGGAAACATGCGCTCCAGGTCGGTCGCGACCTGTGGATAGTGGGTGATGAATAGTGTCTTGCACTTGACCTCCTGCACGAGATGCTGTAACACTGCGCCCGCTATCGCCATCTATGATCCGGCGACAGTGAGCGGGGGCGAGCGGAGAGTCGAGAAGAGGCCAGGCTTACCCCGTCAAACGTCGACGTCCCTCGGCCGAGCTCGTCTAAGACCACCAGCGTCTTCGAGGTCGCCATTTGCAGGATATCGCTTGTCTCCTGCATCTCGACCATGAACGTAGATCGCCCGCGGGCCAGTTCATCCGATGCTGTGAGGCGCCGTTAGCTCACGCATAACGATATTGCAACCTCTGTCTTCGCTCACCTCCCATCCTAGTTAATATCCCGTCGAGCAAACTAAGTTTCATCGACTTCGCTGGGACATACGACCCAATCTGCGCCATCTGCAGGAATCACATAATGAGTAGTATGCCAATGAAGACGGAATTTTTTACTCACGACGGCACACAGTGCGGTCATCCGGACCGCAGAACTCTTTCCGCCCATGTTCGGACCTACGCGGCTCGTGTCAGCGTATCCTACAGGCGATGGCCAATCCGTACGCACCAGTAATGATCCTGTGCCTGGTCTCACTCCCGCCCATCCTCACAGAGTTCGGGACAAACGGGTCCGTCCGCAACGCCTCGATCATAGGATGTCGACCCTCCACGATCTCAAGCACATCATTCTCCGAACCTTCACCTTCCTTACGGTCTACGAACTCGGGACGCGCATACCCTTCCTGCGCAGCGACCTGCGCGAGGCTGAACAAGCAATCTGCCACTGCGAGCTTGTTCACAGCGTCGCGAAGGAGCGCGTAGTACTTGTCGGTGATTTCCGCGAGGAAAGTGAGGAATGCCTTGCGGGCTTCTATGGCGAGGCCCTCTTTGTACTGCGCGCGCTCCTGCAGCTTCGCGCGCACTTCGGGCGTGTGATATCTACGCGCAAACTTCGTGCTACAGCCAACCTAATGTTTCAGACATGTGGAGGGTGAGCTGCAAAGCGAACTACTGTACCTAGAGAGCAGCGTCCAATTCACGGGGATGTCCCTGCGCTCGTCCTTACGGATTTCGACGACATACTGCACGAGGCGAAAACGTCAGTCACTTTCGTCGTGGATGGTATGGCAAAGTACCTCTTCGCCGTTCCACTCCGTATACTTCAGCGCTGGCTTCTTGAGAACCTTGCGGATCGTCTTGAGCTCGTCCATCAACTCGGACTCGGCTACTTGTATGCACTGACGCATCCTCAGCGATGAGCAAAACTCTGGACACCAGAGAACCGTTTTACCCACCGCAGTCAACGAGTCCAACTCCGGAAACCGATCTATGTCCGTCCACATAGCCTCCTCCTTCCCCTGCTCCGCCGCCGCGAAGTCCACCGCATCACAGATCTCCTTGACCGGGTCCCTCAGTCTCGGCAGCGACTCCACAATTCCCACCAGCAGCCCCGCGTGCAGACCCGCAGCCGGCGCGGCCTGCTGCGACTGTGCGGGGTGCGGGGGAGTGAAGGTCGTGGAGACTCGGCGAAAGGCTTTGAGAAGAACGGCGAGCTCCTGCGGGGTGCATTTGCCGTATTGGATGCGGCACAGTCCGCGCGCGAGGTCAGGGAGCCGGCGGAGGAGCTCGCGCAGTTGCGTGAGTCGGGGCGACCGGTTCGAGAGGATCTCTTCGACGGCGTCCGTCCGCTCGCGAAGGGCACTGTGCGAAAGTGAGCAGCGAGAAAGCTCGATAATGTATGGCGAGGAGAGCGTACGCTGCGTCGACAAGGGGTTTCCCTACCCAACTTCTCAAAAGCCGGGCACCAAACTTCGTCGAAGTCCGGTCCAGTATCCACATCAAAGAGCCCTTGGTAGTGTAGTCCGTGTCGTTGACATAAATCTCTCTACAAAATGTCATGAATACCTGTTTTGCATAAATCTGCTTACTTACAGAACTGTGCACTTACAGGTTTGTGAGCGTATTGGCGTTCAGTAGCATGTGTGTGCGTTCAGTAAACTTGGAGAAGAATCGGGTCTCTCGAAGAGCATCTGCTACGTTGAACGTGGCCAGATAATTCAGCGACTGAGCGAGGGTGATGACAACGATCTTCGAGAACTCCGTAATCGCTGCCATCAAGTCTCCTACGTCGAATAGTGTTGAGAAAGGGCGCGGGAAGGGGTACGTATGAGTGCAAACCGTTGTTGAAACCTTCCGACGCGTTAGCATGTGTCTTGTCGGTGTAGAACTTCGACAGAATCGCGAAGGCATCTGTGTACGCCATTTGCTTAGAAAATCGCTCTATGCGCATTCGATGCTCGGTGTGCGAGTGTCTGAGGGAAGACTGAGCATGAATCATATATGAAGGAAACTCGGGGAACACTTACTCGGTGAAGTGTTTGATCATCTTCTCTGTTGCAGGACTGAGTTTCTTTGACGGCAGCAGGAGTTCGTAAGGTTTTGTATGAACCATCCTGGTCTGCAGTCAGATAATTAGCGATGCAGTCACTTCGTTTGTGTTACTTTACACGTACCTCCAGTTCGGTACGCATATGGTTATCTGAGGTTGTATTTATAAGTTATTAAGTAGAACGCGCAGGGCGACCGCTTCACCTTCGAACTCGTCCCATACGACATCCCCAGTGCTCGGAGATATGGCAATCATGGCTATAGTGACTCGCTCATCTGTTCCCATACCGCCTTTTGGCTCTTCCAGGAAGCACATAAGCGGAGGTGCTGAGTTCGGGTCCAACTCATCCACAGAGTTGAGATCGTCTACGAACCTACACAATAGTGAATATACGTTGATATCAGCTATCATACAACTCACGTTGCGGCGGTGTACATATGTGTCACTTCGCGGCCGAAGAGTTCGTTGCGAGTCTCTCCAGCCTTCTTCAACGCTGCCGTTTCCGTCTGCTCTACTATGCCGACCTTGTAGCCATGCGACAGCAGTCTGATGGGGAAATGTTCAAGCAAGATACTACCACATGAAGTGTGTAACGTACTTCTTCATATGTACATCGCGACGATGTAACGGTATCATGGCGGTCAAGAAATTCCGCTTAGGAAAGCAGACCATTCCCAGCTCCTTGGATGCAATCTGCGCAAAGAGTGAGAGACCATTGAAGCGTGCTAAAATAATGCAAACCTTGGCGTCCTCATCAAAGAAAAGCATCTTATACCCGGACTGTATCATGAGGACAGTACCAGGGTATTTCGCTTTCAACTCTCGGACCTGTGTGCAGTCAGCAAACGGGTGGAACACAACTCAAAAATGGCCTACTTGTAACTCGAATGGGGTGTAAGGCTGTCCGCTTGGGCCAATTTCTTCTGTCTTCTGGCTCTTGGAACGGCTGGGGCCAGCGACAGGAGGACCCGTCTTCTTCGCTGTACCCTTCCCCTTTCGCTTCCCTTTCGAGCTCGAGCTGCTGAACATCTCCATCAACTCGCCGAACTTCTGTTCTGCGTCGTCTACGTCATCTTCCGCGGGCGCAGCCAATATTTCCGCTTCCTCCTCCACGTCCGAGCTGGGAGCTGCGTCGGCCGAACGGTTTGTGTTGTTGAAGACATCGGCACTCCCCAACAGGATTCTCTTCGCTCTCTCGTGTGCGTCACGCTGCGTAGCGTCTTCAATCACTTTTTGCGATTTGCTCGGTGAACTGGGATTGAAGCGCCATTGCTCGGCATGTCCGCCGCTCTTCGTGGCCGCAGCCCCAGATTTGGATGCGGACGCACCTGGTCGTCGGGGAGAGAAGAAGGTGCTGGTTGTGGTTCTCTGTCTCTTACGCACGGGTGCAAGTTCCTCATTCTCCGAGTCGAGAGTGAGATCAATGGGAGAGTTTCCTCTTTTGTTCTTGCTGCCGGCCTTCCCCTTCGTGGGTGTGCTGGGCCCAGATGTGGCCCCTGCAGAGCTTTGAGACTTGGAAAAGAATGAGGATATTGTAGCCTGCGTTCCATGCGGGGCAGACATCGACTCTGCCAAAGTGAGGCCTCCAAGACGTGCGCGAGGGCCAAAGTTTAAGATGCGGGGAGGAGGCAGAGGAGGCAGGTGGCGTCGGCTTAGACGCGCAGCTCGATCACCGCATCACTCAGTAACGCGTCCGTCACGCGACTGTCACGGGCACTTGTACGCGTCTCATCACGTGCTAGGCGCCGTCTTCCTCTCCGTCTGCCCGTCATGCTCCGCCAGGCCACTCGCTCCCTCGTCCCCGTCCTCCGCGCAAACGCACGCAGGGCGATTCCGCGGAGACATGCAGTATGTCTCGCGAGGACACATGCGACCATCTCCACCTCGGAACAGGCCACCAATGCCACAAACCGTACGCTACCAGCGTCATCCGTGTGCATTCGTTACTTACCGTGAATGAGCAGGGGCCGAGGTCACTCTGAAGCGGTTCTGGAAGTCGGTCGGAATTGACAAGCAGCAAGGGGGCTACGCCGTCACCCTTGACTCGCGGCCTCTCAAAACTCCGGGCGGAAACCCCATGATCATCCCACCACAGAAGAGGCTCGTAGCTGCGCTGGTCGCGTCGGAATGGGAGAACCAGGACACTGTGCTTAAGCCTCATGCACTACCTATGGTATGTCGCCTCCCTGGACTGTACCAACACCGTTTTAACAACCGTATAGACGTCCATAGTGTCAAGAGCTATCGACGCCTTCCGCGATGACGAAAACACGCGGAATGAAGTACGCGCACAGTTGCTGAAGTACTTCGAGACGGATACCATCTTGTCAGTTCTGCGTCACTTACGAAGGTTCCGGTATCACTCATATCCCGCTCTCCACTTAGCTACCACGCGGACGAGCCAGCAGCTCTGGTAAAGCTCCAAGAGGAACACTGGAATCCCATCCTCGACTGGGCGAAAAAGACGTTCGGTGTTGACATCGTAGTGTCAAACTCGCTCGTCGTTCCCTCTCAATCTCCTGAAACCATGAAGAAGTTTGAGGATATCCTCGCTCAGTTCTCCCCATGGGAAATGGCTGGTACGCACGGTCTCTGCGCTACTCCCCTCACTTGCGGCTATTGACGGCGTGAATCTAGCCATGGAACGTGCTACCTACAGCTCAAAATCCTTCCTCATCGGCCTGGCGCTTGTCATGCGCCGGTTAGACGTCGACCAGGCAGCCCAGGCCGCACACGTCGAGGTGAACAGCCAAATCGAGCTATGGGGCGAGGTTGAAGACAGTACGTCGTCCTAAAACATCTGTTCACTTGTATGCGTTCTCTGACAGCAACTTTGTCAGCCCACGATGTAGACTATCATGATATGCGGCGTCAACTCGGTAGCGCAGCGTGTCTGCTTGCTGCATACTGAGCAGCGCTCACTCCGCCATCTACTATACACTACATCCTAATCCACAGCCTTTCCGCTCTTCTCGGCCTATCAGGGGTTCGTTCGCGCCCGCGAGACCGCCATATTCATATATTGGGCGACTATCATGACACAACTAGTGCAACTACCAAGTTGCATTCTAATTGACATCAGGTGCGTGGCATAAATACCCTGAACGCGGTGCTCGTATTGAACTCACGAACTCGCCGGCATCACAGGTCGCAGTCCGTCCGACACCTTTTGAAATAACACTGCATCCGCCGGCCTGTGTGTGCCACGGACAAGATCGCCCTGTCTTGATATCATCGGAGAGGCTAGGCCATGAGGGTCACTCCCCTGCGATCTGCGTACTCCTCCGGCGATATTCCTCGCCGATGCCCACAGAAGCAACCCTGCGCAAATGAACTCTCTGCCTTTGACAGCAACTGCTTGCAAGAATCAATACACTGACGGCCGGCGCTGTTTGCGCTCTCTTTCCACACTTGATGATCACGCACTCACACTCGCAAGAATCTCAGGGTTGACATAGATAGACTCGGATCGTCGACACCTTGGATGATATACGAACGCCACTCTGCTCGTCCGCAGGATTGAAGACGTGAGTGGCTTCAATGTCTGTTTTCTCCCAGTAAGATGACCTTACGTTGACACAGGCTCGGCCGCGGGTGGTCGATTGCTTGCTTCTCAATGCAAGGGTCTCTACTTGTGCCGTAACTCGCGATCAACAACCCTGGAACCCATTTGCTCTATGACGAATCACACTACGAGCGCGACACTCAAGCAAAGCCGTGTGACCCGCCAGCAGATCGCAGCCATGTTAGTGTACGTTGGGCGCGGTGCACCATCTAATCTACGACCACACTCCTCGAGTGCCTGTCAAGACATTGCATCCGTAAATTGGTTGCGTATTCTCCTATATCTGTCGCATGCATCGCATCGCCGGGAGCGAGTACGACCGACACCAGCGCAGGCCTCGGACGTGTATAAAGTGACCACAGAAGTGTCGCCGTTCTAGCATCCCAAGCCTTTCATCTCTTTCTTCTTGGGTCAACAGTCCCCCTTTTTTCTCCTTCACTCCTTCCAGCCAGGCGCTGTTATATCTTTGCTACCATGTACGCCAAGGCCTTCGTCACTCTCTTGCTCCCCATCCTCGCGGCCCATGCCATGCCTGCCAAGCGCGACGGTGAGTGCGAAGATACTCATCAATCCATACATGATTTCCTGACAGCTCGTTCGCAGAATACGATGACGCTCTGTCGCTGATCACTGCGGGAGACACGGACCGTAAGTGCTCGCCATCGTCACACCAAGATAATAATCTAACTTGCGCCTCTCTTTCAGCTACTGGTAAGCCACATAGTCTTCCTAAACTTACGATATAGGGCTCAGCAGCAACGTCTATCGTAGCTTCTGCGGAGCTTAACTCCATCCTGTCTTCGCGTCAGTCTACATTCCCATCCGTGACACCTCCGATATACTGACGCCAAAACAGCTCCCACTGGCACTGCTCGTACGTCCCACTTATAGCACCAGCTCGAAGCTTTCGCTCACCACTAGTGCACGCCGCCATGCTCAGTCGCAGCTTTAGAAGGTACGCCCCACTCGCTAACCCGCACTCCTTCCTTCGGTCATATTGATACTCTCCGCCACAGCGAGCATCATATTGGACGAGGCCAGCCTCGCGATCCACCAGCTGCCCTCCGCGAGCGAGAGCCAGTTTACCGCGTACATCACAAGTGAGTGCCCACGCCTTCGCTGCCTCGGGTGTTGCGGCTTACGAGTACCCCGTGGCGCGTCCTTCGCCGCAGCCATCGCGGGCGCGCCTGTCGTCGAGGTCTCCTCCATTGGCGGGCCCGCGATTACGGTCGCCACAAGCACCGCCGGTGCAGCCACGACCTTCTTCGCCGGACACACGGTCTTTGTAGTCCCCGGCCCGGGGAAGAAGTCAGTGCATCGTTTTATCCGAGGTTTTGCTGTGTAGATGCTCATGGAGTATTGCAGGAACGGGGCGTCCGAGCTCAAAATCTCGAGGCCTTTGCTGACGGGTATGGTTGGGGCCCTTGGAGCAGTCGCTGCTGGAGCGATGATGATTCTCTAAGAACCGCTGCAGGGCTTCGGCTTCGGCACGAGCTGAGTAGCGTCCCTGTATTCGTGCTGTTTTCACAATATGTTGGGCGATTCTTTAACGTTTTAACACCGAGGCACACATACTGCATTCTAATCGACATCTGGTGCGTGTTGCAACCCGCCCTGCCACGTGGGCGAGTCCCCAAGCAGCATTGTTGTGTCTCGCCCATGAGCCGCCATTTGAAAAATTGCGCTGAATGTGGGTCAGCGTTGCGATGGCCTTTGGAAATTGGTAGTCGACGTCGTGAGCCTGAGAGACGGCCAAAGAGCAGGGCGCGCGATCGCATCTCGGGGCGGATCGCGACGAGCGCTTCGAACTCCGACGACTCACGAGTTCGCCGCCCACAAGCCTTCGGGCCACCAACAACCACCGCTGGCAGAAAATACCAGTAATAAGCGAAAGGGGACTGTGCTCTCTATCTAATGCATGTTTTAGGAAAGAACTGATTTACCTTTGCCAGATACAAAGACTCAAGTGCTTTCAGCCGCTACACCGTGACCGTGATCCATCATGGCCACTGAGTGCGCACGCATGTCAAAATCCAGACTCCTCCGGCACTCATCTCCTCCTCCCGCCTCCTCCACGGTGCATGATGCTACTGGACGCCAGCAAAATATACGAGGCACACGCGGTATGCTCCGCAACACGTCGCCCGGAGAGTCTGGCGCCGGGCCCGGGACCGCGTGACTAGTCGCGCTCATTGTCTTGTCCCCTGCGTGTTTCGCTGGGGCGGAGAAAGAGGACGGAAAGACATTTGTCTATTAAGGTAGCCTTTTGCGCTACACCGCCGTGTAATCACCCATACGCCTCGATTATGCGTCGTACTGCAATGGACTTTACCCACAGCTCATTCTACCCACCAGCAAGGCTGCTGATCGACGAGCCGCGGGAGCCGTATAAATACCCCCTCCGGTCCCCCACTACGGGCCATATCCTCCTGCGTCTCACTTTCACTCCTCCTCTCCCGTGCTTCGACTTCATTTCCGTTCTATCCTATCTGGAGGCAAGGGGAAGTTCCTCTTAAACAGTTTCCCCACTTCGGCCACCATACACTCATTCTCGAATGGTAAGTCCCTCCTCTCCTCGCCTCTATCATCTCTTGACTGGTTCTTGCCGTTGGACAGCAAGGTGGTCTTTACTCACTGGCAGGTCGAGCAATTTCGGCGCGGCCCGATGAACCGCCTCCGTCAACTCCAAACGAGCTGCAACCCGCGCCGACCTATCAACAAACTCCCCACTTCTTTACCAGCCTCCGAGCTCGCTTTCGTACCATCCAATCTGGAGGAAGGAGACTCCCTTCACCGATTTCCCCACTTTAGCCACCATATACTCGGCTTTTAACGGTAAGTCCCTCCTGCCCCTACCTCTGGCATCGCTGGACTAGTTCTCATCTTCAACAAGATGAGCTCTACCTCAGGTGACAAACTTCGGCGAGACCCAATGATTCGGTTTCGTCAACTTCAATCCAGCTACAACGCTCGGCGCCGCGGCCCCGTGCACAAACTCCCCGTGGAGATCCTAACGCAGATCTTCGCCAACGCTCTCGCCGAAGACGTAGACAACCCGTACCTCCTCCAGGACCTCTCGCAGGTCTGTTTGCAGTGGCGGAGCATCGTCGCAGATGCCCCGCTGCTCTACAGATCATTCAGGCTGCAGAACCCCACCTTGACGGCCCGTCACTTGGAGCGATCGCGCGGTCTTCCCCTCGACGTCGACATCCACGACGTCAAATTCGACGTTTCTGAGACAGTTGCGCTGATGAATAGCGTTTCCACCCTGGGTCCTCAGCTGGATCGGGTACGTTCCCTGAGCGTGATCTCGCACTCGTCCAAGATGAGCGCATGGGTCCTGGGCATGGTCGAGGACTTCCCCCATCTCAAACTGGCGAGCCTTTCGCTTGCACTCACCCGCCAAGAAAAGTCGGTCTCCCTACGCTTGCCTGATTCGGAAGAGGCAGGGCAGACCTTCTGCGGACTCACTTCGCTGAAACTCTGTAATCTCAACATTGGGCGCGCGCTCCTCGACACATCGGATCTGCAGCACGGTCACATCAGCTTCAGCCTGCACCGCCCCGAGCTGGAACACACCCTCGCGACTCCGCCGACGAACGCAACCCTTATCCGCCTCCTGTCTCGGTGTCCAGAACTCGAAGAGTTCACGCTGCGTTCAGTGGGCCCGCCGCCCGGTCGCGTTCGAGCGCAAGAACAAGGATAAAATCGATCTCCCCATCTGTCAACTTTCGAAGCTCAGAAGATTCACCTACCACGCCCCGAACTTCAAGACGCTGGCAGATATTCTACGACACCTCCAACTGAACGTCTCGGAGGTCACCATATTCGATCTATCCTTTTCGCTATCGGACAAAGCGATCGCGCTCTTATGTCGGCCGTGTGAAGGCAACCGGCGAGACACTGCATCTGATTGCAATCTGGTGCGTGTTGTACACGCTCGGAATGCGGTGCCGTATCGAACTCATAAACTCGCCGAGATCATAGGTCGCAGCTAATCCTACAGCCTTAAAGGTAGAACTGCATTAGTAAGTCTGCGCCATCGAACAGTAATGATACCGTCGGATCGGCTGCACCCGTGAAGATATATGCGCCTGCAATCTGAATCCTCTCCTTAAACTCGAATTGACCTTGGCAAAGACGCTATTCCTTTAGTACGAAGTCATGCCTACGGCGAGGATGCAAACACTCGCAGGCGCTGGATGACTATATACTATTCCTAGTCGGATATCAACTGTTTGTGGGGATCACCAATTTGACGGCCAGCGCTGTTTGCAGCGCCTTTCTACACCTGAGAACGTACAATCGCTGACCTCGCAGGATTGAACTGACTGCCCTTAAGGCGTCAATGTCTGCGGCGCTATCTAATGTCTAAACGTCATTATGTACAGGGTGCCGTTCACCGACGGAAGTACACAATGTCTCCAGGCTGACGCACGGAGTACCAACGACAGGTAGTGTGCAGCTCGTCCAAACGCTCTTTTGTACGGGACAAGCTACTAACATCTAGAACTCACTCGTTTAATGATGGACCACGCCAGTGCTACGAGCGCGATCCCCTGCAGTAAATTGGCGGCAACAATTGAAAGCCACCAGATTACAACCACCTCGATGTGCATCGAGCGCGGCAGTGCTCTGCTTGTCAGTTACGGCGGACGCCTCCGAAGCATCTCAAAACACCGCTTCGGAGACTAGCTGAGTAGTTCCTCTCCCATAGTCGTCGAAGTGCATTGCTTCATTGGCAGGGGCCAGTGCCGATACCACCGACGCGTCGGGACTCTGTGCTTGTATAAAATGCACACTGGCACACAGGTGACGCCGTTCCAGCATCCCCAAGCCTTTCATCTCTCTGCTTCTTGGGCCAACGTCTTTCATCCTCTTATACTTCACCTCTCCCAGCCAGGCGCTGTTTTAACTTTGGTACAATGTACGCCAAGACTTTCGTCACTCTCCTGCTCTCCGTTCTCGCCGCCCAAGCCTTGCCAGCCAAGGGCGATAGCAGTGAGTGCAGATCACTCCTGGTACCAGGAAATCGTCTGACAAGTAGCTCGTAGTATACGATGAAGCTCGGTCACAAGTCACCGCGGAAGCCACGAACAGTACGTGCTCGCCGCCATTGTATACATGGCTCGGCGGAAGTTGATGAACCTTTGCCTCTTCCATACAGCTGTCGGTAAGCCATATGATAGTGATTCTCCTTTGCATATTGTAAAACTTAACAACGCCCACGGTAGCTGCTGTGGAGCTGAGCTCCTTCCTGAGTGCGAGTCAGTCAGTCTCACCACGTGTGACACCTGCGAGATACTGATGCATAGTAGACCCAACCGCAGGACCCGCTCGTATGCCCGCACTCTACCACCAGTAGGAGACCTTGGCTCACTACTAACCCACCTCATCATCCTCAGTCGCAAGTGCAGAAGGTACGCTTGACCAGCTCACCCGCAGTCACCTTCACCTATGCTGACACATTCGAAAAAAGCCTCCCTCATCTTGAGCGGGGTCCGCCGGGTGCTCAGCCAGGCGCCGTCCGCGAGCCAGAGCCAGTTCATCGCCTATATCACGAGTGAGTCCTAGTACACCTCCGCCACCTCGGTGTCGGGATGACCGCACCTGAACACCCATCCTTGCAGCCATCGCGGGCGTACCCATCGTCGAGGTTTCCTCCATCGGCGGGCCCGTTATTACCCACGCCACGTCCATCGCCGGAGCGATCCCAACGCAGTTTGCTGGTCAAACATTCTACGTAGCCCCGGAGAGGAAGTGAGTGTATCATTCCATTGAAGTTTGTTGTGTGGATGCTGATGAGAGGTTGCAGGAACGGTGCATCCAAACTCGTGGTCTCGAAGCCTCTGCTGATGGGCATGGGCGGGGCCCTTGGTGCAGTTGCTGCTGGGGCCATGATGCTCCTCTAGGGAGGAGAGCGGGCTGTCTGAGCTTTTGGAACGAGATCAGTATGCCCTTGAAAATTCCTCAAAACTATTCCAGAGATGATTCGGAATTAGGCAAAGAAGCTGAAGTGCTGATGGTGAGCTGATGATCTAGCGACGACGCTGCAATACCGCACCCCGGAAGCATCTCCTTGTCGGGCTCGTCCGGGTAGCATGCACTGGCCACCCAAAAGACGCGGGTGCAATGCGTATCCTCTCGGAGTCCTTCGCTTAAGAGTTAGCTTGGACCACCTACACGCCAAGTAGTTTGCCGTTGCAGCGAATAGCTAAGTTGTAGAAGCGAGAGTGCGCGGGCTCGGGGTGGCAGTACTTGTGTGCTTGAATTACCATAAACAAATGTCAACACCGCGCCACACCGCGCCTGCCTTAGTGCCGAAGTTGATGCCACAAGTTCGCCTTTTCTCTCACCTCGATGCACTCATTCATCGTCATCTCGCTTTCGTCTGGTTAGGCCCGATCACGGTGCCATGTCCAGTCACTATACGGTAACGTACGTCTGCCGCTTGATGTCACTTCGTTGCCTGATTCGTGTGTCGGACCGTCGTGGGACCGTTGTACGTCCGCGGCGTTTCACGAAGGCCAGGAACGAGCATTCTTCTCGGGGGCTCGGTGATACTGATGTTCTCTCGGCGTCGCCGGACGTGTAGATATGCGGGCTCACCGCTTTCCTGTGGATTCGGAAACGAAGGAGGTCAACACCAGAATCTCATTCGCTACTACTACCCAAACTTTTAACTTCGCCAAAACCTGGCTGCGACACATCTGCTTGAATGTATCTTGACTTGATTTGCGACCCAGCCCTTTGACCGCTACTATTCTGAGCGTTTCTATAGCTCCGTACTGATGGAGCGCCGAGGAAGCCATGATTCGGAGATGGCGGCAGGTTCCAACCGCAGCAAGGTTTGTATTTGGTATATATATTTTCAAGCACCACTTCGCCATAGATCCAGCTCGCCTCCGATTCTCAAGAGAGTCGACGCCCTCGGTATGTGAGGACATAATCAGTGTTATCGACCCTTCTGACGATGTCATAGAATCATGGCTGCAATCACATCCAGTATCCCAGCGGGAGGACATGCCCCTGCCCCAGTTATACAAGGGTGGTCAGGCCCAAATCTCAGCCAACTTCATATCTTGCCCTACAAGGAGTTTTGCCAAACCGCCGACAAATACGAACGGCAGCTCGAAAACGCCATCGACGAGGACAACATCGACGATATCAAGGATACCGTTGCTCGCCTGCGTGGCATGCGCAACGCTAAGAGCCCATACATCGTACACCGCCTCCCGACTGAGCTCTTTGTCAAGATCATCATTGACGTCAGCGAAATATCCGATCCGCGCTCGAGCCGAAGCCTCATAGCCCTCACTCACGTCTGTCGGGCATGGCGAGCAGCTGCGCTGGGCGTCCCCGAGCCCTGGAGCAATATCGTCATCACAAGTTTATCCAGAGACGGGGTGTATTCGTTCGTCGACCGCTCTAGGAACTCGTTGCTGAACCTCCGTTGGCAAGCTTCTCGCTCGCTAGTCAACTTCCGACTCCTTGCGGACTTTCAGCTCCGCCTCCGCTCGCTCATAGTGGTGGCTGAAAACCTCGAGGTCATAGCGCAGGCCGTGAACCAGCTTTCGTGGAAGCCTTCGCCGCACCTCGAAACCATGTGCTTGCTCGGGCCTGGTGCCGGTAGCGCGTGGGGTAGAACCCTGCCGTTCGACTCCCTCCCAGTTGCTGGAGAAGAGGAACCGCGGCCTCTGCCATCCCTCACACCCTCCCTGCGTTCTCTTCGCATCCGTCCTATGTTTTTCCCATGGACTTCGGGCATCTACACGAACCTAACCGTCCTCGACATCGACACCACTGCGCGCCCCTCAACGCTGTCGGAAGGCCGACTCTTATCGATTCTCCGGCGAAGCCCTGAGCTTGTCGAGCTACGGCTGCGGGCGGAGGGAGGTCTCGCCGCCCTCACGGTATCGCCCCGCGACGGCTCGGGGAACATTGCCTTGCCCAAGCTCTCCGTATTCTCGGTTGACGGGTTTTCACCCGAGCTCTCTATAAGCGTCCTCTCGCAACTCACGCTGCCCGCTTTCACTCGCTACAGCCTTTCCCTTCATGCGACGGGGCACACGGGCTCCTTCGTCGCGGCCCTTCCTCAGGACCGGAGCCGCCTCCCGGGACTGGCCGCAATCAAAGCCTTGAAGTTCGAGGTGGCCGCGGACGGCAACATCTGCATCATTCTCTGCCCGTCCGGCACCCCTTACGTCGTGCTGGCGCTAACGGACGCGCTACAGGGCGCAACGCTTCCTTGTGTGCCCACAGTTGCACTGGACTCACTCGAGGCCATAACGTTCATCGGCTCCCCATCCTCTTCAAGTTCGGCGTTCATCCTAGACCGGCACGCGGTGTTTTGCCGGCTTCCTCGACTCCGCCTCCTGCGCTTCGATCGACCCGCCATTCAGGACGTATTGCGCGCCATTGATTGCCTGGGGCTGCCTGGCGTGGACCTCCCTCACTCCCTCGCATTTCCGTGCCCCGAGCTGGAGTGTCTCCAGCTCGCCAACTTGTCGCTCACCCATGATCTAGAAGTCTGCGTGGCGAACGTCATGCGCAGGCGTGCTGAGTGGGGTTTCGCTACCGTGTCCTTGGAGATGCACAGTGCTGTCGGCTCCGACGCTGACCTTGCGTTGCGTCTCGGTGAACTTGGTGTGGTCATTGTGGACTCCATACCTTAGGATGTTGTATAAGAGTGCGCGTATAACATGATAGGATCATTGCTTCACCTCCCAACGGTTACGTGCAAGGTTCACTACTCCCGCGCGGCCGTGCTATTTTACTGGCGGAGTTCGCTACATTTAGACTCGTTGTTTCAAGACCTGTACTGCTACCGTGATTGATTGATTGTTCACCTCAAAGACCGATGCCCACAATCCAGTCTGAGCCTCTGAGGCGCCCTGGATGATATGTGCGGTGGGTGCACTGTTCCCCACGTGGCGCTCAGGACCCCGGAGTCCCTTATGATACTGCGGCCCTTTGCAAATCTGCCAAGTGAGCGATCAATGTGCCTGAAATGGACTGCAGGGGTCCATCTCAACCTCTTCCTCCTCCTGGGCCCTCGTCGACGAGTCTCAAACGCTCTACATTCTTCTCGCCTCGCTCTTTTTCGTCTCGTTCGTCGGCAAGGGTGACCCCGTCGTTGCATCGTCTGGATACGTCAGCTTCAGCTTCGAAGCGGCTGTCAACTCCGAGAAGAAGGACAACCATATCTAGCTTCGCGTCTCCAACTCGTGTTCTACACGTTGCTCTCTCGTTTCTCTCTCCTGCAGCCTACTCCTCTCCTCGTCTCACGTCTGTCTGGCTTTCTGATTGGGCTCTGCGCGTGTTCTTGCGCGCACATTTTGCCGATATCTCCATAACTCATTACTGCCGTCTGGGCGCATCTCGCTTCTTCTCCGCATTCTACACGCGATCTGACATTCAACGCTTTCCCGTGCCACGCTCTTTCAACGTGTTTCCAACGAGGCTATCGAAACAGGGTACCCTTGCTCACACAGTAGACAATTACCCATGCACCGCTTCCGGTAAGCATCTCGCCACCTCGTTCTACCGACCACAGCTCAAGTCCACCGCGACTCCCCTCTTGATCCCTTCGCTCGTGTTCTCCGTCCCTCAGCAAACGATCAGACGCAAAGCGCGTTCCAGTCCCTGAGGCGTTGGCCCCACGCACTGTCGACACGCAAGAGGTTCTCCCCTCGTTGCCCCCCGCGAGCGATTTCCGCACGTCCCTAATCTTACCGGAGTACGTGTGCTTCTTTCCCGCGCTTTTATTCCTGCTCACCGCGCACTTCCCTCCCGCGATGCTACAATGGTACAGTCTCACCCGACGCTTCAGCGTGTTGCAAAACTCCACCGGCGAGCCTATCGGGCTCGATGAGCTGAAGAGCAAGTTTGCAGAGCAGCGCGCGCGGGGGTCTCAGAACCAAGTGACGGAGGAGGAAGAGGATATGATACTGGAGGCTCTGGGTAGGCTCCACGGCAGGAAACCACGCACACAAGGTCAGCACAGCGGTTATGAATCGAGCGAGAGTCGGCCGAATGGAGGAGATGGCGACGACGAGGACACGGATGCTATGCGGCAGTCGGTGCGCTCCTCGAACTCCGCAACAACACCCTCATTACATGGCGCTGCCTCGAACGCCTCCCTCTCCTCCGCGAAGGGTTCGCATTCTGGCCGGCGGATGAGTAACAATTTGTTTGGCTCGGGCAAGTTCCGGGATCAGGCCTACTTCATGCGCAATACCAATCCTAGTACTGGGCGCCGCAGCGGACGTGGAGGTGGCGCTATCGCTCAGTCGGACTCTAGCATGAGCATGAGCACCATTGCCAGCGCGCGTGGGGACACCAGTACCTCAATGTACTCTGACAGCCTCCGTCCGGTCACGCCGGAGGGCAGCACCTACACGCACTCCACGCCTTCCAGCCCCGGGAACAACAGCACGTTCTCTAAGGACCGCAGCTCGGACTATGCCACGAGTAACCTAAGCAAGCGACTGTCGAAGGCGTTGTCCCCGGATGGGCTGCGGCGAGCGTCGATGGCCCTCGACCAGGCAATTCGAGAGTTGGAGGAAGAGGGAGACGATGAGATTGTCATGGAGCGATCCCCGGTTGTGCACGCGCCCCACAGAGATATGAACGGTTCTCTTGCAGCATTGACTACTGCGGTAAGTCTTGCTTCAGATCACTCATGTACATCCTCCTGACACCGCTCGAACAGTTCGAGCCAAGCTTGTCTTCGCCTTTGCCATCCCCAGGCGAAGAGGCGGGGACAGCGCTGTCGTCCGACGACCCAATACTCTCGGATGAAAATCAACGGACGTCATCCCACCCCGGCTCGCGTACCACGTCACCGACCCCTCGTTTACCTGGCTATATTCCGGGCATGCCGCGCCCCATGACTCCTAGGGAGGCCATCTTTGACAACGAAGATTTGACGCCCTCTGCGACACCCCGAGCAACATCACCTCGTCTACCAGGCCTCAATACCCAAGTCTCCCCCTTGATACCCCAGAGCATTGCATCCACTCTCAACAGGAGCAACTCTGGCGCTTCGGCATTTCACCGCCCAGTCTCCCCTGCACAGGGCTCGACTCCTCCCCTCTTCTTCAATCGTTCTATGAACGGTCGCTACACACCCGAGGATCGCCAGCGAAATACAACCAAACTCCCCTCACCCACCGCTGAAGCTCCGGATTCCCCCGTGATGGGTAGACGCCGACCGATGTCGCCACTCTCTGGTCCTGCATATCAGCCACTCGCC
The DNA here is from genome assembly GCF_000271585.1 of Trametes versicolor FP-101664 SS1. Taxonomy (NCBI): domain Eukaryota; kingdom Fungi; phylum Basidiomycota; class Agaricomycetes; order Polyporales; family Polyporaceae; genus Trametes; species Trametes versicolor. The sequence goes on from NW_007360324.1 coordinate 2,303,457, forward strand.
GCATCATCACCATCTTCTCGCCCCCCTTCTCGCCCAACCACGCCATCAAACGTGACGTGGAATACGGCATCCAGTCCAAACGGCACACCTCAGAAGTCTCATGGGCGCAACGGGAGCACGTCTGGCCACAGTCGTAACGGAAGCACCGTCAGCTTCACCGACCAAGGCGCAGATACGCTAGACCGAGCAAAATCCACATCCCGCTCTCTCCGCTCGCCCGCCTTGCCTGACTCTCCTTGGGTCGACAACGGCCACTCTGGATCGTTCGCCATTGCGCAGCCCGACCACCGTCCGCCGTCCGCGATGTCCGGGATGGACCTCGGGTCTCCCGCACAACACGGAAACCGGATTCTCCGCTCCCCTACCCCCACCTACAACGGCGCCCGCTCTCCAACATCGCCCACCTTCCGGGACTTTGGCGCGATCAATGGGGACGGCGCCATCACGAGTGCACGCTCATCGAAGCAAACACAGCACGCGAGCTCTCATTCGTTTTCGCTTGGTACGCCTAACGCGCTCCTTTTCTCGCCCATCGCGAACTCTTCGCGGTCGTCTCTTGAATCTGCCGGCTCCAGCTACCACACCTGGGACGAAGACCACAGCAAGGATCGCCTCTCTGGGTTGCTCAATAGCCTGGACTCGGACTACTCTCCGTGGCACGATATCTCACCAGACAAGTCGGGCCCGTCGACAGCTGGAACCTCCCCCTACGACGCGCCCGAGCCTGAGGATGCGGTACGGCGGGAGGTCGGGCTGACGAAAGGCGACTTCGTGACTATCCAGGACAAGCTGGTCGGCACCGCACTGTCCAAGGCTGCAACGCCAGAGAACCGCGCGCGCGCTGGCTCGATCAGGAGGCGTCGGCCGTCTACATCGCAGTCGAACTACTCGGTCAACGGAGAGAACAGGGCCAACTCGACCCCCCAGCCACAGCCGCAGGTGTCGCCACAACACGTGGTGACGTCATCGCGACCTTCCGCGAACGACCATGTCGCGAAGGCCAACGCGTTGCTCAACGCGGTCGTGCACAGTATCGAGTCTCCTCGCCCTCGCCCAGCGGAAGCTTTGGCGGTCGAAGAGCCCTCGTTAGCAGTCCCCGCTCCTGCTGATACAGAGCAGTCGAGCCCGATGCGACGAAACAGGGCGCTGGCGGACGCGCTTTTCGGTATTGAAGACCGGGACCGGACAATGAGTCCCCCTATGCCCACCTCACCTCCTCAGATCTCCATCATGCCTGAGTTTTCTGATCCAGAGCCGGACGAGGACGAACCCATCCAGTCTGTGTTCTCTCCCACGAAACCTCTGCAGACGCCGAAGCGGTCGGATTCATTACGACATGCTACTTCTCCTAGGGTGGCCATGCCGCCTCCACCCGCGATGCCGCTATCACCCCTGTCACCCACCTCAGGGATGAACCCGTCCGAACTTGCTCTCGAGGTGCAACGCAGGGCAGAGGCCGCCACTGCCGCCTTGCGGAAGTCGCCCTCGATTCCGAAGATCGCTGACGGCTCCGGCAGCGTACCCAGGAAGCGGATCAGCCCGAACAAGATCTCTTCCCCCACTCTCGTTTCTGCGTCTACTAGCGTTGATGCCATTCCATTGCGCTCCCCTACTGCTTCGCCTTCCCCGCAAAACATGCAGACGTCGAGCAAGATTGGTTCGCGGTTCAAGAAGCTGCGTGGGACCATCCGGCAAAAGCAGCACATCCCCAATGGAGAGGAGGTTACGCCGTTCCCGCTCGACATGCGGAGCCCAACTACAGGGCCGCCGTCTGGTAGTTCGCCTAGCCTGGCACTCCGGACCGACCCCATCCCCATATCTGCTAGTCTTGCGGAGCCAACGAGGTTGAAGCCTCCGCCAGCACCGTTGCCGAGCCCACCTGCGTCTGCAACTCCAGGCCTGAAGGGGTTCATGGCGCGTTTCCGCAAGTCTCGCCCACCGGAGCCTCTGATTCCATCTCGACCTGTGCAGGGACCGATGTCGGCCACCGCTTCGAAGACTATGAGCATGGCGGGTCCGTCCCCCGAACAATCGTATGGCCCGATGCCGCACTCCGCCCCAGCCCTGCAAACGATGTTCCGAAGCCCCAGTCCGGCTGGCCCCACTTCTCCGCCCCCTCAATCGCCGACGCCCAGACCACCGCAGGAAGGTTTCGCAGGAGAACCCTCCGCGCAAGCCCAGACCAACGATGCACTCAGGCAACTGTTCGATGCGGCCACGAACCTTGGTCTCGACCAGGCGGCGCTCAACGACTTGATCGCCCGATCGCCTTCGACGTCCTCGCGGTCTACTGCTTGGACGAAGCTGACAAGGGCGACCTCGCCGAATGAAAGCAGGAAGAGCCAAGTGCCCGTCATCCGGGGAAGAGCCACGCCAGAAAGCATGCGCTCGCCGATATCCGAGGGTCGCCCTAGCTTCGACGGGTATTCTCCGAGGCCGTCGACCGACACGCGCCCGCCCGTTCGCAAGGGACAGGAGTCGCCTCAGCGCCCACGCCAACAACAGCAGGACGCGGCCCAGAACACCGTCGTGCGGCGCACCATCATTTTCCCCTCCGATTCTAGGGCCTCTGGCTTCGACTTGGGTGCATTGGTGCGCAAGCAGTCGGCGTCCCGCAGACGCGCCTCGGTCGGCTCTAAGTCTTCCATCCACGATCGAGTGCCCACCCCGCCGCCTCCTCATCGGGCCGGAGGGCGGAGGTTCTCTACCGACACGTCTCCCCCAGTGCCGCAGCTGCCCACGCCGTTCTCCGTCCACGCTGAGGGCTCCCTTGCTGTGCCGAGTGGGGTGGAAACGTCGAACTCCGCTTATGACTCTTTGTGAGACGATCCCCTCGTTTAGACAAGTCAATGTGACTAATAAATCAGGCATAGATACGATATGTATGCTGGGGACGGCAGAGGCCAGATGCTCAGCGCGGAGTCTCCCGGCGCGGGCAGCTCGCAAGGTCAGCGCGAGGCCATACCGGAGTCAGGGCCGGCGCTCGAGGTGATCGAAATGGCCAACGGAGAGACGATTTGGTGCGTCATTCTACACTCAATCTTTACGTCTTTTGCCTCACACGCGTTTGCAGGTCGATCGTGAACGGGCTGCGTGACGATGACGGCGAATCTTACTACGGGGACCGTGCGAGCTTCTACTCCGAGTACTCGGTGAAGGACACGAACGAAAACGTCAAGCTGTTCTTCAAGGAGCACGAGCGCAAGTCGTCGAAAGGCAGCACGAGCTCCTCTTTCCTGTCGCGAAAGAAGCCGCAGCAGCCAAAAGGTTCCGCACGACCGGAGACCAAGGTTTGTGTGCGCTTGCCGGCGTCTAATACTTTCGCATGCCTATCGTGGCTCATCATCGTTTATAGGTCTTCTTCAGCTCGAGTGCGCAAATAGGCCGTCTAATTGAGAACCTCTCGCGTGGTATGGACTCCGGCTCGTTCAATATTGCCGGACCGGGGCAAGGGGGCCGCTCACAAGGTCACGTTGGTCACTCGACCGCGTCGTCTGTAGGGTCTGAGGCGGACGCACGTTGGACAGTCGAGGAGGAACGGCTGGAGCACATGCTCGGGTCTATGGGGGGTAGCTGATTCATTTGCCATGCTTTCGGGATCGTTCTGCCGCTGCTATCATTTATGTTTCCGTCGGGACTCAGACTTGTGTTTCCCAGCGCTATTAATCTCGCACCGGACCGATCGTTCACTGCTGTGTTCCGAGGGTTTATGCTGCATCGTGGTCTACCGTGTTAATAAATATTTGGTCCGTGGAAATTCTCGCGGCTGCCTCCTTTGTCCGTCCGCGCTCACATCCCCCGCCAGTCTATCCACCTGTTCAAGCAGAGTGCGAGGAGCGCGTCCCGGATGAGGTTCTCCTCGTGGAAGCCGTACTCCAGCAGCGCGTACGCGCGGCCGATCTTGGGCAGCTCGCGGGGTGTGGGATCGTATCGGCCGATCCTGGACTCGGGCTCCAGCGAGAAGAGCTGGGGACAGGATGGCGGTGAGCGTTCTGAACAATGATCGTCCCCCGGGGGAGCGCCCGCGCACCTCGTAGCCGTATGGGTGCTTGTCCCCGACCCTGCGCCACTCGAACTTCTCGCTCCCGCCCCTGCCGGACTGGAACGAGCGTGCGCTGTGCGCCAGTAGGCGTTCGTCAGCGTGCGCAGTCTGAGTCTGGCGAGAGGCGGGAGGCGGAGAGGGACGTACACGCACCTCTTGCTCGAGCCGTGCTTGACGAGCTCGGCCATGGGGGCCCTGTCCGCGCCTTTGATCACGGAGCCGAGGTGGACGGCCAGGGCCCAGTCGAAGAAGGCGACGACGGACTGCTCGTTGTACGTCACCTGCATGGGGGCGGGACCGAGAGCGAATGCGCGCGCGAGCGCAGAGCCGCAGCGCGAACGACGAGAGCGGTGCCGCGGGAGGGGACGCGGGGTTTGGGGGGCAGGGGCGAGCCGGGCGCGGGGGACGGGGTGAGCGATCTGGTGGGGCCACGGCGACGATCCGATGGGAGAAGCGCTCACGGTGGTTCTGGTGCCTTGCGGAAGGTCGACGGTGTCGAACTTGTACACGACGGGCTCGTCGCGGTGGTACCCGATCGCGACGCACTTGTGGCGGGGGTCGCCCTGGCCGGTGAAGTAGAGCTCGTTGATGGTCTCGCGCGGGGCGGTGGACGACGAGGCGTGGTGCGACATTGGTGGGGGTCTCGGTGGGTCGAATCTGTGCTGCCGGTGCTTTGCTGTCTCTGCTGGAGGGCTCATCTGCAGAGTTTTTATAGCGGCACATGGACGTCTCCCGTCCACGGCCGGCAGCCATGAAGCACCTCACTTCCCACTTTACTTCGACGTGACGAGGTGGTGACCAGGGTGAGCACGTACGATCGATGTGGGAGCGTTGCCGCACGCCGTCGCGGTTCTGCGAGTGGCCGCCGCTGACATGCACACGGCCGGGTGGGGGACTCCTATCGGGCACGCTATCTACCGCTATCACGACGTCCCATTCACTCCCGGGCGCGGAGCGCGACAGGCTTGGTGGCTCGAGATCACTAAAAGGCTAATATAGGCACAGTCCGGGACGTCCGCGCACGCCAAATCAGAGTCCGCGCAGCCGCACCCCCTCCCAGCGTTCCCATATGCATGCCGTTCCTATTGGCCCCGGAAATTGCGAGGGTTCTCCCGCGTAGATTCACGCTGGCAGATCGGCTCGCTCGATCTGTCCGTCCACTACACAAACTCGCGTCGGCACCGCCCGTTTCTGTCCAGCGCTGCCGTCACCCCCGCGGCGTTCTGCAGACGGAGAGTGGCGGCGGCGACCGGTGAGTGCGCGCAGCGTCGCGAGCCCCCGGCCTGGACGGGGGCGCGCGTCCCTGCGCGGGGACGAGCAGGAACCTGCCGTGCCCGCAGCGGCGAGCAAGAGGCGACGGCGAACGGGCGACGGCGAATACGTGGTGCGCTCGGTAAACGACCGGGCCTGGGGCGCGCGGGCGAGGCGAGATATGAAAGTGCTGCCTATGCTCATGTGTCGCTATCGCAGGCATCGCACCCGCCTCGCAGGCGTGCAGCTCCCACCGCGCTACTTCGTCCGGCCGCTTCTGGTTCTTGGGCCCTCTCCCGCGGAGCGTTCGACCGCGCCAGATGAACACGGGCACGGGCACGAGCAGCAGAAGGCGAAGCGCGAGCAAGAGGGCGGGTTCTCGCCGTACGTGTGCGCCATGACGCGGCGTGTGCTTTGCCTTTCTCGAACCTTTCGAAGGGCTTCATACTCGCCGCTGGGGTCGTCCGAGTGCCCCCGTCCGCACTCCCGGGCTGGGAGGTGCGTCAGCCGCTACACTGCGGGCAGAGGGCGAGGGCGAGACGCGAGGGGGCGAACGTGCAGCGGCCGCCCCCTCGTGATCAGCGTTGCCTGAGCTGACGTGTCGCAGATCGTCCACGACTGATGCATTGCGGATCGAGGGCAGGCCCGCGTGGGGTGGCCCACCCCGCTCGTGCGGCGGCGACGGTGGTGCGGTGTCATGTTTGTGCCAGCGCAGGCCGTCGTCGTCGAGTTGGCGACCTCGATCGCGCACTGCACCCGCCGGCGGTGGCACGGCACCCCCCAAGGTTCGCGGGGCGGCAGGATGACGGTCAGCGACTGAGTCTGACGCACACAGGCACAGAAGGCGCCTGCGCCCTTCGCGGTGGAGCCCGAAGGCCATCCGAAACAAATCCTTGCTCTGCACAGAGACGACAGAGGGCCTGCCGGCTGTATAGGCTCGTTTCATTTCCCTCGGCGCTGGCAGCAGCCGCTCGGACGAGGGCCTTTCCTCCGCGGAAATACTTGTTCCTAATGCAGCATGCGCGCGCAGGGTGTGTGAGGGGGGCAGCCGAGAATAGGCAGCGGAAGGGGGGTGGGATGGGTCGACGCGCTCCCTGGTGCAGCTTCGCGGGTTCTGCAGCCCGGCCTTCTTTCATCTTCGCCATACGATCCGCTCGCGGGGGCGACGATTGGACGAATACGGGCGCTAGCGGGGGGCGGAAGCGGAGTGTCTGTGCTCTAACTGACCTCCCGAAATTTGCGCCGTTCATCATCGCCCTCCGCTCGTTATGGCCGGGGTGGAGGAACGCCGCCGTGTTAACCCGTGCTGTTGCGCGGAACCCGGCCGCATGCCACACGGATCCGGACGGGCCGTGCGCATACGTCGTTTTTGGAGGCCCGCGAGATGGGGTGGATTGGCCCTCGTGCGGCGGCTGGAGAAGACGCGGTGCGATCTGAGTGGGCCAGCGGCGGGCACGAGGCTGTTCTAGGGCGGGCCATTCGCTCGGGGGCTGTCATATCGGACTCTCTCGAAGACGGACCTCTGAAGCGACGCGTCCGCCGCCCGGGGCTGGAGTCGGAGCCTGAGTCCCGGACGGTGAGGCTGCTCTGCACGATCGTTTGATCGGTTTTCTGTATTTTTCTTCTGCGGAGGGGAACATGTGCTGCTCACTTAATTTCGCGTGTGAGCGGTTGCAGTGGGCGAGCCAGCATATGACGACTGACCGGGCGTGTGCACGCGTGGCGGCGAGAGCACACGATATGTTCGCGGCGGCTGACAATGTCGAGGAAGCTGTTCGAGAGCCTCGGGGTGGCTGCACGCGTCGCGGTAAATGAAAGACCCTGGAATGAGCGGGAAGGACAGGGTGGGCGCGTAAGCGAACGGAGGTGCGGTGCACAGTCACGGTGCGGCGGCGTGTTACGCAGCGGCTTCGAAGATCTGTTCTGTCGCTTCGCGGAGACTCGGGAGAACGCACGATGGTCGGGGGCGGCTCGCCCGGCCGGGCTCGACGCGATGGCCCTTCGAAAGGGGCATATCCCCCGGAACGAGGGCGTACTGCGGCGATGGGGCCGGCGATAGAAAGAGTGTGAGTGAACGACGGCCGTGGCACGCACTGGCGCGACTGGAAGACGGACGGGGCGGCAGGAAGGGCATGTGGGTGGGTTCGAGGAGGACGCGGTGGCGCACGAGGCGGGGCTGTGAAAGTGGTATCGGTCGCGGACGCTTTTGTGAACGAGGGCACGGGACAAGTGGAGACGGCGAGCTGAGGTCGAGGGTGACGGTGTAGGCAGTCGGACAGATTGAGGGCCGGTCGGGAGGGGCTTGCGCAGCATATATTCGCCCCTTCCTCGATATGTTTTCGCCATGTCGCGGGGAAACACGGGGGCTGGGCGCGGAGGCCGCCATCGGTCGTCGTGGGCACTGCCAACGAGTGTGTCCTCGCCCACAGACGATCTTGACGCGCCGGTCACGCCGTGACGGACGCGTTTGTCCCCGCCGCGCTCCACAAGAGCTTATCCATCTTCGCGGGCGCCTCCTGTCAACGCTCTATTCAGTTTCACTCAATCACGTTCAATATGCCCTCGACTGTTCCTGGCAGTGCGCACCCGAGCGTCCACAACACATGCGAGGGCGATCATCCCACGTCTCTACAGACAGTCTGCCATCGTCGCTCGTACCTTGCTCGACTGAGAAGGTGTGTCTTGCTCGGTTCAGACCATATACTATGTCATGCACACAGCCTGACGTGGGCAGCTCGGGCAAGTTTTGCGGGATCTCGGTTCTACCACCTCATTTATCTCCTGTGTCGAGCGTCGCATGTGCTGTACGAACGATGGTGGTGATTGCCTTCCTTCAAGCAAGACGATCCGATTTTTTCTGTGGCAAGCAGGTGAGTAGACGCAGGCGAGGCAATTTGATGGCGCACACTCACGGAAAACCACGGTATTATCGACGTCGAGTAAGCAACTGTTAATATTGCATGCTCGCCGGAATCCTCACTAATCCTTGTTCTGTCTTCCCAGAATCCCAAGTGACGTTTCGATTAAAGTTTGCCTCATCCATCATTGCACCTCATGCACCACTCGCCATATTCACGTGGTATTTGACACAGAGCCTGTCCCTCTGATTTTAATTGTGTACATCCGGATTTACTGACGCAGCGTTTGAGGCTTTAAAGAGCCCCGGTGTTATTTCTGATTTTCACCTATGATGCACATAAAATGTGAGTGGTTTACGGAAAGCCTATTCTCGGAGCCGGTACTTAGCTCTACGATCTATCAGAGCCGATCCTTCGTATGATGGCCTCCGTCTCTGAGTTTCTTAAGCTCGCGCCGAAAGAGCTCCAGCGCTGACGTTCCGCCGTAATCCCGTTTATGAATGAAGAACTCTCTTGTGTCTCTCCCAGCTCGAATTTGACTTTAAGTTTTGTCAACGTTGTGTGTCTCGACCGTCTCCTCTCCAGCGGCGCAGTGTCAGATGCCAAGGATTGGCCATCGGCAGCTAGTATGGGCGGCAACGCAGCCCGCGCTGGCAGATCGCAGTCCGTTCGTAGTCATCAAGCGCCGCACCTCCCCTTCAAATAGACAATCCCCACTCGCGACCGCGCGTTTCGTGTCGCTTCAGCCTGAAGTGCCCGTCCAACAGACACATGCGTACAGTGCAGCAGAGACGACACCGAAGTGAGATTCCGAGATTGCTCGGGTGCGCGGACTGCCAGCAAGCAGTGCGCTTTCGCCAGAATTGCAATGATGGGAGCACAGCCCCACCCGCGTGTCGAGCGCTCCTTTGGGCGGTCTGCGCGTTTGATGAGAAGACCATGAGCGACCGTGACCAGCCTGCCCGTGGAGGTCGCCGCCAGCCTCGAAGCCGCCCGGGGCACCCCCGCCTTCTCTCTCCCCGCCATCGCCCCCCCACTCGCGCCCTCCATGCTCCCGACGACCCGCAAGGACGCGAGCGGCTTCCACGCAAAGCCCGACACCGCGCTGCTGTGCCTGCGCTTCCTCGCCCGCCGCTACCTCGTGTTCGGCATCACCGGCTTCGTGCTCTTCTCGCTCTTCCTGCGCACGCTCTACGTGCGGCGCGAGCCCCCCGCCCCGCTCCCCGTCCCGCACCTCGATCCCAAGGACCAGACCCCCGCGGAGCGCTGGCCGGGCATGCGCCTGCCGCCGCTGTACCCGCAGTACCTCCAGCACGAGCACCGGCTGCCACAGCACCGCTGGGACGCGCCGTCGCATGTGGGGGAGCCCAATATGTTCTGGATCCCGGGGCATAGTGCGGGTGCGTCCCTTTTCTTCTGTCACTGTGTCCTCGATCATGCTGAGACGCGTGATTGCTGGTGGCAGGCTCCGGGTGGGGTAACATCATGCAGGAGATCCTCCTCAACGCCTTTCTCTCCTACAAAGCGAACCGCGCGTACGTCCCCATTCATCTCGCTGCTGCGTGCGCCCCCATCCCCCACGCGTCTGACTGCCCGCCATACCCCGCAGATTCGTGTTTTACAACTACACATGGAACTCGGACCTCTCGCAGGACTACTCCGACTACAGCGGCAAGCCGATCCCGTCCCGCGTCCCCCTAAGCGCGCTCATCCGAGGTGTGTACTTCCATTCCTGTGCGATCGCTGCGAACAAGGCTGCGCGAAGATGAGAAGAACAGAGCAAATCCCGTGGCGTTAGTGGAGGGTCGCGTCCGGGTGCGATGAACCCGTAATTCGGAAGTGGACTGGCCATTTGGTTGCGAACCCCAGTTTCTGGCGATGCGGCAGCGGAAGTCGAGCCTGGGTACGCCGTGCGCAGGCCCGCTGGAATTCTGTTGTTTCGTCTGGTCGCGGGCTGCTCGGACGGCGCGCTCGAGCCTCGGAGGCCGAGCCCGCGACCGAAGGCCGAGTGCGTCCCTGTGACCACGCGCGATGAGTGCGGGTCCCCTCGAAAACTCGATGTTCTTTCCGATGCGGGCATGCCCGCTGTGAGAATCATACGCACTATGCGTTTTGCTGGTAAAGGCATTTCCGAGGCAAAAGCCAGACGCGCCAACGCTGGAGGTTAGAAGCCAGAACTTCGAGAGGGATATACAGCTTCTTGCTCACTGCGCTGGTCACTACATACTGCTTTACGAATCTTGTCTCGCCCGTTCTCGCACTGACATACACATTCCAGGTCCGATCGTGGGTGGAGTATGGCCCTCTGGCGTTAACGCCCCTCTCGCAGTGTCAGAAGAATACTGGCATCACGCCTGCGAAGGCCGCAAGGTCGTAGTCCCACGCGCAGACGTCCACGACCACGTCTCGACGTGGTTCGTCGACGCGATCACCACCGGCTGGGTTAACAAGCTGCACTCGCTCGACCACGAGCAGTGCATCGAGGCGGGCGGGGACGGCGGCCCGCCCTATACCTGGGTGTGAGTAGCTCGTGCAGCGACCGTGGCCCTGTAAGCTAACTCTACGTATCTGTGTATAGCACATTCGGCGAAAAGGACGCAATGCCCGGAATCTGGCCCGAATTCCGCACATCGCCCATCCTAACGCACTTCGCGCACTCCGCGCTCGTCGAGCTCGCCTTCGACACAAACCGCGAAGTCTTCTCCCCCTCCACCATCGCCGAGCCGCCCCTCTCCGCCGCGCCGCTCTCCCTCCCCGCCGCACAGCGCTACCCGGAGCTCCCCGGGCTGCTCGTCCTGCACATCCGGCGCGGCGACTACGAGGGCCACTGCGCGCACCTCGCGCGCTGGTCCTCGACCTACCTCGCGTACAACACGCTCCCCGAGCTCCCCGACCGCTTCGACCCGCCCCCGGGCGGCGCGTGGGGCGAGAACACGCCCGAGAACGTCGCGGTGTACATGCAGCACTGCTTCCCGGACATCGAGCAGATCGTGCGGCGCGTCGAGGACGTCGCGCAGACGGACGCCGCGCGCGGGCTCGAGCACGTGTACATCATGACGAACGGCGCGGTGTCGTGGGTGGAGGAGCTCAAGGCGGCGCTGGGCGCGTCGGGCCGGTGGAAGAACGTCGCGAGCAGCCGCGATTTGGTGCTCAATTGGGAGCAGAAGTACATCGCGCAGGCGGTGGACATGCTCATCGGCCAGCGCGCGCAGGTCTTCATCGGCAACGGGGTGCGTGGTGTTCCTCTTTTGTTCTTGTGTCGCTGGCGCTGATACCGTGCCGTCCAGTGGTCAAGTCTGACAGGCAACGCCGTCGTGATGCGCATGGCAAACGGATTCCGCCCAGACAGCACACGGTTCTGGTGAAGACACAATACCCGCCATCTTGGTCAAGTTTTCCGCGTCACGCCAAAAACGATCGAAGGCCGCTTTGGGGCGCTCCGCCCGGCCCTCTCATGGATATACCACCCCACGATATAGAGCGCGGGCTCTACGCCAGTCATTTGGGCTGGCGCTGCTCTGGGCATGACCTAACGTAATTATGCGAGGGCATGTATAGATATAGCACACTATAATATGCTGCTGTTACAGGGACGCCTCGGGATGTAATGGGAGCGGTTCATGATCATGCATACAGATGATGGACGAGGGAGACGCGTGAATACAATGAGTGTGGTGGATGGGGTAAGGAGGGGGAGCGTGCAGCAGACGTAGGTCGTGCAGTATATACCCAAGAAGGTACGGCCGAGACAATGCGAGAGGTTCGATGAGTGGATGATGATAAGTAAAAAATGCATGCATATGTAGATGTGATCAGTTCAGATGTCCCCTGTCCAGCGTCGTTAGGACCCGCCTTGCCGCTATTTTGTAGGCGCGGCGGGGGCCACGGTCGGATCCTTCCAGTCTTCCACGGCGACGCCCATATACTGCGGCAGACGCTTCCACACGTCCCGCCGTACGTCCAGGTCGCGTGCGTGCAGCATCGTGCGGCACGGCTCGCACAGCGGCCAGAGCTCGACGACGTCTTCGATCCAGTGCTCCCACGAGTCGAGCGCGGCATAGCCCGCGATGTCGCCAATAGGGTCCTTCTGCAGCCCGTCGAGCATCATGTTGAGGATCTCGCGTAGCGCCCGCTCGCAGCCCTTGGACGTGCATTGCGGGCTCGCGGCCGGCTTGCATATCGTACATGCGCCGCGGGTGCTCGCACGCACGAGCTCCGTCCGGCCGCGAAGCACGAGCTCGAGGTCCTTCGGCTCTAGCCGCTCTGTGCTACCATCAGAGCGCTCGACGCCGGAGGTGAGTTCAGCGTCGAGCTGGCAACACAGGTAGAGCGCAGTGGGGAGCACTGAGTCGGTGTGGGTGAGGCGGGCGAGGTTGATGGCGGTGATCGCGTCTTGGGGTGTTACATGCAGGAAGAGGTTGCCGTCCACACCGGCCGTGTCCCAGACGGTGAGGTCGTTCGTAAAGTAGAGTTTGAGATGATGCATGGCGCGAGCGTGCAGGTCCTCGACATGGTATTTGTGGGACATGCGCACGAGCGCGGCGAGTTCAGCGAACTCCATGCGCTCCCCGGGAATTACGGGGAATCTATTCCGAGCTCAGTATGAAGGGTGTTGTCAGGGACAACATACGCACTTTCGTAGCCCACACATCACCCGCAGGAGGTGACGGAGGTCATCTGGCGGGTCGGATATGTGCACGACAGGACAGCTCTCCATGGTTTCTGAGGTGGAGGGCTGGGCCATGGAGAAGAGATCGCGGAAGATGATGGAGTGTCGGGTAAGCAGGCCGCGGTAGACACGGAAGGCGGCATCTCTGCATAGGAGGACGATGTTGCCGTCGTCGAACCAGAGGTCGGAGTCGCGTTTGACAGAACCACTAAGGGTCGCGAGCTCAGCGGGGAGCGAGGCAGTATGCTCGGCAATGTTGACGCGCCATCGCTTGACAACGCCATTGGGGGACATCAGGTCTCTGGCGCGGGAGGTAAGCATGCGGCGTTTGCCCATGGCGGGGTGTACGGCAGTGACCGTGGAGGAAGAAGAGGTAGGGGAGACGCACGGCGATTTGGACCTGGAAGCAAGGTGCTCGTCGGGCTCTGGCTCACGGTGGTTGGCGAGGTCGGGGAAGATGATCTCGGCGTCGGGAGACTGGGGCCACTCGTGGGGAAGGCTAGGCGAGGGCGTGCGAGAGGGAAGGGGCGTTATGCGCTGGAGAACGGCCTTGCGGAGACTCATCGTACGCTACGGCAGACGACGTTCAGCGCTCGGGGTGAGAGAACAATGCGGAGTGGCACTCGCTTCGGCTGTCGCCTCGCATCGCCTCGCCAAAACTCCAACCGCGTCCTAATTGTCCACGACTCACGTGATCGAGTTTTGCCCTTTTATGGCAGTTCCCTCGACGCGTTCGTGCCTGCCACTCAGAATCGGCGAATTGCTCAGGCCTGACCGCGTCGACGCGTCTTGGGGGGACGGAAATCGCGACATGGGGAGAGAAGAGGAGTAAACTTGCGATGTCAAAACAGACACTCTCCCTTTATACTCGCCTCGCCCTCCCTGCTTCTGTGAAGAGCTCGCGACTTCTTTCTTACTTCACCCCTCTAAAACGGGCCATCGCACACAAAGGTCTGGAAAGTGCCTCGAAATATGGACATGGCCAGCATGCTAGCATTTTCAGAACGGCGTCATCGTAACGGTACACAGAAATATAACGAGGTCGAAATTTTAGGAAACTCCGAGTCCTGAGAGGCTATGGGGCGGCGTGTTTGCGGGATCTCTCAACAACGTTCACGTCAACCTCGCAAAGGGGCGAGAAAAATGCGTCATCCTCGCCGATAACATCGCGTACCTTCAAGCTCAGTGGAGGAAACCCCCACTCATTACGCATGCGCAAGGCGTTAGCCAAGCGGTCCCCTAGATCCTGGGTGAGCCGCAAGCTGACGAGCTCGAGGCACTCCAATGCGGGGCACGGGAAAGGAAGGGTGTGAGGGAGGTCCCCACCAGGGCGCCCGAGGGCGTCGAGAGCGTACGCCAGGTCCTCGACGATAGGCCTATGAAAAAGTAGGAGGCGGAGACGGGGAAGCCGACAGAAGACGGCGTGCCAGTCTAGGGCGAACGCCATCGATATCGATGGTAGGGGGCCTCTGGTCTTGATGACCTCGAGTGATTCGAATGCAGCCGTGGGCACGCAGGGAAGCATTATGTTACGCGATTCGTCCGTCAGCGTCAACGCGACGGTAGGAGCGTGGGCCGGGGAGAGAGTGACGTGGGTGTTCCCATTGTCGGCCACCTTCAACGTCACGCCTATAATCGCAGCCAGACCTGGGAGACGGCGCCGATCGGGAGGGACGGCTGCGATGAAGGGGCTTATGGACGGCCCCTTGGACCACAAAGACAGGGTGTAGCGAGTGAAAGCGGGGAGCGTGAGGTGTGAGAGGACGCTCGCGGCGAGCTCCGGCGAGAGCCCTTCCACCGAAAACACGGAGAGCAGCGGCAAGGCGACGTCCCATGCGCCGTCTTGGGGCGGTGCACTGCCCTTAAGGTCCCCTTCCACGCGGAGGCGTAGCTCAACCAGCTCAGGGCACCGTCGGAGGATTGAAACCAGACGGCCCACGGTGAGCCCGGTGTGTCGCGACATGTCGAGGTCGAGGACGGTCAAGTTGCAGTAGACGCCCGAAGTCCACGGGATGACCATCGGGCGCAGGTGAAGATAACGTAGGGAGGGACTGAAGCACGGTGAAGTTGTCGTGGCCGCTTCATCTTTGATGGGGGGATGGTATCTCGGATTCAAGCCCAAAATCTCGGCCCACCTGCCGCTCGCACCAGGCCCAAGTATGCACAAGGTCTCGAGGTGCGGGGAGTGTCTCCACGTGAGCTGTTTCGTAGCCTGTGCCGCAGCTCCGAGGCCCCTGGCTTCCACTATAAGCGAGCGGAGACGGCTCTGAATATTTGAGAGGAACCGGAAGTCGGCTTTCAAGCGGGGATCTTGAAGACGGATATTAAGCAGAGAGTCCCTAGCGCGCTCGATGAACGAAAGCACCCCGTCGCTCGACAGACTCGTGACGACAATGCTGCTCCAAGGTTCTGAGATGCCCAGAGCGATTGATCGCCATCTCCGACAGACGTGAGTGAGGGCAATGAGGCTGCGGCTCGAGCGTGGGTCGGATATGAGGCTGACGTTGTTGAAGATCTGAACGAGGAGTTCGGTGGGAAGGCGTTGCACGCGGGCATGCGGGTTTCGGTCGTTGCGCATCTCACGAAGGCGAGCGATGGTGTTTCGCAGGTGCAGTTCGTATTGGTCGGCGGCTTCGCAAAATTCCTCGTAGGGCAACAGGTGGAGTTGCCTCAGATCCGGCTCCGAGTACTGTTGTCGTATGCCTGAAGCAGACGCATGCCCCCCATCCGGATGACCAGACGGCTTATTTGCAACCATGATCCTATAGTGACACTGTCAGAGGCTGAAACAGCGCTGGCATTTTCTTTGCATACCTTGAAATGTGAAATCTCTGAGGTGGTGACTGGGACGAGATCTATGGGAAATTGCTGGTTACGGAGAAGATGCAAGCTTGGCTGCGGTTTCAACGTACCAGTCGCCGTCTCCCATTATGGTTTCTTCGGCGCTCAGTCCGATCCCACGGTAGGTCGAAAAAACTTAAAGGACCCAGTGGGCGAAAACTGGTAAGTACTCTCGAGGACTTCAGAATATGCATTAGCCTAGCGCGCCTTGCTCACGCTTATACCACAGAAGAGAAAAACATGTGTCCCCGTGATGTTACATGTGTCATGAAGTCATGTATGTGTCGTGATGCCCATAGATGCGGAACAAACGCTAACATCTCGTGAGTCCTCGGGAAACAAGCTCGTTCCCCGCCTTGATGAAGAAATAGTCGCCTGCAGACCAAAGCCCAAATATAAACGATCTAATTAGTCCGACCAAACATGCAAGGGAAGGGGGCGTACCATATACGATGCCCGTCAAATTGTTCTGCACGGGGTTGTTCACGGTCCCGTTCGCGAGCAGGCTCTGCCACTCTGGGCGCCACGCGAGCTTCGTGTTTGCGTTGAGCATCTGTGCAATGGCATATTTAAGTGCCACCCCGCAGAGCGATTAGCCAAAGGAATGTACCTTGATGACCTCGTTGGTGTAGTACACAGAACCAGTGATGTTCAGGATGGAAAGTTCCTGGTCGGCAAGCAGCAGCAGGGCACTGGCTGCGATCGTCGCCGCAGACGAGTCCGCAGGGCGGGGCGGTACAACAGGTGCGTTGAAGTCCCTATGTATCAATCAGCCCCGCGTTTCAAGACATGCGGCTGGCTGGGGACAAACCAGGGTATGATGCCGTCAGAGGGCGTGTTCGTGATCCAGTACTTCGCCATCTTGCGGGCCGTCTGAAGGTAGTCGAACTGGCGGGTATGCTTGAACACTTGTGGGGAACATCAGACCGTATCCTGAGGGCCCGGGGAGAAAGCATACTGTTTGCGAAGCCGTAGATTCCCCATGCTTCGCCGCGGCTCCACGTGCTACAGGCAGCATCAGTCGGGGTCAGTTCTGCTTAGCACAAAAAGGACAATGAGATGCACCTGTTGTCCGCATAACCTTGCGATGTACGCTGGCGGATGACCGCGCCAGTAGTTGAGTTGTAGTCAACGACGTGAAATGAACCCCCTAGCGACAAAGTTCCATCATAAGTTGGCTATTTTGGGCCGAGTCGCGTGTAACCCGCGTACCATCTGCGCGGATATGGTTCACCATCGTCTTGTCCGCATGTGATATGGCAATATCGCGCAGCGTGTGGTTTCCGGTGAGTGCCTCCGAAGCAAAGAGAACCTATTGTAGCATATTTAGCGTCACCTCTCTGTACGAGGTGAGTACATCTACTATGTACCTCTAGATTCATCATATTATCGATGATGACCTGAAAGAGTGGTCAGTGCGAAGCGGTGCGCATCCCATTATAAAACATACCTGAAAGTCTGTCGGGTCTGCAGCATCCCAGCTTCGCGTGCATCCCACGATAGGGCTAAATCTAGCAGCAAGCGCAGTCGCAAACTTGTTGACGGCCTCGATAGCTGTCGTATTTCTCGGATTCCTGCGAGGTACGTCAAAACATGATTTCCAGCTGGCTTGTCATCCAAACGAACACTTTGAGTTCATCCATGAACGGATAGCTGAGGAATCCGACGTCATGCCCTACGCCCGTATGAGTCTCGAGCGGGATTTCGCCCGTGCTCCACGCGCGTCCAAGGGTGAGCCACTGCGAAGCGCTCCCCGCACTAGAGCCACAGAGCTTCGTGCGTTCATGCATCGCGTATAGCGTGGATGGGAAGAAGCCGGCGGTCCATTGGTCAGGAGAGAACCAGATCCAGTCGCCTTCGGTACGGTCCGTGTATTGCGGGTACTGTGGTGGGCTCGTGAGAGATAGTGCTGTCTTGAGTACCTTCTGGGATACTAAGGGAGAGAAGAGCTCCGCAGAAGGCGACACGAAGCCTGTCGCTGCAGATGAGACTCCTCCGACAGAAAGCGCTACGAAGAGAAGGCTGAACGCAACCATAGCTAGCATGAAGCTCCAGTGAAGAATCAGAGCAGAGAGGCAGACATGCAGAGACAACGGTCTTATAAGCAATTGTCCAGCATGTTCAAGGCACGCCGAGCGATGGTTCCGATGGAAGAAACAGTCCACAGAACGGAGAGCACACTTTTGCAGCAACTCGTGACGCTCTTCAGGAGCGTCTCCTGAGGCAGCCGGGGCGGAATGCCGTATGAATGCCGTGCATAGGTAAATCTGCCGTGTTCAAGACATCTCGTGTGCGGGCAGGAGGGTGCAAGGCAACGGGACCCTTAAGTTGTCTCGCATGCTCCATTACCGAGCCATCGTCAGCCACCTCATGTAGCATCCACTGAGTCAAAAACACTCACCGAGCGAACTTGAAAGGGTATCCTACGATCCATGAAGTTCGACGGAACGTCGGGAGAATTCAGGAGTGGGCGCATGATTGAGTCACGAGGCGGAGCGGCGAAGAAGTTCCACATGTAGCCGCATCATAGGTGTCAGTCTAAGTGTAGTCCTATATTGAGCTCTTATCGCCTCTGAAATGGGATGTTAAGGGACAGAAGACAATACGCCTGGCCAGGCGTGGATGAGATTGCCACAATATGGTTCAAGTTGCGGTCGGCCGAAAGCACGAAGGTATTTGGCGCCGTGGTGGTGGCGGATATTGCGAGATCTGGCTGGCTTGTTCTCATCTTATCTTATCTCCTAGCACTGCCTTCTGCCTTGAACTTCATTCACCCCCCGGGGGCGCGCACAGGCCACCACGACCCAACCTGACTGAACCTCCCGTATAGCCCACGGTAAGTTCTATGCGAAGTACGGCCTCAAAAAATAATCCTATTGTATCATGTTTCATGGCTAAAACATATTAGGAGCTGCGCTAATTGACTCCAACAACATTCTCCACTCGATTGAAGTCCGAGTCGTGCAAACACTTCAGGAACGGGACCTATCTTGACGACAACACACGTATCTGAGAAACCGATTTTGTGTCTACACTGAGTAAATAAAACACTATAAAGTGGATCATCCCGCTGACCGAATATTTTGTACCTCCAGGATGTCGTCTCAGCCGCCGGAAGCCAAGGCTCCGTTGCCCGCAACCATTTTGACCGCGCTCCAGCAGTTCACGTCTCAGGACTCTATTTCATCGAGCTCGCTCCATCCATTTGCATCTAATCCGGAAGAAAACATCGCTGCCTTGCGAAAACTTTTGGACACCGCCAATCAAGCGGCACTCTCACTCAACGCCCATCTTGCCCTCCCGTTATCCAACCCGAAGCTTTTGTCGCTGTATCGACAAGGGACGAACATATCTCATGCAGTTCAGCAGGTGCGGTTGTATCTCCCGTAATGCACGCCAACAGCAATGAGTATCGCTGATGCCACTGAATCCAGGCGGACCAGAACGTGCGCTATGTCGTCAGCTCATTGAGAAAACGAGTGGGCATCACATTTGGAGAAGACATTCCTCTCGAACGGACACAACTTCCCGAATGGTTCTTGAAAAGGCTTCTGGAATGGGGCACGTCGGCCGGCATGGAAGCTTTCAACGACCCAGAACGCGACGGGCACTCTACCGTCGTCCTCGGGGGAAAGGTTCTCGTTGTCGACATCGTTTTCTCTGTGGACCGCACAGACCCTATTCGACCGATTGTGTGCGTCACCACCTGTAAGACGTCGTATGCTATCCCAAATAGCACGGCCACCTCGTCCACCGGAAACTCGACCTCCTTGGACGGCTTTTTGGCAGAAGCGATCCGCGCGTTCCTAAACGAGGTTCAGAAAGAGGATGCCCAGCGCGATAGTGTCGAGGCCGCGCGGCTGGGAAACCTGCTTTCCGATCACCTCACATACCTGATGAAGCTGGATCATCTGGCCATCAGCGAGGGCGACGGCGGCCTGCGATGGTTTAGTTTCATCGACCGCATGTCGGTCGACGTCGAGAAATTGGCCAGCAGCGAAGCAGACGCCCTAAGCAGGTAAGCCGAACCATATATGTGCACGTCGTATCGTACACTCATGCGCTAGCGCAGACAAGAGGCTGGATCCAAGTTCCCTCTTGACATCTTCCTCATGCGGTCGCACGCTCTGCCATTACCCTACCTCACAACACCGTCGATATCATTCCTCACATATCTCTCCCCCCTCGCCTACCTGAAACTCCTGCGAACGACACCCACCTCTCCTGCAGAGGCCGCTCACCTCCCCAAGCTCGATGTCCCATTCCAACACTTCCGCAAGTTCCTCACCTCCCATCCGCGGCCACATGGGGTAACCACGGCCACCCTTTACCTTTCCCCCACCGCCCCGCCGGCGTACCACGCGGACTCGATGTCGATGTCTGCCCTTGACACACGGTCCTCCTCCACACTCGTCCCAAGCGCTGCGGACATGGAGCACGTCTTTCCCGCGGCCCGCGAGGCGCAGGGCCCTCAGGGCCAGCAGTTCACGTGGTTGCTCGACTTCACGGAGGGCGGGAAATACCCCGGGGTCGTAATGAGCCAGTCGCGGATGCACGAGATTGAGCTCGCGGTGAACCCGTTCGGCGCGATGGACCATCTGCAGAGCGTGCAGATGTTGCCGTTCGGTTCCGGGAGTTGGGTCGATCTCTTGGTATGTGGTTTCGCTTTCTGGCTCGCTGCACGAATGCTCAACCCTTGGGGCAGCTCAACTCGCAGACAACCATCTCTCCGGAAAGATACACGACTGTATTCGTGAGCTAATCCATTGGCCATTGCATGCTATATCGCTTAATCGTCCGCACTTCCAGACATCTCCAACAGCGGTACATCCGCCACTGCAATTGCGCCTGACCACGCCCGATGAGCCAGGCTTCATGCTGGAAGCCGTTCCGGTGCGGAGTCTGAAGGAAGTCTGGAGCATCTTGGAGGTACTTCCTTCGTCCAGACGTAGTTTCTCCAGCGATACTGATTCGCCCACACCCTAGATCGTGCGCGAGCAGTGCTGGCTGAACGAGACGCTCACCAGCTGCACATGGATTCCCGAGGGCCTCACCCTCCCCGAAACCGACACATCCGACGATATGGAAGTCACAGAGAGCGACCTCCAGTCCGTGCTCAAAGGTACGTCCCCGCCTCACGCTATACCCCAACCCACACTCACCGCCCCCATTCCGCCGCGCGCGCAGGAACGGTGCAGCCGCGCAGCATCCCGGTGAACGTGTACCTCCCCGCGCACGCGCCCACCGACGCGCTCTTCGGCGGGACGGACATGGACGCGTTCGCGCTGGGCGGTGCGGGCCCGACGCGGCGCGCGCGCATCGTGATGACTGCGCCCGAGCGGCCGCCGATCTCGGGGCTCGTCGAGATTGGGGTCACGTTCGACCCTGGGCGGCCGCGCGGGGTTGCCGTGGACATCAGCGGCGCGATGGGCGTGGACCTGCGCGTGGACGTGTTGGAGGAGGTGTGCAGGCGCGGCGGCGTGTTCGGGCTGCCCGGGAGGGTGTGGAAGAAGGCGCATGAGATGCTATGAAGCTTAAAACACGTCGACATCTGCACCTCACACTTGCCGGCCATCCAGAAGCAGGCCAAGTTGTACTGTCACTGCCGATCACGATGCTGCTCGCATATATAACAGACGTGTGTTGATCCCGAATACCCGTTGCAATGCACGTACATTGACATATTATATGAATCATTCGAGTATGAGATGCCAGCAGGACGTAGCCCATCACAGACGAAAACGGCCACCATCAATATTAAGTATCATCATGGTTAGTGTGATCGTCCTCCCCCCCCTCTACAGATCACACATCGTCTGCCTAGGGGAGACAAATCATCATGGCCTTCTAGCACTAGCTTTCTTTCCCTTTTTGCCTTTGATCGGAACTTCCTGGCCGTCATCACCCTCGCTGTCGTCTTTGGCGTTGATGGGACCGGCGGCGTTCCTCCCTTCGAGCGACCATAAGGAAGGTATTACGGAGGGCTCCTTCGCCGCCCCGGGAGAGACTGCGAAGCCGAAGCTCGAGAATGATGATGGTCCGAACACACCGTTCATGGACGACGTTGCTTTGACTGGAGGACCTGTAGTGCTTTCCGAGGAGGTTCTCTGTGAAGGTGGCGCAGTGGCTATACGAAGACCAAGCAGGGAGCGCAAGAGGGGCCCGGCGTGGGGTGCTTGTCCCATCAAGACCTTGTCGAGGGCGTCTTGCAGGGAGGCCTGTACCCTGGGGTCAGAGTAGTTCTGTGATAGGTACGAGACCGCGTGTTCCCGCAATCGGTCGTATCTGTGCGTCGCAAAATCGGATATTCAATATGCAAGAACTCCAAGACCGTGACCAGTGCCCAGCTGCACTTACCTCGCGAAGAAGCGCGAAAACGCCTCCTCGACGATGTTGGCTGGGGTCAGGCGCGCTAGGATAGCATTGTAGGCAAGGTCCTGCAAATTCGCGATGCCGTACTGCACGAATCATCTACTCGTTAGTATATATCTTTGCGCATGCGATCAAGCAGAACTTACAGACTCCGCTAGACGATACATGGACTTCGGAGAGCAGAGCGGCGCTTTCGTAGCACCCCCAGCCGTGAGCATTGAGAACTGCCTTTGCGATGCGCCCGCTGAGCGAAGGGGCATAAAGTTGACTTTGCCCGTGTAGAGATAGAAGACACACGCGCATAGACTAAGATAGAAGCGATCAAGATGCCGATACCAGTCTATCAGTGTAGGCCTGCACAGACAAAGAGCGGAAATTGACTCACGTTTTGTGTGCGACGCTAGGTAAAAGGATTCGATGCTGGGGCGGTCGGCCCTCAGCAAGATGCTTCTTGTCCTCGTCCGGAGCGCTGGGCTCCTCGTCCTTGCGTTTTCCCTTGCTATCGGGGGTCATGGGAGGTTTCGAGCTTCCGGGCGTGGGTGTATCTTCCGCTTCCTCGCATTCGTCCAGGTCGCTGTCGGACTCGTAGTCGTATTCATCCGCAAGGGCATACTCGCGGATAGCTACAGAGGGGTCCGCAGTGACTTGGCTCTCCGCGAAGCCTGATGTCAACACTAAATAATATGGTGTCTTATGAGTCGATCAAGCTAGGATTGTATGTGAAGACCGTGACGAAGAGACTCGTACATTTTGCGAAGTGCTCAGAGTCTTTCAAGATGGAGCCTATCGCGAGCACTGGAAGAGGATGTCCGATCTTGCTCGAGCCATCGCCGAGATAGACTGTTCTGCGTGTGAAGGCATACAAATGCACGTCGCGAAACTCGGTTTTGGTAAGGGATTCTTTCAAGGCTCGTTCTGTCGGGGAGAGCTCCGATGGGGGCCCAGAGTTGCCAAGTGAGGACATTGCAGAAGATGGGAGGTGTCGAGTACTGAGAGTCGACTCGCGACTTGGTTGTATGTTGTATAAGGGAGAGTTTGATTTGCCTGCCGGCTACCACGAGGTGGGACGGCGCTGCGGTAAGACGTACGAGAACATCCGTCTCCCGCACGTTTGTAAAAGAGAAGTCCAGTTTGATTGATATGAAGCGCAGTAATCAAAACCGCTGTTCAGTCATGCTGATTGTCGCAAGTGTCGATGACTGCACGAAATCCAAGCCGTGAGATGAGAAGAGCGCTCGCGTGAGGCAACACCGGTCGACCGTCTCCTTCAGTGAAGCTTGTACGCCGACGTCCTGATAATGCTGCGTTATGACCGACACGGCATACTCCCGCAAACGGTCGTACCTGCCGTTCAAATATATGGTCAGATAGCTCACAGGGCCTGTCAACGAGGGAGTCAGGTGCACGTACCTCTAGTAAAAGCTTGGGGGAGCACCGCGGTACCCATGAATCCGTCCGAGACCACCTCCGTCTGAATGGTGAGGAAGGTAGACTCGGAGATTCGATGCTGACCTTGCCAGTGTACAGGTCAAATACATAGGCACGCGTCAACTACAGAATCATCAATAAGTTGGTCTGCAATGAACAGCCGATGCTTACGGTGCGCCGCCTGGGACCTTATTAGACTCCGATGATGAGAGTGTGTCGACCGCTCGGGTCCCCTAGAAAACACACATCTACTATATGCCAGAAGAGTATACAGAAGGGTATTGTAGAGTACGCTATGCAACAGGAAAGCACCAAAACCGTCCGTCCACGCCCGCCCGCCAGCCGCGCCGCGGCGTCCTCACACGCTCGCCACGATCCTGCAGAAAAAACCAATCAGTCAGTAAACACGACAGATGGATGTTTGAGAGAAGGGACGCACTCCTCGGCCTTGTTGAGCGCTTGGAGCATGGAGACGACCTCCTTGCGGCGGTTGACGACGAACTCGGACTCCTTGAGGAGCTCGTCGAGCACCTCCGGCTTGTAGAGCTCCTGGAGCAGCTCGCGCTGCAGGTTCTCCTTCGAGTGGTTCACGAGCGTGAGCGTAATCGCCTTCGGGACCATGTCGATCATCTCGCGCTTCACGATGTTGAAGTACGAGTGGATGAGCAGTTCTGCAGCGCGACGGGGCATGTCAGTTTAACGGACGGACGGGGACAGGAAACAGGGCGGCACGCACTGATGACCTCGGTCTCCATCAGCTCCCTGTCGTTCAACGCTGCCTGGGGCTTGATCACGGACGGGGGCTGTATATGGGGTGAGCTTCAAATCACACAAGGAACGAAAGTCAGGTGTGCTGACCGCCTCCATGATCGCAGCGCCCTTCTTCTTTGGCGCCCCCTTCTGGAAGAACGACCCGAAGAAGCTTTGCTCCTCCTTCGCGTCGACGTCCAGATCGCGGTTGTTGTTGAGCTGGGCGGAGGTGACCTTGCCGCTCTTCTCTCCGTGCTGTGGCTGCTTGTTGGCGTTCAGACGGTCGTTGACGAGAGCCATCGCCTTGTGGCCGTTCAGGAAGTCTGGGTGCGTCGTGTTCACGTAGCAAGCTTGCATCCTGTGCGCGAAGTGTGTAAAAGCGCTGCACCTGTATGCGGCAGAACCGACTACTTACGCTACGAGGTCGGTCACAAGCTTGGTCGTAGGGTTCATCGAGTTTTTGAAGAAGTTAACTACAACGGAGTTGAAGCGGTCCCGCAATTGGGGGAAGCGCCTGAAGGCTTGCTAGTGGGAGGTTAGTGGACATACTCATTTTACCGTTACGGAAGAGACATACAATCTTGACCAGAAGCTGACTGAGAATACGGATCAACTCGTCGTAGACGAGCTGGCAGCATTTGAGGGAGGGATCCTCAAGCCGCCGAATTTGTTGCTTGACGATGATCTCGAACGCTTGGGTTCCGACGAAGAGAGAAGGGGTCGAACCCTACAAAGAGGATCAGCTCGCTGTCGGAAACAATCGCTGGATTGGACTGACCGAAGAATTATACAGGATGGTCCGGATGTCGCCGTCCTTCACCTGGTCGAACGGGTCGATTGTCTTGATGCCATTGTTGAACAGCTCGTGGAACACGAAACTGATACGCGCACCACCAGAGAGCTCGTTTAATGACAAGTCGTTGGTGTTACCGTCGATGGTTGTGCGGAAATCGGAGCAAAACTCCGTGATCACAGAAAGCACGATGTTCGCGGAGTTGCCCTCTCCCAAGGCGCCACCGAGAGTTTGGAGTTCTGCGTTGAACTTCTGCTGCTGTTGCGTAATACGAGCTTTGATGTCGGGCAACGTATTCCGGATGTGCGCCATGAGGATCTGTTGATTTCACTTAACGAAGCAAACCATCCACGAAAGCGTAAAGTACGCACGACATTGAGCTTGCGCGCCAAGAACGGCGTTCCACAGTACTGCGCCTTGTTGGCGTACGAAGGATGGGTTTCAAAGTACTTACGCTCGTGCTCCAGAGCAGCACTGATGGCCTTGCCTTGCTCGATATCACGTTGCCCACGGTTAACCACAGGAACATAGCCCAAACGAAGAGGAATGACACGGCCCGCGAGGATATCGACAACGTCGGTACCCTGGTCCCTACATGTCGTCGTTAGGTATACCTTCCCCAAGACCATATGAAGACAACTCACATCAAGTCAACCTTTGTGAGAACACCAATAGTTCGCTGACCCTCAGGGTCGACCTCCCGCGCTAGCTTCAAGCCATCCGAGTTCGCCAAATCTGTGTTGGCCGCAGTGACGGCAAGAACGATACACGCTGGCCTCGAGATGTACTTCAGTAGCATATCCTTGATTTGCTTCTCGATATCGCGCGGCTGGTCGCCCACAGGCACCTTGGTTAGACCAGGAAGATCGACCAAGGTCAATGTGAGGACATTGGGAGAGTAGATGCGCAGATTAATGGGGAGCGGCGAGATACCCGCATTCTTGCCGGTCTTCGCCTCCGTGTCGCGCACGATCTCGTCTCGGATTTTGTTGAAGTCGTAGAACTTCTGTCCAGGGAGATGCAAGAACTCGCCCCATTCGTCGGGGTTGGCAGCGGTGTCGCCTCCGGACTTCAGGTCCTCAGTGCCGTTGGCTGTGAAAGACGTGAGTATACAATGACTATCGTTGGATAAGAGGCGCACCCTTGCCGTTTGGGGACCCAGTTGGTTTGCGGTTGATGAGTTGCAGAACCTGAGCCCGGCTGGCGTTAGCTCCGAGCGGGCACCAATCAATATCAGTCGTACCAGAGGTCTCCGGGTTACGATACCCGTTCCTCGGGGCAGAAAATCACGTCCGACGATGTTCTTAGGGTATCCAAGGGTCAGCCGGATAGAATTCCGGATCGTGTTTCGCAGCGCACCTCGAGCACACTACTCTTGCCACTACTTTGACTGCCGAGCACACATATCTGCGGAAGGTCTATTTGGGACGCGGACGAGCCGACCGCGGAGAAGACGTCTTGGAGCTTGTTTACAACGTTGACAATTTCTGTTCCGAGACCAGAGGTAGCCATGGTGGAGGACGAGAGGAGAGGATGATGGAGGGAGAAAGAGAAAGCGAGAGCACGCTGAAGTCGCCGTGGCTTGACACAGCCGCGTGTCGCGTCCACGGGCGCTTGCTCCGCGCAGCTTGACTTTCATCGCCTGCTCTCATCTTCTGCTGCTGCGACTCGTTCCCTCGCTTGCTACGCAACCTCCGACACAGTCCGCCGCAGCCTGCGCAGGGGAGGCAGGCATGGTGCGGTGACTGGGAGAATGTATGAGGTGAGCCGCACCATTGTCGATCTACCTCAGGCGTTCATACTGACCTTCCAGCAGATGCCCTTACACCTTACACACGAGTGAAGTTGTTCATTACCAAAAATCATATATACCTCACGCCCACGCCTTGATGGGTATTCAACATGTAGGTATTCTGCAGGCTCTATCAGGGCCCCCGACAATCCTCCTAGATGCTCTACGCAGTGCCCGGACCAAAATGGACCTTCCGGGAGCTCCGATATACCGTACACAGAGCGGACCAACAAGGGGCTTTCTGGATGCGCGAGGCCTTACATAACTCGGACCAACCTCTGGTTCATAGGGTACGGTGATTTTGGCCGGGCTAGTCAGCCCCGGTAATTCACGCTAAATGACCTGTCTTGCCTTGTTAACCATGTTAAATCAGACCTTTCACTACTGGGTCGCCGGGGAGCGAGCGAGGACGAAATATGCATCCCTAGCATTTCTGCCAAGGCGATCTGTTGGTAACACAGGAAGATTCGGTGAGCTCGTTGTATAGGTCGGCATTGGCCACCCTAATCCACCGTCATGGTCTCCTTAAACTGCAGTTACCGCCCGACCGCAATTCAAGCTTCCAAGCTTCGATAATGCTTTGCAGCCTCTGTAAAGGCGTATGACCTCCCACTGGCCCCTACCACTGTCATGTGGTTTTCATCGCGGCCTGCCGTCTTGCAGCAGAAATTCGAGGAAGTCAAAGCGACCAAGGTCGGTAAAGTACCGTCATTCACATCCGTGATATTTCAAGGAATATATACCAGATCTGTGAGAGTGACTCTCACTGGGACCAACGACTCCCACTGAGAGCGAGTGGCAGTAGTGAGAGTCACTGAGCCAAGAAACAATGTGGTCAGATCGCGCATGCGTCATGTTACCGCGATCACGACGTGTTGCGTTGCGCTCGTCGAGTACGAAGACTGGGTGCTCTGCCCCACAGAACTGTGGCTCCGCGCATGTCTGCAGACATACCTCGGGCTCGTCGCGCGCAGGATCTAGCACGTGTGGCGCGACGCGTTACGAGCGTCGACCACAACGTCTTCCCCGCCGCGAGGAGCTAATTACGGCCGACCTGACATGCTCGTTGGACTACATCCAACCGCGTCCGAATGGCCAGTGTCTTCGTTGATTTATATCATGTCCACTCATCGAGTCCGACTGCATGACATGCACCAGAAGATGAGCCACACGAGCTTGTCTGTGATGCGTGGCTGACAGCTATACACTCGGGTCCCCGGGATATGCCGGAGGCATTGCTCTGAGTGGGAGTTGTTTGTCTCAGTGAGAGTGACTCTCGATGTTTTGGTCGTCACTCTATTCCACGCTCGGATGGACCTCTGAGAATGACAGCTAATTAGCTGGGTAACTAGACCTCAGGTCCTGATTCACCGCATCTTGCCAGTGCTTCAGGGAGACATTTGGAGTCGCGTCGAGCCAAAGTTTTGGTTTTTGAAGGGCCATGGTTGCGGTCGCGCCACTAGTGCGATTGCGCGCGACGTGTTACGCGTGTCGCCTGCGAGCCTTTACGAGCACCTCACGACTGCGGCTGGGGAGGATGCGCCGCCTACGGCATTTTGGGGTAAAATGGTGAGTTCGCTGTCCCCGTTTAACCCGCCTGTGAAAGTAAGTAGTTTCCGAAACTTATCCTTACCAATTCGGTAGCTCTCCCTCAGGGGTCCTGTTTGCTCTATCGTTGTTCGCTATTCATGACGTCCGCCGTGCGAGAGGCGCCGGAGATTACCTCATGCCTGGCAGGGTCGCCTGGCGGGCGGAGAAAGAAACTAACAAACAGCGCATTGTTCTCCTCCTATAAAAGCTTGCTAGGTTCACGGGGTTTCACATCTTCTTCCTCCACGACGCGTAGCCTGACCACATCATGAACGCGCCCTTCACCACAGCGGACAGAGCGATCGCGGCATCCTTGGACCCATGCGATGCACGCGACGTTCGTTTGTACGCGTATTCTCGGCGGACTACCTCTCCAGGCTGGCAAGTGGCAAAAATCGACAAACCGCTTCCTATCATTGCTATGAGCACCGTGCTTAACCAAACGGAGCACTTCTCCACTTGTACGTGAAATCGCTTGATCGATGTATCCAGTTGTTGCTCACGTATGTCCTGCCATTCAGTGCTCACCGCCGGCTTTGCCGAGACGGGCGGTAATGCTCTTTCGAGCTATGGCCCAGATGAAATCGCCCAAATGCAAGCCGGAGATTCCGAATATGACTACGAGTGTGACAGCGATCTGGATGAAGTAGAAGGAGAGGACGATGGTTCAACCGCATCTCCGGCGGCATCCGACCACACTTCAAACCTGAAGGGTAAGCAGAAAGACGCAGCAGGCGTCGGGTCTTCTCCTCCCGTCAAGTACACTATCCTCATCCCCAACATCGCTTTCAAAACGTGAGCGAATCCTTTAATATCTTGAGCGACTTGTTAATCGTTCAAACACTGTTACTACACAGCTTACGTGCTTGCGTGTTCTACCTATACACGGGAAAAGTGCACTTCCTTCCGTTGTCTTCGGCGCCGTCTGCCGAAGGAGGCATACAGCGGGACCACATGGTCTCTGTCGCTCGCAAATCAGGTCTGCCAGCATGTTCGCCGAAATCTCTCTACCGCCTTGCGGATGCGGTGCGCCAGGCTCTCTCTTTTCTGAGCCTGTAAACTCATTCGAAACTATGCTGGCACAGTACGGGTTGAAGGACCTGCAGGTTGCTGCCCTGAATGGCATCATTTCCTATCTCTCACCAGAGAACCTTGTTCAAGAATGCTTTTCCGTCTTCTTTTCCATGTACGTTCTTCCATGCTCGCAATAGTGCAGTACTCAAGTCCCGCTGCTACACAGGTACGATGAACCCCGCCAGCGCGCGATGATCAAGCTTCGCAAGCTCTATGATCACCCGAAAGTGCAGGAAGCACTGCCCGGGGTCATGTCCAAGCTAGTAGCGGGCGAACTACCGTATGCGACCGCCGCTCTGCAAGAGCTTGTCACCATCCGCGCAGGGCGCACCGTCCGCTTCGTCGAGCCCCAAGCTGCATCTTCATTCTCTGCCATACTGCAAGAGAAGTTCGCTGCAGCGGCTGAGCCCCCAGTGACGTCGGAATCGGAGGCGTATCCGGACGCACATTCGAGGACCCCGACGCCGCCTTCGTCCTCTTCCTGGGCATCCTTCAAACGCGCGCGCAACAACTCTCCGCCCTCCCCATACAGAGGCGGCTTCGACGAGTGGGGCGTCCCTGGTTTGTCTATGGACCATCACCATCGGCACGACATGTCCGGTCCGAGCTCTGGGCGTTGGTGATGCGACGTCGCACTGTAACGCATCCAGCTGCAGCACGGATCTTATGAGGACCCATGGGATCGTTCTCATGTTTCTGCGATGCCCACATGTAATATCAAGTATTCTCTACGCAGCGGCTACCTTCAGCTTGTTCCTTTTTCCATCTCACACAATATATTCTTTTGACACGGCGGAAGTACCGACGATCGGGATGTGCGATTGTATATCGCCTTTCTTTTAAGTGCATGGTGCACTCAAGGAGCGATCGGTAGTCTATCTGATACGCCGATTAGTGCGTCAGCTCACCCCGGGATATCGACAGATATTGCTGCCGAACTTGCGTGTACAACGATTGTCGAGGTTATGTTCACGCGTCCACGTAGATGCAGGAGGATATTGAAAGTGCGTGTGCGCGTGATAATGTCATTGTACAGCTATGAGCATATGTGCATATAGGATGGTAACGGTCGCATAACGAAGCCAAATGATACGGAGGAGGTGCCGCCAGGCTGCGCTGGCGGCCCATTATAAGAATAGAATTAACCGTATGAAGGGAGTCGTGGGATGGAACGGAAGTGCAAGTCGTGGACGATACAGTGCTGGTGCGAGAGGGATGCTGGTGCGAGAGGAAGACTGGTGCGAGAGGAAGGATGGTGCTACAGAATCTCTAGAGGAGGTGCGGGACTGCGCGTATGCTACAATGTTGGTCGGGCCGGAAGGTATATGCGGGAGCGGGAGCGTGGTGGACGGAAGCGGGCGGCATGCGGGGGAAGAGGCGGCGAGAATGCGTGTGCGGGGACTATAGCGGCCGCAAAGGGGCGTCGATGCAGGGGGAAAGGAAGGGAAGGGCGAATAGGTGGTGGGAACAAGGTAGGCGGCCGTGCGAGGGCGGCAGGCCTAGTCGTCGAGGAGGAAGTCCCAGTCGATGGCGACCTCGTTGCTGCGCTTCGCGCACCAGCCCAGGCCGAACGCGCGTTTCCAGTTTTCGCGGCAGCGCGCCTCGGGCTCGCCGCGGTGGATGTCCCACATGCGGAACGTGACCGCGCCCGCGGTCTCCACCACGACCTCGTCCTCGCCCCCTGGAGCGTCCAGCGCGAGCGCAAGCGGGAACGCGCCGCTCCCACTGCCACGCTTCTCGCCAACCGCACGCCCGTCGGAGACGTAGATCTCAGCGAAGCGGTGTGCGGTGTGCTCGGACACAGACACGACGGATGGGCGGCGCGACTGCGTGAGGCAGACGTTGCGCATGATCCTGTTCGTGAAGCCCGCGGAGAAGGTGACCTTCTTGCATGTGGACGAGCGGTGGATGTGGCCCTTGAAGTCTGACGGGAGCCAGATCGTGACGTCCGCATCGGATGCGGACTGCACCTCGAGCCTGAAGTTCGTGGTCCGCGAGGGCGTGAACTTCCGGCACTACGATGGGCGGAGCGAGCATCAGTTAAAACGTCCGGCGGGCGTCGTGCCGGGGCACGTACCACTTTCACTTTCATCGAACTGCCAGAGTCGGATCCGACGTACATGGACAGCCGGTGGTCGTAGGGCTGATTGTGCGCGCGATAGTGCGGCAGGACGAGGGAGACGTCGATCGCGCGGTCGTCCGTCTCGAGAGCGAAGTCGTGTGACGCGTGCTCTCCCGCGCCCATGTATTTTACTCTATGTGAGCCCGTAGGCTGCTCTAGCAGGCTTTCTGTACTCATTGGGTACATCGATCCCTGCGCATCTGTCAGTTACATGCGCCCATCAACAGCGGGGGGCAGTGATCAAACTCACATGCGAGCAAATCGAGGACATGGAGCTGATGCGTGATATTGACGAAATTGAACGTGGGTGGACCGGGTCGTAAATGCGGAGTGGAGAACAGAAAACCGGGCGGGGGAGGGGGGGAATGTGCTGTGTGGACCGCCATGGGGATGGAGGATATAAGAATGCGGATGTTGTACGAGCCGCCTTGTGCCAAATATGGGAGCTGTTGTACTTGCCGATGGGACCCGGCAATCCGGATCGCACGCAACGCTTACCCTCACCGTGTTTGGAAAACAAAAGGCAGTACTGGGACAACGGATCCCTCGACTGCCCTGCGCGGCGTCAGCTCAACGCTCGTCGCCGTCTGTTCCATGTGCAGGCCACCGTGCATCATTGCCGCCATGATGGCCCGTGTCCCGCCCGGGCGCCCACCACGCGTTTTGAATCGGGCTCTTGGCCGCCGGCGTTATTCTTTCCTGCACCCTCAGAGATGCGCATCAGTGATGTTTGCGATGTCCTTGTCGGTGTACTGGAGACCCTACCAGGAGCGCACTGTGCCACCTATTGACGACGAGCGCCAGAGTGCCCGGCGCGAGAACATTGCAGCAGGACAATAGCGCCGCCCGAAGCGCGCTAGAGGACCCGTCTGCGCGTGGGTCCGGCGTGTTGTTGTGGCTTCCATTCCCGTACAACGTCTTCGCCGCGCTTAGAACAAAAGGGCTCCCACGCCTGGCAGACCGACAATGCAAACCGGCGACAGCGAGCTAGCCAGCAACAGCCCTGCCTATGTCCACTTCGCGATCTTCGACGCCACATGACTAGGTTCGTGCTGCGGGTTCCAACCGCAAGCGGCGCCTTCGGGCTGGCATTGGCAACGCGGTATCCGCGTGCGGTGGGCGGACCATGGCCTGTGGGTACCCGTCGTAGCGCGTCTCGTAAGTGCGGCGGGTTGCAGACTGTGGATGGGGGTAGGACTCCTCGGAGATGATGTCGACGGTGTTGTTTTGCACAGCTGACAGTCGCACCACACAGCGTCTGAGGTCGGAGTCGGCGTTGCGCCTCCTGTAGGTGAGTCGGTCATTCTTCCTCCTGCTGTGCCTTCTCCTGATTCACCGTGCGTATTTTGGTGCGGCATCCCGTGACTCTCGGCGCTGCAAGTAGGCGCGGTGGACGTGTTGATTTTGTACTGCGGATCATACAATGATCGCCTATTGGAGGTAGGTTTGAGATACTTGACGCGCCCGGCGACCGTCGGTGAGTGCATTCGCAAACCTCGACCTCGGCCAGCTCGCTAAGCGGGATGATGAGTGCTTGAAAATATGCGTTGGGTTCGGGCTGGCTACCATCATCCCGAACGCGGTGTTGGACAAGGCCCAAGTGAGGTCGGTGCTCGGAATTAATGCTGTACGGTCCCGCCGGTTTCTGCGAGACACGAGGGTTGGAGAAGATGGCTTTCACACCCTCTCGGGAGGCAGTCGAGTTTCTGGATACGTTCCAAAGGCGTGGCGTAATCCCCTGGGCTGATGTTTCACCCCCACAGACTGCCACCGAGGTTCCGATCCTAGAACGGCCGGGTAGTATATGTGGCGTGTAACCGTGCGTTCTCCGAACTTTTCGCACTGTGACACACCTAGCAATAGACCGTCTCACAGGCCTAAATTTGAAGCCGCGCGTCGTCGCTAGCTGCTGGCATGTCCGACCCGGCCACAGCGCTCAATAGGGCGCACATTTGCGATGACGGACTAGTTGTTGAAGACCGGCCGCAGATGGGAAACCTGCATATGAATACCCAACTGAGGTTTAGGACTTCCTGCCGCCGTGGCGTGCTCCGTTAAGTCGATGTTTGATCTCTACGGACTGTGAACGGGTTTGATCCTGGGACGACCGGGTTGTATCTGAGGTGGGTCGCCGTGTGTTTTCCGGACCATCACACTGCAACGTACCTAGTAATAGATCCTCCTGAGGCCGCGCGTTGTTGCCAGCAACTGGCACTCCCGGCTGGGCCACAGCGCTCGATAGAACCCACATTTTTGATAGCGGAGCAATCATTGTAGACCGGGTGCGGGTACGAAACCTGCATGTGAATATCAAGCTGAGATTTTGTTTGGCAAGCCCGTATATTTTACGTGTTTCGGACTGATCAAGAAATGTGGTTGTATGCGCCAGGCCAGATCATAGGGTAAAAAGAGCCTGAGACGATCCGAGAGTTTGAGCGGCACAGGCTTTCCAATTTCGCGGCTTAGCAGATAATGTGAGCTGCACAGATATCGGTGTCTTGATATACGTAGTGAACACATGGAGGAAGAGGACAAGCCGCAATTCCAGTAAGCCGACAAGGGGGAATGCAGTCATTGTACCGGCGCTTCCCATCGACATCCCGGCGTCTACGAATTTGGACGTCGAGGCAGTGAGTCCGTTATGTGTATCCCGACATGCAAACAGCAACGGTCGCTAAAGTTACAGTGTGTGAGAGTACATGGAGAGGCTATGGGCTACACACGATTCCTATCCCCTGGGTGCAGAGTGAGCTGCCGCCGGCCGCGCGGTGGACTCAAGCGAGCTCTGGAGAGCTCTCAGTGTTCATGATCATGTTCCCCCTCTCCCACCGTCGAGAGACACTGCTCGAGCACCTCAAGAAGGGCGGGATTCTCTAGCGCCGCGGCTACACGTTCCTTGTCGTTGAGTTGCTTGTTCACTGCACAGATGAAGGACGTGAGCACGCGGGAGCGGGAGGTGAGCGAGGCCCAACGACGTACGTGCGTGCTCGCTCTGATGCGATCCCGGTTTGACTTTGATGTCCACCTTGAACCGCTGAGGCAGACTTCGCAACAAGCGCACTCGTATAGAAAGTCCTGTGATGATAATGAAACATAAGCAACTTCGAGCGGGATGAGGGCGGCCGTTCCTGCACTTACCAATAAATGTGCTCATGCCGCAATGAGGCACTGTTGGTGTGAACTCCACGGTGATCCTATCCGGATACTTGGTGTCGAATGTGATTTGTGGTGCGGACACGACCGCAAGCTGCTCGAGAGACATGCTTCGATGCTCGGGGTCGGATATTGACCGGATGAGCTCTGAGGGTATATCGCAAGATTAGCCTTGACAAACAGGCCGAGGAAGTAGAGATGCCCGCACCAAATATCTCATCTTGGTCAATACCCTCCGGTTCGTCCGATTGATCGTATTCTTCGTCCTCTGTCTGTTCTCCATCATCTAGCCAGAGCGAGTGCGGCTTCGCGTAGGCGTGCGCCGCCTTTTTGGCCTTTGAAGGTGCAAAGATGGTCGGATTCGGGTTGAATGCTTCTGAAGACATGACAGTATGTGGTCAAGGCAGTGAACACTTCCACTCCGGAGTGTGGCTGGAGTGAGCGGTAGCTGAGTCAGACGCCGAGAAGGACAGAAAAGAAGCTTTGCGGAAGCGCGCGCGAAGATCGACGGAACTTGCCGCGCCGTGCCACTGGCCACAACGTCAGTTTATTATTTCGGGACCGCTTGGCATCGAGCATCACCCACTCCTTGCTACTCACCACGTACTCTGTCTCAGCTCTCAACGTTGAGGATGGCACCAAAGGTCAGTATTCTATGGCTCTGACTCGCAGTACATTGTCATATTTATGCGTTGTAGAGAAAACGCTCCGCAGAGGACACGGTGTCTGGCGTGGCTGCGATAGCCACTCGTGCCTCTTCGCGTCTCAAAACCATTGCAAGCGACGCCGAAGCCGCATCATCCGGACTCGCTATGACCTCTGTGGATGGAGTGGACGTGGAGGTGCGTTATTTCTATACTAAAGCTTAACTCCTTTAGCCTCAAGGGGGATCAATTTACGTCTCAGCTCGCGCCCACCGCCAAGAAGGCGAAGCGCACCACTTCCAAATCCACCTCCACGAAGACTAGCAGGACCAAAGCTGCGAACGATCCGCTCGCATCGAAGTACGTGCTGCCGTATCTCTCTGCTCATGCTGCTCAGGAACCCTAACCTTGTACCGCGCTAGTCCAAATGAGGTATGACACGCACCATATATAGCTACTTCTCTGCTGACTCAGCCCCCAGACCGCTCGCGTGTCCCGAAGGTGAGCCCGTCGAGCTCTCTCCCTCCACACCCCCGCTGAATGAGCATATTCTCCCTCCTCTGCTGCTTGCGGAACTCCCATCACGACTCTCACAGCAACGGTGCCGCAGGCGGCTCTGCGAAGTCTGGAGCAGCAAAGGCCTCGGCGCCGGAACCTTATAGCGATGCGCATGCGAAGCAGCTCTTCGCGACATACCAGGATCCGGATACTCCAGGGGAGATAGGCCCTGAAGGGTTCGAGAAGCTCTGCACGGACCTGGACATATCTTTGGAAGGCGCGCTACCGCTCGTACTGGCGTGGCAGCTCAATGGATCGGAGATGGCGAAGTTCACCGAGGAGGAGTGGGTGAAAGGCACGAGCGAGCTTCGGTATGTCCTCGCCGACTTGACTGCCTGTGCCGGTACGCACGGGCTTGCTTGACGCGGAACTTATGACATATGTATAGAGTTTCGAACCTCCTGACCTTGTCCCTGGCCGTCCGGGACCTGGAAGACCTTCTCCTCCTTGACAAGCCGCCCATACAGCCGCCGTCCAGCGCCAGCGTGTCTGCAAAGAAGAAGAGCACCGCGGTTTCCGTTCCCAACCCAACTGAGCCGTACAATAAACAAAGGTACTACCAGTATGCCGCTTCCAAGGACAAGGCATTCTCGGAACTTTATACGTTCTGCTTTACCCTAGCGAAGCCTCCGTAAGTGCCAGGAACACCCCGTTGTCTCCGGCTCTAATCTAGCTCTTCTGACAGTGGGGGAAGGAATATTGACATGGACGTGAGTTTCTGACGGTAACGTTGTCCTGTTAAGAAAGTGTCTCACAAAGTCTACGTTCCCTTAGACCGCGAACGCGTTCTGGTCTGTGCTGGTGGTCCCTAGGTATCCCATCATGAGCGATATCTTGGCGTTCATTTCGGTAAGTTATGCACGTCATAGATACTGACCCCGCGCACTCATATCCACTTCCAGGAGAAAGGGACGTACAAGGGAGTCAATAAAGACTTGTGGAATATGGTAAGTCTTGCACGCCATGTACGCTTCCCTACCGCGGGTGCCTGCTTGCAGTCATACGCGCCTCCCATGCTCGCCTCGTGCGGTCCCGCAGACCATGACCTTGTTCTTCCTATGGTATAACGGCACCCGCTAACCGATTGCATTTGTCCTATTGTCTTACAGACGCTGGAGTTCTGCCGCACAGTACAGCCGGATCTGTCGAACTATGAGGCTGACGGCGTACGTGCTCCGTTCACTTCCCAGCATGGGGCCCCACATTCTCATGACACTTCATTCTTACAGGCATGGCCTACAATGTTGGATGACTTCGTCTCGTGGAAGAGGGCCTCTGGCCCCGGGCCCGCAGCCCACACGGAAGAACATGACATCGAAGTTGTTTGACGTATCTCTTCCTCCAGGGTTTCTCGACGATCGGACAGTGCACCATCTACCACGCTACCACGACTATCATCACGCTTTGCATATGTATTCGCTATCGTACTTACCCACTGACTGGCAACGGCGCCGTCAGGTATAATCAAGCTTGGATGTGATCATGGACATCTTCTGGGGACTTCTACGAAACATGCCATCTTCGCTGGGCTCCCTGGGTGGGCGGCTTTGAGTGCTATGGATGCTGATGTTTGCGACTTCCCCGATCGCACTCGGAGGCTCAGGAAGCCGCTGGCGGAACGGTGAGTGCCTATTAACTTCGCGTGGCGCCAGTCACTAAGAGGTTCAACAGCGGGCTGCAAAAGGTGCACGTTATCCTTGTAGGCGTCGCCGCGAAGATACTGCGCTCGGGCTGCGGCGGGTACAGCAGTGAGGCGAACGTTTTGCAATCAACCACTGTCATCGGTCTCGGGCACGGGCACGGGACGCATACATATCGCACTAGCGGCTATTGTGCGGCGGGGAACTTCTCGTTCGCTCATTTGATGATGGAATGCGTTCGGGTTCTACGGGGTCGGCTAAACAACAGATAGGCCATCGGCCATCTCGTCTCACACATGATTGGAGCAGATATATCTGTGTAAGCAGAGGATGTTCCCTCGTTTCTTTCTCCCCGTAGGTTTCATACAAGATGTCAGACGCCAGCGCCAACGCGGCTCGTGTTGCAATTGTGACCGGGGCGGCGCAAGGAATCGGAGAAGCCATCGCCCTAAGGTTCGCCCGGGATGGGTTCGACCTCGCCCTTGTCGACCTCCCGGCGAAGCAAGAGCAACTCGACGCGGTCGTGAAAGCCGTCGAAGCATTAGGAGCACGCGCCACGGCCGTCTTCGGGGACACCTCTCTCGAAGCAGACGTAGTCAAATACGTCGAGAAGACGGTGCAGCAATTCGGCGGGGTCGACGTGGTACGTAACCTCCGCCGCCCTCACACTCAGGGAGAGGCTGATCGTGCGGCTGCAGATGGTGGCGAACGCGGGTATTTTCAGCTACAAACCGATCCTGGAGCTGAGCGTCGAGGAGTTCGACAACGTGATGGGCGTGAACGCGCGCGGCCTCATGCTCGCTATCAAACACGCCGGCCGGCAGATGGTCAAGCAGGGACGAGGCGGGCGGATTATTGGTAAGCAGCTCGAGCAGCCTGTGCCCCAGTGAGACCGTCTCATGAATATTTTTGCAGCTGCGGCGTCTTATGCGGCCAAGACAGGTGCGACATCGGTACTCCGTGCAAGACCGTATGCGTGATCTGACGCGTGCGGCCTCACAGGAATTATGAACTCGTCGGCGTATAGTGCTTCCAAGTTCGCTACGCGTGGGCTCGTGCAAAGCGCAGGTGCGCCACGTCGACTTACGCTTCTCCTCGTACTTGGGCCTGTATTGCTGACCTATGGATGCAGCGCTCGAGCTTCGGCAGCACAAGATTACCGTGAATGCATACGCACCAGGCCTCATCATCACCCCGCTCAGTGAGTGTTTTGAGATGCACCGTCAGCGCATCTTGTCTGAGCGCGACGGTCCATCCCCTCAGCAACGCACCCTGATGATGAGAAGAACGGCGGCCCTGCATCTACAGGGCTGAAGGTATGATCTCGCCCGCGACCCTCCAAAGAGCGCGACCCTGACCATGAGCCACCCGAAAACAGAACGCCGGCATGCCTCAAGATATGAAGGCAGGGACGGCTGAAGACGTGGCTGAGCTGGTCGCGTATCTAGCTAAGCCGGAGGCTTGGTATGTGACAGGTACGTCTGACGGTGATATGCCTCCCACTTGTCATTTTGACATATGCTCTCAAGGGCAATGCATCAATATCAACGGAGGGATTGCGATGGATTAAATGTTGAATGCCTTGCCAATAGCCTCTGTATGATCAAAGACCCTCAAGTCATTGAAGTACTTACTCACCGCGTTGGCGTCGGAATCATTGCATGCAGGGTTTTGAAAATGGTCTTGACTTTGTACGAAACCTGGTACGTTTGCGGTGTGGTAGCATTCCAACACATCTCGTGCAGTCAAGTAATATAAGAGAGCCCTAGTGCTTGCAGTATCACGATACGACGCTGCAAATTTGCTTGCTACGCCGCCAATAGAATGTTCCAAAAGTCATGTTGTACATCAATGGCACGTAATGACGCTAGAACATATATAAGCGTAATTGTTTGATCAAATCCTGTAACTTGTGTAAGGTTCGGCGATGTCGACTGGAACTAGTATTGGGCGCCTATACTCTGGCGTTCAGTAGCGTCATGGATCACTCGGCCCGACGGGCTGTACAGTGGACCACCACGACCGCCTCAACGGTCTCACTCTCCTGCTATGCCATCTTGCTAAAGCACCTCCTGGACACCTCATATACCGCTCTCCCAACGCTCTCCTAGATCCTTGCTATGGCCGAACCGCGGACTAGAGCGGACGTCACGGAAATCAAGTCTGTCCTCCGATTGAGGCTCTCGGTTCACAGATACAGCGCTGTAACCCATGATTGTTCGCCCCCAGGGTCGCTTATGACTATTTATTCAACGCGCACCATACGGCGACTAAACTGAAGGATGCCGCGCTCGCGGGGCGGCTGCTACAAGGTGTCGATGCGGGCGCGGGGGTGGCGGGCAGGAGTATGGCTTGGAAGGTGCATGTCCCGCTATGCTTCAACTGAGTGATTTGTGCTGAATGACATGACTCCAAGCTGTTTCTAGTACCCAATGAACCCTTGCAAGGCACGGCTGGGGTGGAGGCTGTCCCGCCTTTGAAGCCGGTGCAGGCGGCGCGAGAAGCGTACAAAGCGCTGCTTATGGAGCGGATGCGTGCCCCGGATGGGGGATACGAGGAAGGCTTCATGGTACCCGGACTCGGTACGTCTCCTCCAAGGACCGAGAAGTCTTCTGGAAACCTAGACACGAACAATCCGCTGAGTTTGCACGATGAGGTGCGCGAGTTGGGTTTGTGATTGGTTTCGGAGCTCATATTCCACCAGAACCCATGGAGGGAGTGGTTTTCGGCGATGGAGCTGCGCAAGACTATACTCCAAGACGTAGAGAGAACGTGAGTGCGTACGCTCCGTCGGTAAGCCATCGCC
Organism: Trametes versicolor FP-101664 SS1; assembly: GCF_000271585.1. Lineage (NCBI taxonomy): Eukaryota > Fungi > Basidiomycota > Agaricomycetes > Polyporales > Polyporaceae > Trametes > Trametes versicolor. Next base: position 2,343,840 of record NW_007360324.1, read on the forward strand.
CGACCTTGTTATTTACAGGTTCCCGGATATGGCGTACTTTCGAGACGCGGAAGTGCAAGCAGAGCTTACCAACATCCTCTTCCTCTATTCGATCATGCATACCGACATCGGCTACCGACAAGGCATGCACGAACTCCTCGCCCCGCTCTACTACGCCATCGACTACGACTCCGTGCCCCCAGAAACCAAGAGCGATATCGACCCTGCCCTCAAGGACTTCTGCGCTCATCAGTGGGTGGCCGCCGACGCATGGCTTCTATTCACCGCTGTCATGAAAGGCGCCGGACGGTGGTACGAGTGGCAAGAAGCGAAGGCACAGCCGGAGCCTTCGCCGCTGCCCTCCCATGTGCAACTCAATGTTTCCACAAATAATGCGCAGGTCAAGCCCTACATCGCCCCGATCGTCGAGGCATGCAACCGCGTGCAGTCCGTGTTCCTCAAGGGGGTCGATCCGGAATTGTGGAAGTCAATGCAAAGTGCGGGTATCGAGCCCCAGATATACGGCATGTATGTTCTGGTTCTCCACTTGATGCTGAACGGTCGCTAACATGCGTAACAGTCGATGGCTTCGCTTGCTCTTCACGCGGGAGTTCAATATGCAGGATGCAATGGTTCTTTGGGATGGCTTGTTCGCCGTAGATCCTTCATTCGATCTGGCACTATGGATATGCGTTGCTATGCTCGTTCGGATCCGTAACAAACGTATGTTTTCGTCCTGCGATCGTGTGTGACACGACGTGCTCATCTTCTGTACCCAGTGATACCTGCCGACTACAGTACGCAGTTGACATACCTCCTCCGATATCCAGGGGATGCTGCGGCCGCTGGCGGAAGTTACGAAGAAACCCCCGTCCACCACGCAACTCTTTTACTTCGCCAAGCCCTCACTTTACAGATGTCCCCAACCCCGACAATCGGCGTTTCCGTCATTCACGAGAACAAGAACCTCCTGGGCATCACAACAGAAGTCCCGCCTCCCGATCTGCCTCCCGTGCGCCGACGTAGAAGAGTGGAAGAAGGCCGCCAGTCGTTCACGGATGGTTCCTCTCGGTCGGAGCCTGGAAGTAGCAAGAGCGCGCACAGTCGTGGGCAGTCCAGTCCTATGGGCCTTCCGGAGACGCTTGCCCGCGGGATTCTGGAGAGAGGGGAGAGCTTGGGAATAAATAAGACGGTTATGAACGCCGTCTCTGAGCTGAAGGTTAGCATGCAGAGTCTGATACGACGGCCGTAAACTGACATCAGCTTCAGCGAAATCTACCTGACCTGGCGACCGCTTTGGGTCGACTACCGCTCACGCCGCAGCCGGCCAGCAATTACCCGCTCTCACCCGAACGACCCGCCACAGAGAGACCCCCATGGGAGCCTCGAAGTCGCTTCGAGATGGAGAGGGAGATCACGCAACTGCAGGGTCTACAGAGGAAGCTCGGAGATACCGTCAGCTGGGTCGTGGACACGCTCTTACTGGACGAGAGTGATCTTGCAGACGACGCTGCCAAGAAGACGTTGGAAAAGAGGAAGCGTGAGGCTCTGGAGTGCCTCTCGTATGTCCGAGACGTCCTCAAGGGCACGGTGTCGAATGTGGAGGAAGACCGTCTGGTCAGTGAGGAAGAGCTGCGGAGGAGGCGAGAGAAGGAGAAGCACGAGAGAGAGGCCGCTGAAGCGTTGAGCAGGCGACATTCCACCCCACATGTGCCGCAGCCCGCTGCATCCATACCCATCGAAGCACGGGCGCAGGGAATGGGAGCTCGTCGCTCGCAGGACTACTTCACACCTCAAGCACCCGGAGCAAGTCCACCCGCACGTCTAGCTGTACCCCTGCCTCCAACTGCATCCACGGTACGACATCCTCCAAAGCTCTCTGCCATCGCCTCCGCACCTCCAGGTGGCGCAGGTCCCGTCTCGCCGTCGGCACAGTCGCCTACATTCGGTGCACCATGGAACTACACCAGATCGACTTTCTCTGGAGGTATGCCTCCGATCGCGACCCTACCACGCGTGCCGCCCCGGACTTCGACGGTCCTTCCGCGAGCCGCTCCGTTGCCTCCGTCATTCAGGGTGCCGCCACCCGCCGCACCCCCGCCTTCGGACAACGTCTCGCGCTCGGAGCCAAAGCCGAGGCCTGCTCCTTATGACCCGCTGGGTGCTATACCGTAGACGTTTGCAGTCTTGAATGTTGTACAAAAGCTCTGTGTACGGTATCCCGTAGATGTGCTGTCGGAATCCGAGGAAAGCTACGAGACTGAGTGCGATTTGGCGAATAACATGCGCGTCAGCGGGGACGGAGGGATCGAGCGATCGAGGCGCGGTAGACGCCGGACGGGATAAATCACGCGGCTCTGATTGGTTTCGGCCGGGGACGGGATTTCGGTGAGCGGGTGCCGAGTGCAGTTCGTCGTAACGCCCTCGAGTGAAGGCCGCTCTGCAGACCCCCATACTCCCCTTCCTCCTCCCCGTCGTCCGCGACATCCACGCCATGTTCAGAAAATCCCTCCCCAGGGCCCTCCGCGCCACGCAGCGGTCCTTCAGCTCCTCAGCCCCGGCGCGCAGGGTCGTCGCGACCAACCCTGTCAAGGCCCAGGAGGTCCAGGTGCGTCTGCCCCGCATTCCTCCCTGGCGCGGCGTTTGACGTAGCCTCGGGCGCATCACAGGGCTGGGGCAAGTACCCCCTCATCGAGCACGAGTACGATGCTATCGTCGTGTAAGTCGCGCTCCGCCGTGTTTCCTGCGCCGTCGTCGCTCATGCATACACGTGCGTTTAGGGGAGCGGGCGGCGCCGGTTTGCGTGCGGCATTTGGTCTGGCGGAAGCTGGATTCAACACGGCATGCATTACGAAGCTTTTCCCCACCCGTAGTCACACTGTCGCGGCCCAGGTACGTTCTGTGAACCTCGGTCTCACTTGGTTGCTCATATATGCGGCAGGGTGGTATCAACGCTGCGCTCGGTGTAAGCCCCGCATACTTTGAAGTACTATGGACCAAGGGAGACTGATATATGCGCGCAGAACATGACCGAGGACGACTGGCGGTGGCACATGTACGACACGGTCAAGGGTTCCGACTGGCTTGGTGACCAGGACGCTATTCACTACATGTGTCGCGAGGCGCCCCGCACCGTTATTGAGGTATGTTTACGCTTCTCATATCCTTTCACGTGGGTCTCATTTGCTTGCAGCTTGAGCACTTCGGTTTGCCCTTCTCAAGAACGAAGGAGGGCAAGATCTACCAGCGTGCTTTCGGCGGTCAGTCGCTGAAGTACGGCAAGGGTGGCCAGGCCTACCGCTGCGCAGCGGCGGCGGATCGTACCGGGCACGCTCTCCTCCACACGCTCTACGGCCAGTCCCTCCGGCACAACACCAACTTCTTCATCGAGTACTTCGCACTCGATCTCATCATGCAGGACGGCGAATGCGTTGGTGTCATCGCGCTGAACATGGAGGATGGCACCCTCCACCGCTTCCGTGCACACAAGACTGTCCTGGCCACCGGTGGTTACGGGCGAGCGTACTTCAGCTGCACGAGTGCGCACACTTGCTCGGGTGACGGTAACGCGATGGTTGCGCGTGCTGGCCTGCCCTTGCAGGATCTTGAGTTCGTGCAGTTCCACCCTACGGGTATCTACGGTGCTGGCTGTCTCATCACTGAGGGTAAGTCGCAATATCCCTGTAGCAAGGCGCATATACTCACTTCAACTGCTCAGGTTCGCGTGGTGAGGGAGGCTACCTGCTCAACTCGGAGGGTGAGCGGTTCATGGAGCGTTACGCGCCAACGGCAAAGGATCTTGCGTCCCGCGACGTCGTCTCGCGTTCCATGACGATTGAGATCCGTGAGGGTCGTGGTGTCGGTCCCGAGAAGGACCACATCTACCTCCAGCTCAGCCACTTGCCCGCTGAGATCCTCCACGAGCGTCTTCCCGGTATCTCAGAGACCGCGGCGATCTTCTCTGGTGTCGATGTCACCAAGGAGCCCATCCCCGTCCTCCCTACCGTCCACTACAACAGTAAGCCACCGCATATACGAGCACTTTGAAATGTGCTAACAATCTGTTGCAGTGGGTGGTATTCCTACGCGTTACACCGGTGAGGTTATCACGCAGGACAAGGACGGCAATGACAAGGTCGTCCCTGGTCTGTATGCTGCCGGTGAGGCTGCTTGCGTGTCCGTCCACGGCGCCAACCGTCTCGGCGCGAACTCGCTCCTGGACATCGTCGTCTTCGGCCGTGCTTGCGCAACCCACATCAAGGAGACGCTCACCCCTGGCAAGCCTCACGCGAAGCTGCCTGAGGATGTTGGTCTCCACAGCGTTGAGCACCTTGACAAGATCAGGTACGTGCATGCGTGTATGCTCATGTTCGCCAATGCTGACACCCCTTACAGGAAGGCGGACGGTCCCCTCCCCACCGCTAAGATCCGGTTGGACATGCAGAAGGCCATGCAGGCCGATGCCGCGGTCTTCCGGTAAGATAATGACAAGTGAGCTGCTGTTAATCTGCTCACTCCTCCCATAGTACCCAGCAGTCTTTGGACGAGGGTGTCGAGAAGATCCGCCAGATCTACAAGACCTACGAGCAGGTCGGCATCAAGGACAGGAGCATGATCTGGAACTCGTCAGTACCTATCTCCCTCGTTGTACAGATGTAACGCTAACAGTATCCCTACAGTGACCTCGTCGAGACCCTCGAGCTCCGCAACCTCCTCCAGTGCGCCGTCCAGACCATCACCGCTGCCGCCGCCCGCCAGGAGTCGCGTGGTGCGCACGCGCGTGAGGACTTCCCCGATGTACGTACCGTATTTCCTACAAACTGCAGCTCGACATCAATGCTAATCGTTTCGCAACAGCGTGACGACGAGAAATGGATGAAGCACACGCTCACGTGGCAGCACGACATCGAGTCGCCCGACGTCGAGATCAAGTACCGCAAGGTCATCCACGAGACGCTCGACGAGAACGAGTGCAAGTCCGTGCCGCCGTTCAAGCGTGTCTACTAAACACCGCGCCGCTCGTTTGCGCCTCTGGCTCAGGAGCATCGTGGGATCGTCGTGGCTACGCGTAGCTCCCCCTCTTGGCCTGTCTTCGATAGTAGTATCAGACACTTTTACCTGTTGTAAAGCCTTCCTCTCGAATCGTAATTGCCTATTAGAAAGCCATATAACTCGTAGGCCGCTGTCGGACATGTGGACGTTAATGCTGGTGTAGCAGACGCTGCTTCATGCCATGCGTACAACACAGATAGATATGGACCACGTCGCAACAACAGAAAAGCACCAGACAACCACAGCGACGTATACAGCAGAGACGTCATTTACAATGGCCCGTCCAGATCAGCCGCATTGAACTGAGCCTCGGGGAAATAGCGGGCGCGGACGCTTCGGCCACCGAAGTACCGTCCATCAAGCTCCCGCACGGTCTTCCACGCGCCAACTGGGCCGCCGAAGAGCACGAAGATGCGCACTGCTTCCTCGGGGTTCTCCTGGGGCGGGTAGACGGCGTGGACGATGACCCGCTCGACTGTGCCATTCTTCGAGCACTCGTCGCCTGTACGCATGAAATACACCGTCAGCGTTCAGGTCTAAGCAATTGAACCCGCGCGAGAACTGACCGATATCCTCCCTCAGCTCCTCGTCCTCGACATCCTCGAGCCCGACCATGTTCGTGAGCACCACAACGCGGCTCGGCTCGCCGAACCGCTCGCGGTCCTCGCGCCCCTTCGCATCCTCGTTCCGGTTCACGATCTTGCCCATCTTCGCCGCGTTCGGCGCCGCGCCGATCGCAGGGGGGCCCGCGGGGACGCTGCCCTTGCCTTTCCCTTTCCCCTTGTTCCCCTTTCCCTTGCCGCCGTTCTTGCCTTGTGCAACCTGTTCGACCGTCAGCGCGTGCACGATGCCCGTGCCGTCGACCCCTAGACCCTGGCCCTCCTTGTGGCCCCACTTCGCCATGAGGCGCGCGGCGAAATTGTGTGGGTCCGGTCTTAGAAGAGGGAGCATCAGCACATGTATACGATGCGGGCCTTGGCCCACTTACTTCTTCGAAGACTCGGAGCTCTCTTCGGGAGGAGCGCTTGAGCCGGCGCTGGCAGGCTGGGGAGGCGCGAATCCACCTTTGGGAGCAAGCGCGCTGAGCCGTGCGGCGATCGCTGCAGCGGCGTTCTTGCTGCTGCGGACTTTGTCTTCTGTGAGCACTGGGGCGCTTGCTGGCGAAGGGGGCACGGCCGGAGGAGGGAAGGACGGTGTAAATGCCGGTGGAGGACTAATGAAGGGCACTGCGCTGGGTACATTAGGCGGAGGAGGTGGCGGCGCGGCCTGCTGGGACAGCGCCAAGCGGCGGAGATAGGCCTCTTCACCTGACTGCACAAATGCATTTGCAGGCGGTGGTGCAGGCGCCGCTGCGAACGCGGAAGGAGCATGGCCGAGGCCGGGGACGTCATCGCTACCACCCTCTGACAGTGTGAACGAAGATGACGGTGGCATAGTGGAAAATGAGGAGGAAGCCGCGGGGCCACTGGAGAACGAAGGCCCGGAGCTGGACGAGAACGAGGGAGGCGGCGGGCTTGTGAAGCTGGGCCCTACGGGTTCGGTAGGCCGGATGCCTTGGGATAGCGCCAGACGCCGCTGGTATGCTTCGTCTCCGGACAAGTCGACGGGCATGGGTGCCGGCGGAGGGCGGGTGGTCGACGAAGAACTGCCTATGCCGCGCGGTCGATAATCCTCTTCCTCCGCCTCTTCTCGCTCTTCAAAGCGACCTTCCAAAACAGTTTATAAATGAAACCTTTATGGATAGAGTGCAATACTCACCTGTTTTGCGAGGACGCTCGTCTTCGGAGGCGCTGCGGTTACTGTCCGAGTAACTGCTGCTGCGCCGGATGCGCTTGCGGTCCTCACCGCGTCGCTTCTCTTCCAGGGCGCGTTCCCGGCGCTCCTCACGCTCCTTGCGTTGCCACATCTTGAACTCATTGTAGTCGTTGGGCCGCATTGGGTCGTAAACTTCAGTGGGATCCCAAACAACAAGCGCTTGTTGTATTTTATTCTAGATATCTGCCTTCAATGGCGTTGTCATGGAAGAGAAAGAGGAGATACGCACCTTCTTACCCTTCTTCTTGCCACCCTCGCGTTTTCCGCCCTTTTGAGACTTGAAGCCGTTGATGTCATCGTCCAATATCATAGACGGCGGTTTGACTTTGCGGCCCCATCCCTGGCCGGGAGCCCCCGATTGAGGAGGAGCCTCCGGCTTGCTTGTAGACGGCTCCACGAGCGCCGGCGGTGCAAAAACGACCGCGGTACTGGATATAGTCGCAGCAGCCATTCCCGCTGCATTTGCCACGGTGACGGAGGCCCCGACCGGAAGCCGGGGCACGGCCGGCTTCGCCTTGGGAGCTTGCCTGCGCGTGGGCGCGAACGCCAGGGCAGCGGACCATCCTGGCGTGCCGAGATCGAGGGGGCCATCGGGGAGAGGAGAGGCATGGACGGATGGTCTCGTGAACAACACGCTCTGCAACGGCGATGCTATAGTGGAAGAATACCGGCTGTGGCCTTTGCGCTTGCGCTGGGCTCGCCCGTCGCGCTGCCCGCGGGCGCGGGCGCGTTCTGCGCCGCTGGGTCGGTGGGTGCTGCGGTGAATGTTGTGGCCGGTTTCTCAGAAATAGGTGTAGGTGCGGGGATAGCTGGGGCTTGAGAGGATGCGAATGCTTTGGTCGACGAGAATTGAATGCCGCCGTAGAGGCCGCCTGCTCTGCTCGACATCTTGGACGACGAGCTCGAGATGGTTAAGGGAGAACGAGTTAGACGCCCGAGCTGTAGGAAAGCTGCGTCTACTCCGGTGCTACTAGGCGCCGGCACGCCATAAATGTCCACGACAATTCGGGCCCACGGATGCAAACTCCCAACAAGTTAGTACATTACTGCATACAGCGATCCTAACACAGAGTGATACATGTGTAAACTTCATGATGTCAAAACCACATCGAGACCGAGAAGCTCATTTCCTCGCTCCGCATAGCGTGCCACCACCCGGGAGGAAAGAAAAGGAGGTCGCCCGGCTCAAGTGTTACACTCATCGCAGCCGGAACGACCCAGTCCCAGAAGTCGGGGAACTCCGCATGACTCTTCTCCAACTCTGCCGGGGATGAGGGAAAGACGTCTACACGAGTGGTGTTGCTCATCGAGGGACTTTCATGATTAGCGGCCGGGTTACGTGGTGTCTGATCGCTGCTGTCCTCGGAGGAATGCACCTTGTGCGACGAGGGGGGAGGATACGAGTACATGTGTGACGACGCTTCCGGAGGTGCGAGCCATATCGTCTTGCGGCCTACCACTTGTGCTGCGCGGGGTTCAGCATGTTATAAAGTCAGATCGCCGGTGGGCGTACCATAGACATTGAAGAACGGATCCTAAGTTAATCTTCAGTACGAGCTCCCCACGCAGTATTGACAAAGTACTCACAGTATGCGCAGGTGACACCGTGTTTGCCGGGCCCAGCCACGCGTTCAGCACGAGTTGCTCCTCGTTGCTCGGCGGAACGTACTGCGGATAGTTCTTCGGCGGGTCGAGGGAAGAATACACATAGTCTGGTACGACGATATCGTTTTGGAGAGCAGGAAATTGCTTGAACAGACTATGTTGCGCGAGATATAACACAGGACGCGGCTCAGCCGAAGGCACGTCGTCGATGCTGGCGAGAAACTCCTCCCAGGGCATCATCCGCTGCGTCCAGTCATCGCTGCGATAATCGCCGCCTACCTCGACAGGTACCACTCGTCCCGGCCCTGCCGCAGAACGAAGGTAGTCGAGCGAACCCCAAGGATGTTCATTGAGCGCCGGACAGTCTGCAAGAAACCCACGAAGGACGAAGGGTTGTTGTGAATGCCGAGAGAGGAAGGAGGCGAGGGAAGGAGGCGCGTCAAGACAGCGAACAGTGTTTTGTGCAGTGGGAAGGCTCCGCGGCGTCACTGCAGGCGTGTCGCGTATGGGTGCACCAAAAAAGCTATCACCGCGGCCAGCGGCAGGGCGATCAAGGCACTCAGATTGAATTCCTTCGATGAGGTCGAGGACAAGGTCCAATCTGCCGTCCCCCGCCGCACCAGCTATCACGATGGCATGATCCAGGTGGCTGACTGCTGAAAGCGCGCGCGTAGCCTCTCCAGAGGCCCAGAAATCCAGCACGTCCCCGAAGGCTAGTAGAATGCAGGCATCGGTGTAGACGCGTCGCCATCCACGAAGTCGCTGCGTGGAGCTCGATGCCATGGCTGCATGGGCGTGTTTCAGCAAGTCCTCCAGACCAGTGTTGCCGGCGCCGCACTGCGATGACGACGCCTGCAGATCGCCCGAGAGTAGGTGAGCGGCGTGCATAAGCGTGTCTGCACTGGTTTTGTCGCATGCGAGAATCTCTGACATGGTAGAAGTCAGAGGGATGTTGAGATGCAGTGTGAGATACGTTAATTACCTTCCGTATTTAGGTGTAGGTGGTCTTGCAACTGTTCCGCAAAAGCCAGGAATGCCTGACGAACACCTGCAGGCATCCTGGGACACGAAGAGGCAATGAGCGCTACAGGGTCCGGTGGAGAAGTTCTGTGCCCCTGCATCTTCGCTCCCATTGCGAAGCAGGACATCGCTCGCTTGTCATAGACGCTCTTTCCGAGTTGACTTATGACATTAAGTGGGTATTATGTGCACCGTTCAGCTTAAACGTTCCCGAGAAGTTACCAGCGCGCACAGTGCGACGGTAATCTCCCGGCGGTATGCTCAGGAACGGACTAGCTCGCACATACCTTAGCGGCCTACAAATCAACTTCTGAGTGGGAACTACGTCCGAAGAAGCACGAAGCCCTGGCCATACGTAACTTCCCGTGACCCCGGGGTGAGCTGTGCACGTCGTCCAGCCTTCTTTCGCCCTGTAGTTGTTCCGCAGCAAGGAAGACACAGGTTGTGTTCCTGCCCCGCGCCTGCTGTCGCGTCCTCCTTGCTCTGAGCACCGGTACCTGAGCCAGTACGCGAGAGTGGACGAATGCTGGAAGGTGAGGGACTCGGAGACTGGGGAATGATGCAGCGGGTGATGTGGCGGCGTCCCCGTTTGGCGATCATCTTGGAAGAGATCTGATATGTGACGATGTGACGGGCACGCCATCTCGTTCGAGTTGGTCGAAGGTTTGCTTTCGCCACGCGGCACGCAACGTCCAACACCCGCCTCTGCTCCATCAAAAACACAACGACGAGATAATAGAGCGACGCTAGAACACATCTACATACGCAGCGTGCCCCGCCGGAGAACCTACCTTTTGTCTGGCAGATGTGGCCCGAGCGCCAGGTGACGAGGGATGACGCGTCACGCGTGACTGTGTCAAATTTTCGTCACAAGCGAGAGATGATATAAGGTGCAGTGGTCGTGGCCCCGGGAGCGTGAGAATTCCCCGTTATCCTGCCTTTGATCTTCAGCGCCGGGTGGCGGTCCGGTTTACGTAATGACGTCGAGGTGCGCCCACATCCCATTCGGCAGCTCACGTCGTTCGCGGGCTTACGCGCGGGTGCTGACCAGGTTGGACCGGCTCCTCCTCCTGCTCGATACGGGGTCTTCTGCGTCCGTGAGGACCACTGCTGCCAAACAACTAGCTCAACTTGCCGCGAAGAGCGTCATCAGCGACGTCGCAATCGTCGAGGACGATGTAAAGACCAACAGACACCATGCGGCCGTCGGCGATCCCTCCGGGTGGTCGGAGCTGATGGCCGTTTTGGCAAGAGTTAGTGCTTGTTTCACGTAGACAAACAAGGTGCTAACTTCCTATAGATTCTTCCATACCTGCACTCCCGATCACACGAGACACGCACGGCAGCCTCCACTGCGCTCTCACAGATATTCTCACTCGTCCCGCTCTGGACGCCCGGTCCAGGCGCGGAGGCGAAACCCTACGGTGCATCTCTCACACTACCCGCACCGGAGTTCCCGTCCTTCTCCGTGCGCGAGCTCATGGAGAAGGGCACGCTGCTCCTCGCCTCCTCCGGCAAGGAGTTCATCAAGCCGACAGGCATTCTCGCGAACTCGAACGAAGTTAAGAAAGCGCGGAGGGAGGCTATGGGGCGCCTCGGTCTCGACTTCCTCGAGAGCGTCGGCGGCGCGGACGACATGGACCTCGACAAGGAGCTCGCCGCAGAGGACGCAGATCCGGACGTCGAGATGGCTCCGCCGACGAGTCCTGCAGTGAAGAGTGAGGACGAGTCCGTGCCCATCTCGCCAATCGAAGAGCCTGTCGACGTTAAGGTTAAGAAGGAGGAGGCGATGGCTGGACGGTCGAAGTCGTCGACGCCCGCCGCACCTTCACTCACCACGACACCCGCGCCGGAGGACATGTCAGCGCTATCCGCAAGAGAGCGCAATCGACTGAAGCGCAAGCGGAAACCGGGGAATGCGGCCGTCGTCGCCGCTCCTCCGCCGTCTCAGGGCGCCAACGCGAAGTTTCAGGCTGCGTCCGCAGGACCAGCGAAGTGCGCAGCTCTCAGCTTCGACCGTTCTTCGAGTCACTGACCCGAGCGTTTAGAGCTCGTCTGGTTGTCAACGGCGATAAGTCTGCGCCCAAACGTACAGACAGCCCTAAGTCGCCAACGGATGGTCCTGCGCCGGACCGTGTCGTCGTCGACCCGTCAAAGGGCGGCGCCGTCGCGCCCAAGACGGAGAGCAAGTCGAAGGCGCTCGAGGTTCAGCCTGGGTGCTGGGTCTGGGATGGCCTGGTCAAGCTGCTTGAGGTCGATTTGTTCAGTGCAGCTTGGGAAGTACGTCATGGTGCCGCCATGGCGCTACGAGAGCTACTGAAGGTGCAAGGGAAGTACGGCGGCATGAGAGGTCAGATTCTGTGGTTTATGTTGATAGGAAACAAACTGATGTACCTCCAGCGGGCGACATCGAGTGGGACGAGAACCTCGTCGCTCACGAGAAGTGGTGCAATGATCTCGCTGTGAGGTTCTTGTGCATCTTCGTTCTCGACCGCTTTGGAGACTTCGTCTCTGATCAGGTACAGCATACTCACCGTCATACCACGGCAAGCACTCACGTCGTATTGCAATAGGTCGTAGCGCCGGTGCGCGAAACGGTCTCACAGACCCTCGCCTCCCTCCTTCTCCACATGCCGCGCCGATCAGTGCTACATGTCCACAACGTCCTGCTTCAGATGATCCGCCAGGACTTCCCTATCCCCGTTAAACCCACGAACGGGAAGACGAAGGACGCTCATGCAGAGAAAGGCCACGTCTGGGAAGTCCGTCATGCCGGACTTCTCGGCATCAAATATGAGGTCGCTGTCCGCAGTGACCTTGTCAGCATGGATATCCCGGAAGACGACGACATGGAGATTGATGACGGGAAGGAGGTCCTGAGGGGCGTGGTCGATGCTGCGGTCCTCGGGTCAGTATTTCAGTGACGGCAGATGGACTTGCTTGCTGACGATGTGTTGAAGTCTAGGAGATCGGGACGACGATGTGCGATCCGTTGCGTCGTCGTGTTTGCTACCTGTAGCGGCCTACCTCGTCAGGCGGTTACCGGAGGAACTCCCACGAGTACTTGCCGTTCTCTGGAGCTGTCTAAGAGACATGAAGGACGATTTGAGTTCGAGCGTTGGTGCGGTAATGGATCTCTTAGGTTAGTCGGCATTTGAGCTCTCACGGCGGCTTGTGGCTTACATGCTGCACAGGCCAACTAGTCGCATACCCCCACGTCATTGAGATCATTGCGGACGAGTCGCGGTCGTAAGTCATTTACATCGCTGCAAGATTTGTGGCTAACGAACTTCTCAGACATCCCATCACCACTCTTGCGCCCACGTTATTCCCGTTCTTCCGGCACACGATCGCGAACGTACGCTTGGCCGTCGTCAAGACCTTGCACACATTCATGACTGTGGAGCATCTGTCGCGAGCGTGGATCACCGTGCCGTTCCTGCGCCTGCTGTTCCAGAATCTGGTTGTGGAGGAACGTCTGGACATTCGCCAGGCGACCCTCGCCACATGGCGCGAGACGCTCTCCATCCTCAGCTCAACACCAGGGTGGATGGAGTCTTGCGTCACGCAACCAATCCTTTTGGAGTGGTATGCGGTGCTGATGACACCACTCGGGTTACCTTTGGATGCGTCCAGCTTCTACGACCCTACCGTCGGTACCGACAGCGGTGGACCATCAGAGCGCCATAACGTCGACAAGAACATGCTTGCGCAGGATCTTTCCCTCATCACCATCGAGGTCGTGATTCAAGCCAGGCTAGCTGCCTCCTCTGCGTTGGCGTACATTATTGCCTTCTGGCCGCTCACGGTATGTATGCATAGTGCGCGCTCTATACATGCAACTAACGAAGCTTCAAGCAGAGCGAGCAATCCTTCTCGGTCGACGAGATGTTCAAGCCGATCCTGACCCACTACATCGACTCCGCCAGCATGCTTCAGAAGTTCCTCGCAGCAATCATCTCCGAGTGCTGGGCGCGCGAGTACGACACGCGCGCCGCCCCCGGCGCCCCGCTGCTCATCCAGGCCTCCCCGCTCGCCCTCGAGCTCTCGGAGAAGACGCTCGCGTGGCTGCAGGCGGACCCGCCAGCTGCGTACCACGAGATGGCGCTGACGCTCGCGCGCATCCACGGCGAGTGCCTGAACCTGCTGCAGTCGTTCGCGTACGACTGCAAGCTCCCGCAAGCGGCGATCCCGCTGCTCGGGACGGACATCGACGTGACGGGCACGAAGCCGGGCTGTTTCACGATCGACACCGCGCACGCGGCGATCGGGGACATGTTCACCAAGCTCAAGGACAGCCTGGGGCGCACGAAGAAGCGCGAGCTTGCGATCATCAAGGAGAAGCGGCTCAAGGTTGTGTCGAGCATCGAGCGCTATATTGAGGTGAAGGCGCAGTATGACGTGCGCGTCTCCGCGGCGTTTGCGGCTGCGTTCGTTGCGTTCAAGAGTACGCCCGACAAGGTCAGCCCGATCGTGAAGGGCATCATGAACAGCATCAAGGTGAGTTTGACCCAAGGACACTGTCTGAGATTGGGGCTAACGATTGTGTTATAGACCGAGGAGAACCTCGACTTGCAGACGCACTCGGCGGCGGCTGTAGCGCTCTTCGTCGAGTTCTGCGTTCAGCGCGACCTCGGCCAACCTCCGGACAAGATTGTCAAGAACCTCTGCACGTTCCTGTGCCAAGATGTCGAACAGACGCCTACTTTCTTGTACAACAGGAAGATCCTCGATGGCGTCTTGTCATTCACGAAGCCATCCTCTGCCTCTGCGGCTGCTAGCAACGGCAAGGACGGCGGTGACAAGCACGGCGAAGACCCTGCGAAGGCGCGGTTGTCGCGTCGCGGTGCGAGGCTCGCTTTCGAGAAGCTCTCTGCCAAGTTTGGTCCGCGGTTGTTACAGGCTGTACCCAAGATGTGGCAGTCCATGGCCGGAGGTCTGCTCAGCGCGTGCGCTACAGGTTGGTGCACGAACTATTGAGCTTGCTTGACGGTTCTCTGACGAATTTGTTAGACTCCGTGAAGAAGATGGACGAGCTGCTCGAGAAGCAGCATGGGCAGGATGTGATCGACTCCCTGAGCGTGCTCGAGGCCGTCGTCCCTACCTTCCACGAGGAGCTTTCGCACCATTTCACGGAGCTCTTCCCGCACGTCGTCCTGGCTCTTAGGAGTCGGTTCGCCATCATACGGCAGTCGGCAGCGCGGTGCTTCTCGACCATGTGCGACGTCTTGACCATGGATGCCATGCGCTACGTGATCGAACAGGTAGTACCCTTCCTTGGTGACGCGTCGGTTCTATCGAATCGCCAGGGTGCCATCGAGTTGATATACCGTGCGTGTTTCTTCAAAGATGCAAAGTCATGTATATTGACTCCATACACAGACATCGTCCAGAAGCTCGACATCAAGGCGTTACCGTATGTCATATTCATGGTAGTACCCGTCCTAGGGCGGATGAGCGATCCCGACGATGACGTCCGCGCCACCGCGACGAACACGTTCGCTTCGCTGGTCAAGATGGTTCCGCTAGAGGTAAGAGCATCTTATACATTGCGTTGCGTATGCGACAGCAGCTGATGCATGTACAGGCTGGCCTTCCTGATCCCACCAACTTCCCAGAGGACCTGCTCAAACGACGCGAGGAGGAGCGGCAGTTCCTCACACAGCTCCTTGACGGGAGCAAGGTGCAACAGTACGACATCCCCGTTGCGATCAAGGCGGAGCTGCGCAAGTACCAGCAGGAGGGTGTCAACTGGCTTGCATTCCTGGCGAAGTACCAGTTGCACGGCATCCTGTGTGATGGTGAGTGGAGAGCGGTTTCCACTGAAGGAGCTTCATCACTGACCATCATATGCAGACATGGGTCTCGGCAAGACGCTCCAGTCGATTTGCATCCTGGCTGGCAAGCACTATGAGCGAGCGCAGAGGTACAAGGAGACCAAAGCCCCCGACTCCAAGCACCTACCTTCACTCATCGTGTGCCCACCGACGCTCACGGGTCATTGGTACTATGAGATCCTGAAGTACGCGGAGAACTTGAAGCCGGTCCTCTACACCGGGAACTCTCGTGAACGGAACAAGCTCCTGCCCAAGCTGAAGTCCTACGATATCGTGGTTACTTCGTATGAGGTCGTCAGGAACGACGTCGCGAGCCTGCAGGACATCAACTGGCACTACTGCGTCCTCGATGAAGGTCACATCATCAAGAACGCGAAGACTAAGTTGACGAAGGCCGTCAAGTGCATCAAGGCCGTACATCGTCTCATCCTCTCCGGTACTCCTATCCAGAACAACGTCCTGGAGTTGTGGAGCCTCTTCGACTTCCTGATGCCCGGCTTCCTCGGTACCGAGTCGTCCTTTAATGAGCGTTTCAGCAAGCCGATCCTCTCCAATCGTGATGGCAAAGCGAAGACAGGCGAAGCGGGTAAATATCATTTCCTTTCACACCGCTTACTGCGTTCCTAACACCCTCCCCAGCTGCGCTCGCACTCGAGGCCCTGCACAAACAAGTCCTTCCCTTCCTGCTTCGGCGGCTCAAGGAAGACGTCCTCAACGACCTTCCCCCGAAGATCATTCAGGACTACTACTGTGAGCTGTCTGAGCTGCAGAAGTTCCTGTACGACGACTTTTCCAAGTCGAGCGCGAAGATGGAGGTCGACGACGTCGTCCGGTCGCACAAGGAGAAGGACGGCGAGCAGCAGCACATCTTCCAGTCATTGCAGTACCTCCGGAAGCTCTGCAACCACCCTGCGCTCGTCCTCAAGAGTGACAAGCAGGCGATTAAGGAGGCCCTTGCGAACTGCGGTGCTCATTCATCGACCGGTGACCTCAGCGACATCCAACATGCCCCCAAGCTGCTTGCGCTTCGGTACGTCTATCGCCCTCAATACTTATCTTATTTCGAGCCTGATGTTGTGCAATAGCCAACTTCTCGTCGACTGCGGTATCGGTATCGCGGCTGGCGCAACCGGTGACGCGACAAAGTCCGAACTCGTCGACACCGACGAGACCGGCCACGGCGCGTTCTCGCAACACCGCGTGCTCATCTTCTGCCAGATGAAGCAGATGCTCGACATCATCGAGACGGACCTCTTCAAGCAGCACATGCCCGCGGTGACGTACATGCGGCTTGACGGTGGGACGGATCCCAAGAAGCGTCACGCGATCGTGCAGACCTTCAACGCGGACCCGAGTATTGACTGCCTCCTGCTGACGACACATGTTGGTGGGCTGGGCCTCACGCTCACTGGGGCGGACACGGTCATCTTCGTCGAGCACGACTGGAACCCGATGAAGGACCTCCAGGCTATGGATCGTGCGCATCGTATCGGGCAGAAGAAGGTCGTCAACGTGTACCGTCTTATCACCAAGGGCACTCTGGAAGAGAAGATCATGGGGTATGTGTTCAGTAGGCACGCTGAACTCTGTGCTAGTACTCACGTATCGTCTCTAGCTTACAGCGCTTCAAGCTCAACATCGCGAACTCGGTCGTTACTCAGCAGAATGCGGGCCTGTCATCGATGGACACGGACCTCGTTCTGGACCTCTTCAAGCGCACATCAGAAGAGGAGGACGCGGCCGCCGCCGCGAAAAAGAAGGAGAAGGACCCGAGCGCGCCCCCGGGCGCGAAGAACGTCCTGCGCGGGCTGGAGGACCTCCCGCCCGAGGAGGAGTACCAGGAGCTGGACGTGAAGAGCTTCATGAGCTCGCTGGGCGGGAAGCAGTAGTGCGCGCACCATATCTTATTCGTTCATCGTTTGCAACGCTTTCGGACCGTCGCCACGGATTAGACCAACGAACCGGTAGACCCAATGTATTCTGTAGCTGTACTCCCCCAATAGTTGTATAATACAGTATAATCGCCCCCGTCCGCCCTGGCCTACGCGCTACTTAGAGTTAGTTGTAACTTGCCAGATTTGTAGCTGTGTACTCATGCATGTCGTGGAGATGCCACTTTCTCGAAAGCTCTGTTTAAATTGTCTCTCCACCATCATACGGTCAATGCTGAGTACTGAGTGCGAGCTTCTTTGTGGCGTGACAAAAAAAATCTTGTACGGCTGCGCAGTAACTGAGCTTCACAGGACGTGAGGAGCGTGGAACACATGTTTTCCGCATTCAGGAGCTAGATATACACGAGAAGCCGAGAGAAGTCGCAAAAAGCTAGGAGGAACCAAAGTATCCCGTTCTCCACGCATCTGGCGGGAATGGAAGCCTCCACGACTGTATGCAGTGACCTCACTGTTGAGGCGAGTTGAGTGTACAAGCAGGATTTGCTCCGCATTCGAAAATCGGGGGTCTTTCTCTGTCCGCGCGCGTGCGAATCCACCAAGTTGCCGTGGTCACCCAACCTCCCATCAAAGCACATTATCCTGCTCCCCATCGGTGTTCGCTAATGCTTGTTGGGACACTTACGACTACTTTCCATCTCAATACCATTACTCTTCAGGCCACGAGTAATAACTACAGTTCACCAATGTTAGTGCGACTGGAGGAAACGGCGCATCTAAAATATACGCACCGCTCGCTCGCGTCACTGACAAGTGATAATTTGGGTATATCCGAGCCACCCGTATCCCCGTCTTCCGTGTTCTTGACCTCGTGTCGGAGAATGCGAAAGGTGGTCCACCTCGGCTGTGACGGCGAATACGCAGACGGTACGAGCATTGCGATCGTTTGCACAGCGGGCGCCAGGGTCTCCGCCATCCGCGCCGCTAAAGCCCGAAGTCTTCCCTTGTAGTGATATACATGCTCGTCCTCGAAATGTTGCAGACCTCGTCGGCCTATGATAGGGTCCGGAGCGTGTACAGCATCCAAATGGACCTGCAATGTCCGCAGTCTGGTAAGCCGCTTTAAGGCTCCTGCGACTCTCTGGCACACATGCTGGTAAGTCTACATCTCCGGGCGCGTGGAAAGGACATACGTCTGCACATTCAGCCTCTGGCTCCCCCGGCTGGTCGCGGACGTGAGCTCTGTACCGGCAAAGGCGCAAGAACTCGAGATCCGGGAACATTGTGGCGATGGTCGATATTAGCTCGTCCTCCGCGAAGTCCACGTAATATTCGATCTTGAGAGTGTGAAGGTGGGCGGACCTGCAGCGACCTAGGACTGCCAACATTTCGGACGCGGGCAAAACTGGAGTACGCCGCGACGGAGGCAAGTATCTTTGGTCATAACGTTGGGGCCATAGATCACTGAGATAGGGAGTGAAGCCGTCTAAAGAAAGGCTTCGAATAGAGGACGACACACGGGAATAGAGCTGATCCTGGAGGCTAGGATATGTGACAGTAAGCGTTTCCAAAACTGGCAAGATGGGAGTTGACGGGACACCCGCGTGGGGCGGCCAAACCAGCACCCGTCGCACTTGGCCTTCATCGCAAGCAAGCTTCAGACAGAAGGAACGGAGTTGCGGCATCTGTTGCAAGACCGAGATCAACGGGGGGACATGGCCATGGGCCGCCGCAACGGGCGCATCGCCATACAGTTCCAGAGAGCGTAGCCGAGGCCACTCTGCTGCTCCTAAGGCGTGGTAGGGCGCCGATTCGTTCGGTAAGACGAGTGTCTCGAGTGAAGCACGCAGCTTGCCCAGAACGAACCCGAGTGCTTCCGTCTCCGTATGGTAAGCGCGAGGTCCCGGTCGGCCATGGGGCATGGAATAGCGAAAGACAGCAAGTGGCGGCGGGGCGAAGGTGGGATCGTCGGTGAAGGTTAGAGGAGAAAAGAGATGTCGGCGAAGGTTGAATTCTCTCAACGTAGGGACCGACATAGCCAGCTTCAACGCTGCCCAGGCGACGCCATGCACAATTCCATCGTCGCTTAAACCGTGCAACGTCAAGCGGAGTAGCTGCGGCATCTCGTGAAGAAGTTTTCCAAACTCCTCGGTATCCAATCTATTGCACGCCGCCGGATAGTTGATATTTACCGCGCCCCTCCGCGACTGTTCCGCCGCTGCGCTTTCGCACCAGTCGGTAAGCGCGAGATATCTGGAGCATTTCCTGTGTTAGTCTACCGTTTGTGAGACAAATACGAGCACATACACCACATGCTGGCGGGTACCGGTAGGAATGAACAGGTCGAAATGCATCGGCACGGTAAGTGGACACCTCAAGTTTTCAAACCGGGCAAAGATCACCGGGGCGCACACCAGGCGGATCGCGCGGCAGATCAGCGAGAACGCTTTCAGATCGTCCCACCTGCTTGCTAAGCAGAGGACCTCGATGATGCACAGTAGAACGTCTTCATTCAAGCGAGTCAACGACGATCTATTGAACAGAAACGTGTGAGATGCCAGTAGGTCAAGTCTAAGAAGCACGCCTTACTGTGAATCCATTCCTGTCTCTCTGGGCGCAATTGTCCTTGCCTCCGAGTAGCTGCTGACCATATAGTCCCAGTATGATATAATATCCGCAAGGCCTTCAAGCTTCCAAGGCAGGTAGATAGCTGTGATAATTGTCGAAGAAGCGATGCAAGCCAGGAACAAGTCGAATCGATCGACTAGCGCGCGCCGGGGCCCCGATATCGCGCGGGCGCTTGAACCGGAGTAATTTCGGAGAAGCTGAGAGTGTCTACTAAAGCGCCCTCCATACCAAACCTTAAGTTCTTTTTCCACACCGTACAAGACCGTACACCTACCGTACACACTCCGTACACCCATACCCAGCGTCGCGATCTCTTAGTTTCCTTCGATGTTTCAAGCAGTAGGTCCACGCATACCCAGCCCGCTTCCATGATTGTCTCATATACATCGGTGAGTCGAGGTGACTATCGATTCAACTTGAAGTTCAAGTTGGCTGCAGCGCCAGCCCCTCGATTTACTACTATGGATTGAACCTGTTGAGATCTCTCATCAGTGTTGTCTAGTATCGACTGTTGAATACATACGCCCACTGTTCAATTTGCTGTGCAGCTGACACAGCCGACTTGCGAGCCAGCGGGCACGCCCCATTCGCTGACCAGGCCGGTATAGATACCGGGGTCGCAGTCGATCGAGCGTATCTAACAAGATTGGCTTCCGCCGTGCGTATCTCTGTTATTAACCTACTAGCCCGGTCGGAAACGCCCTCCACCATAAGGTATCTCGCATTTACCTGCTATCACCTCACCTGACTCACGCCCAATCTGCCACAGTCCTTATCTCCCCCCGGGTGTTCTATTCCCTCGCCTTCAGCCCGTGCCGTAGATATGTGCCTATGTCTGTTATCTCTCAGGAGGCCGTCACCGCGGCGGTGCTGGGCTATAAGAGCACACACCGTCTGGCTCATCCACCGCTGACCGGAACTACCCGCCCTCGCAAACATGGTCTTCTCGCCCCGACTCAGCGCAGCCGTCATCCTTGTCAGCCAGGCTGCACAGGCCCTCTGCTCGATTCAGTACCCCGTCGGCTTCGCCAACACCGGGGCTCTCGATGCGCTGAACTTCACGGAGATCTTCGCGGCTCCGGCCGACATGTCGAACGCGCGCTGGGAGCGGGACTCGTTCCACGGTCTGACGACGTTCGCACGCGCGTCTCCGCTCCGGTGCTTCGGCGCGGACGCGGACTCGGGGTACGATGTCGCGGTTATCGGCGCGCCCTTCGACACTGCGACAAGTTTCAGGCCAGGGTAGGCATACATTTCCATATGTTCATGACATCGGAGTCGAGACGCTGACCCCCTACTTAGCGCACGGTTCGGGCCCAACGGCATTCGCCAAGGCTCCCGTCGTCTTGGCGTAGACAGGATCAATGTGGCAGCAAAGATCCGCGTCAGCGACCACTTGGATGTCGTTGACTGCGGCGACGTACGTGAGTACAGGTTTAGCACTCGGGCGGACATGAAGTAGAGCTAAACGCATATCTCAGCCATGGTCTTGACCGACAACAAGGTCGCGCTGCGGCAGCTCGAGCTCGCCAACGCCGCACTCCTTACGCGCACCAGCTTGCGCTCGTACTCGGGCAAGAGCATCGCGAAGGATGGCAAGTTCCACCCTCGTGTGCTGACGCTTGTATGTGCTCTTCTGTGGTATGTTCCCGTACCCGCTGATCGCGTTGTTGTATCCAGGGCGGTGACCACACCATCACGCTCCCTCTTCTGCGCGGAGTAGCCGGCGTGTACGGCCCGGTCAGGTACGTTGGACAACTGCGTTTTTGACTGTATAACCTTGTTGACGGTGCCCGTGCAGCGTTATCCACTTCGATAGCCACTTGGGTGAGATATGGCGGCCCCTGTTAACAACGCTCATCGCTGACTGACCATCGCTTTTACAGACACATGGAAGCCCAAGCCAATGGCTGTAAGTTCTCGCAGCATGAACGAGGAGTCAGCAAGCGTCTGACCAATATTCTTACAGGGCGGGCCATGGTTGCCTGACGAGGAGATCCCCGTCAGCCACGGAAGCTACTTCTGGTACGCGTGGAAGGAGGGTCTGCTTGCCCCCAACAACGCGAACATCGTACGCATCGTACAGTTCTCCGTTGCTTTCCAGAACTCACCGTGTTCTTTGTAGCATGTCGGCATCCGTGGCGCGATCAACAGCTGGAAGGACTACGAGGAGGACCACGAGTTTGGTTGGGTCATCTCGCACGCTGAGGACGTTGAGGACGTCGGATGGAAGGGCGTCGTGAAGCACATCCTGGAGACCGTCGGCGACAACCCTGTCTACAGTGAGCTACTCCGTTTTGGTCGCGCTGCACAGATTATTGAACATTTCGCTTCTAGTCACGCTCGATATTGATGTCCTCGACCCCGGAGTCGCCCCTGCGTACGTTCCTGCCATGTCTTCATTTTTTAACACTAATTAACACCTTGTACAGTACCGGAACGTAAGTCTAATGGTATCGGTGGAGCTACGTTTCGCTTGCTAAAGTGAAGTAATCCGTCAGCCCTGAGATCGGAGGCATCACCACCAGAGTAAGTTGCGCTGCTGTTCGCACACGTCCCAAGGCTGACCACCGCCACTCCAGGAAATCAAGAAGATCCTGCAAGGACTTTCTGGCCTGAAGATCGTTGGCGCGGACATTGTCGAGGTCGCCCCTGGTACGTCCACGTTCTCACTCTTGTACAAACCACTGTGGACTGACCACATGTGCCCCGACTGTGCAGGATACGACACTCAAGGTACGCGGCCCTCTGATGGGCATCGTGTACACAAGTACTGACAAACTTCGCCTCGCAGATGAGATCACGCAGATCGCGGCGGCGAACATTGGCTGGGAGATGCTCGCGCTGATGGCGAAGACGCCTCTCACCGAGTAGAGTACTCTTCCACGCCGTAGTGAGTATGTCGGAGGGCGGTGCGGAAACTCAGGGAGTTCATCCACATCAGTGTAATTTATGACGCTCTCAAGGAAAAGGATGTAGGAACACATTGGACAATGCTATCGTCCATACTCACCCAGCCGCCCGAGTGACGTATGAGAGGTTTGTGTCAAACCTTGAACATGCTCGTGTATCGACTTCGAAGTATGATTGTTTGGGCATCTATTTGGCGGGGAGGGTAACCCGGCGAGTATGTCAGACCGTTCTTACCCGAGCCAAGTTGTGACTTAGTAAGCACGTCGCCTTGGAGGATGACGAACACTAACACCTGACAGAGCAGGTGCTATAGCCTATGGGATGAATGCGTACTAATCCGATCGAATAGGGCCCTATATACAGCCGTGCATGAGAACGGCCAGCCACAACCGCACTCCAGCTGCACAACTCTTTCATCTCGACCACCAACATCATGTCTCTTCCCACCATTGAAGTCGTCTACAGGCCCGGAACGGAGGCGTTCCGCGCGAAACCCAAGGATGCATCGTTCGTAAAGCCCGCGTTCGACATCCTCAGCCAGCAGAAGGGCCAGCTGCAGTGCGTCCGGGGCCATGATAACCGCTAATTAGGCTTGAAAGTACAATCGGCCCTGATCGGACGCTCATTTTGCGTGCAGGAAGTTCTTCGGCCTGCAACACGAGGATAAGACGTCCGCCTATGTTATCGTCGGTATGTATCTCGCGGCGGCCTCCGAGAGATGGTATCTAAAGTGCTAACGATCGTCTCTTACACAGCTTGGGAGGACCTCGAGGACCACAAGCGGCTCATGAACGACACCGAGACGTACCCGCGTCTCGGTGCCGCGGTCGGCAGCTTCTTCGACGTGACCGCGAAGGCCCCGCAGAACATGGTGCACGTCCGTCCGACGAGCGACCCGTTCAAGGCGTTCGAGGCTCCCGTCACCGAGATTGCGTACTTCACGCTCAAGGCGGGCACCTCGAAGGATGCGGGCGAGCAGCTCATCGACACGCTCTCGAAGGCGATGATCGCTGCAGGCAGCGCCGACGGCGTGGTGCACTCCGCCTGGGGCCCCGTTGTCGAGAAGGACAACGTCATTGCGCTCTTCATCGGGTGGACGAGCGTTGACGTATGCATTTTTCGTGCCAATGCTATGCTGGAGGAGCGTACGCTGACCGGTTGCGTTTACAGGCCCACCACAAGGCGATCTCCGCGAACACGACCCTGGCAGGCCTCATTACACAGCTCAGGGCGGCTTTCGAGGTTGACTTGGTCCACGTTGAGTTCACTGCGGCCTAACGAGAAGGACGTACGAAGTACCATAACCCTGTAAATTAACCATTCAAGACACTGATGTTGTTATCTCCGAAAGGCCAGGGGCGTACATGCCGTGTAGCTCTCACTGGCGCGATGTCAGACGGCTTCGTGCACGGACGGGAAATGATCTTGACCTCGAATGCGGACGTAAGTTCTGCGCGTGCACCTGACTCGCCTCGAGAGCTCACTGTGAGACTACTGCATACAGTCGTTGAGGCTTCCGTTCCAGTCAGACGCGTGGTGACACGGGACACTTTGATTCCTCCTAGCTTCGTCCTGTTTCTCCCTGTTTCTCGTGTATCGCTAGCTTCTGGATGCGGAAAACGTGTGTTCCACGCTCCTCTCGTCCTGTGAATCCCACCTACCGCGAGAACGTACGTGAGATTATCTCACGCCACGAATAACCTCGTACCCAGGCATCGATCGTATATACGATGTGCATACGATGGCGGCGCCGCAGCCAACTTGTTCAATCCATAGTGGTTGCCTCAGGTTCGGTCAGCATGATATATATTCAACTATTTAAGCATACCGTGTACTCGTGGACCAAGGCATCAAAGAGAGCGCGTCGAGCTCGGGGCTATTGGCCATGGTGAGTGGTGTGGAAATCGAAAAGCATTCCACTGGGATCTCGCACCAGTGCCACGCGCGGCGCTATAGTAAGCGCCGGCTGCGCGATACCAGGCGCGCGCCCGGTGTCGATCAACTCGGGAGTTGCTCTTGACTTCCATCTCCTCTCCGATTAATCATCACAGCTGTCTGCTTGCGCTTGGAAGGCATCGCAAATGCCTGAGCAAATTGGACCCATGATCCATAGTTTCCCTACTTCCTCGCAGGCAGAAGCAAGTCCACCCAAGGAGGATAGGATGGAGTCACGGTGAAGAATATCTTCAAGTTCCTGGTGTTGTACGCGCCACCTTTCTGACAAGTTGGTTGTATATAGACGTCCTTTGCACCCTCTGAATGAAGACACAATACGCTACGTTGTTGAGGTCCTTTTATCGAGCGGACGACGGAAAGACCTACGCGCGTTCGCGCTCACCTGCCGCTGGATTCGCGACTTATGTCTACCAGCGATGTACGCACGATTCGAAACTAAGATGACAATCACCGTACCGCAACATTTCGACCTATTCATTCCGACAGGCATCCGCCGGCATGTGAGGTGCGCCTTCGTGCTTGTTGCAAATACCTATACCATGGGCTGACACGCAACTTGTACAAGGGAACTTGTCCTCAGGGACTTATGTGACCCGTGGCAGGGTCACGAAGACCGAAATCGACCGAGGAACCCCGACATATTTATGCTGTGCAGCAGACTAGACTACGAGGAATTCACTACCCTTCTTCGCGACACGGTGCAACTACAGTGCTTGACGCTGGAAGGAGAAACGCAGACATTTTACGAGTATGTACACGGCGTCTCCTGGGACGCCTTGAAAGCGGCCATGTCGGTCCCATCATTGCAAGAATTCAACCTTCGCCGCCATCTCTTTTCTCCTCTGACCTTCACCGACGATCCCACCTTCTTCCCGCCGCCACTCACTGCATTTCGCTATTCCATGTTCCATGGTCGATCGGGACCTCGCGTTTACCATGCGGAGACGGAAGCACTCGGGTTCATTTTGGGCAAGCTGCGTGACTCACTCGAGACACTCGCCTTGCCGAACGAAACGGCACCCTACCACGTCCTGGCAGCAGCAGAGTGGCCTCGACTACGCTCTCTGGAACTATATGGCGATGCACCCGTCGCGGCGGCCCATGACCCCCCGGTAATCTCGGTCTTGCAGCAAATGCCGCAACTTCGTTCCTTTTGTCTGAAGCTTGCTTGCGATGAAGGCCAAGTGCGAAGGGTGCTGGTTTGGCCGCCCGACGCGGATGTCCCGTCCATTCCCATCCTGCCAAGCTTGGAAGTGCTTACCGTCACCTATCCCAGCCCCCAGGATCAGCTCTATTCCCGTGTGTCGTCCTCTATTCGAAGCCTTTCTTTAGACGGCTTCACTCCCTATATCAGCGATCTATGGCCCCAACGTTATGACCAAAGATACTTGCCTCCGTCGCGGCGTACTCCAGTCTTGCCCGCGTCCGAGATGTTGGCAGTCCTAGGTCACTGCAGGTCCACCCGCCTTCACACTCTCAAGATCGAATATTACGTGGACTTCGCGGAGGATGAGCTGATATCGACCATCGCCGCAATGTTCCCAGATATCGAGTTCTTGCGCTTGTGCCGGTACAGAGCTCACGTCCGCGACCAGCCGGGGGAGCCAGAGGCTGAATGTGCAGACGTATGTCCTTTTTGCGCGCCCAGAGATGTGTACTGTCGCAGGAGCCTTGAAGCGGCTTACCAGACTACGAACGTTGCAGGTCCATTCGGATGCTGTACACGCTCCGAACCTTCTCATGGGCCGACGAGGATGGGAATACTTTGAGCAAAAACATGTAAACCAGTATGAGGGAAAACTTCGGGCTTTAGCGGCGCGGATGGTGGAGACGCTGGCGCCTACTGTGCAAACGATCGCAATGCTCGTACCATCTGAGTATTCGGCGTCACAACCATGTTGGACCAACTTTCGCATTCTCCGAGACGAGGTCAAGAACACGGAAGACGGCGGTCCAGGTGGCCCGGATTTCCCCAACTTCAGTGTGGTCAAAGACGGTTACGAGCGGTGCGTATGCAGCAGATGCGGTTCCTTCAGTGCACTAACATTAGTGAATCTCAGGGATTACTCGTGGCCTGAGGAGTCCATCTAAGATGGAAAGTGGCTGTATATATTCCAACAAGTATTAGCGAGCACTGATGGGGAGCAGGACAATAACATGCTGGGTGACAACGGCAACTTGACCTCTTAAAACGACTCCTGAGATATATTTCAAGTCAGTCAACACGAGGTTTCGAAGATCCTTCGGGTGCCCCATGTGGGTTTTTGGGGCTAGATAATATGCGAGGAATACAAAGACCAAAAATTCAAGGTAGCCCGGAGTCTGAGATCTGAGACTGGAGGCCTGAGGCCTGAGGTTTGAGGCCTGATGGGAGGAGGAGCGGAGCCACATCTCACTCACTCTTGTTGTGGGCGCATCAGACGCCCGCTTATCCAGTCTCTCTATAACTCCCACCATCGACAGACAGATTCTGAGAGCTCGAGTAGCACGATCGCGTTACACTCAACCCTGGGTATCTCGTCCTTGTAAATCATTCCAGATGTCTACTCCGTGGCCTCGTGTTGCTGTGTCAGATCTCGGGAGCATGACACGCGAAGAGATACTCTCGATTAGTTCTCAAACTACTCATCTTTCATCCGGCACACCGCAGTGCAGCCATTGCGGCCAGATGGAGTACCAGATGGGGAGGAAGCTGAAGCGATGCGGCGGATGCGCCGTAGCCATGTACTGTAGCAAGGAATGCCAGAAGAATGGATGGCCAGGCCATAGGTACGTCGGAGACGATACCAGTATGACTCTGATTATCCTCAGTTCTTGACCGTTCCTATACCTATGCTGACATTCCTTGTCTTATGAAGGGAATTCTGTCGCCGCTCTGACGACCCCAGCAGCCCGCGCGCCGACGGCCACTCATTCTCGGGGTTTCCTTCAGCGATTATTCTGGGAAACGCGATAAAACTCTGGGCCGAGATTAACGACTACGGCATCACTGTCGTTACCAACGCTGCTATACTCCTAAACAATGACATCCGGCCTCCTGATTTCTCCCGCGAGATCTGGGCGTTCATGTTCGTGCTCGACGTGGGTGCCAACAGCCAGGGGCCTGATGGAAATCCCGCGAAGGCGTTCCAGCTTCTCCAGGTATCCCTCGTGCGCAAAGAGGGGCTCGGGCCGCTGTCTGACACATGGGACCAGGCGGTGGACCATTGCCGCCAAGCAGCTGTGGCTAGGCGCAAAGAGGAACCTGTACATCTTCTGGCCGCGTACCTCCCCGCCGTCTTCGTCATGGCGAACACCGGGGTCACCACTTGGTACCATTTCCCCGTCTACCTACCGCGACGTGAGGACGCGTTCTCTCTTGATGGAACACGCCGCTCCATTATTTCGGACGCCCACAGGATGTGCTCGGAGGCTATGAACGCGGGCGATATCTTCCGGGTCCCCGAGGAGTCTAGCAGATACAAGCACACGCCGGACCTCGGCACTGTCGTTAAATACGGCAAGAAGTGGATGTGGCAGGCCCGCGACGAGAACGTATACTGGGACGCCCTAGCACGCCGGATGTCGCACAAGGACAGTCCGTACAAATCTGGCCTGCCTCCCCGCGAAATCTGGGCGCGCTTTCAAGGCCTTTGAGCGCGGCTCTTATAGTGAGTATTTCCTCAATTCCGGAGACTCACATTGAACGTACTGGTTTGTAGGTGGACGACGTCTATGACAGCGATGCAGTGTAAGTTTTTTTTGTCCTGATATGCTACCTCGATGCGCGACGTGAGGAGTTTGAGAGGAAACGGTGTACTTGTACGGCTGTAACACCACGACTATGAACCTGCGATTTATGTACCTCTCAATCAGCTTCGCGGTCTGTGGGATCCCTCCACCTTTTCCATGGCTTGCAAAGTCAACTATAGCCGACTCATCCCAGTAAGCCATGTGTTTGGCCGGAAACTCAATGATTTAAAAGCTCACCTTCGCCGCTTCCATTACGTTCGGGCGCCACTCGCCCTTCTCCTCTTCGACAAGGGCTTGGAGGATATCCTTCCAATGCGCCCATCGGTCAGGGTGATACCCAACTACGCCCGTCCACGTTCCCCCACTCCTTCCCGGGGAGGTGATGATCTTCGTTTCACGATCCCAAACCTCGCGGCACGCGAACATCTGCGCGCCTGCGACCCGCAACCATATCATCCCCGTCTCCATCCCCAGCTCGCATGGGAACGTGGCGTCGCTGGGCTTCGACCTCCATACGTCCTCGGGGAGTGAGAGCGGTTCGAGGTACCCGGCGACCATGACCATCGCCCAGTGTGGATCCTCGACGGCGTCCAGCGCCCAGAGGCACGCACGGAAGATATTGTAGTTGAGCCATCCTGTGCGTGCGCGAGCCCAACCCCGTCCCTCCAGCGTATCCGGAGGGGTGTCACCTGCAAGAATGGACTCGCCCAGCTTCTCATCGTATGGCCATATCCTCTTTCCTTCGTCGTCGTCGTCCGGGGTCAGACCTATTGGTTAGTGCGTCAGCACTCATGGAACGGGCGAGACTGACAGCGGGCAGCAGCGGGCGGAAGACGGTTCCACGCACCACGATGCATGGTCTCGGCGACGGTCGCACCCCAGAGCGGCAGGTCCGCCCAATCGAACGATTCGCTCCAAATCTGCCACTCGCCGTTTTCATTCCCGTTCGCCTTGATCGCGACAAGCACGTTCACGAAGAAGTCATGACGCGAGGGGTCCTCCATCGCGACATCGGCGAGCGCGAACCAGATAGTCCACAGATACCCTTCCAGCCCAAGCGTGTCCCCGTCTTCCTTACGTCCGCCGGACGTTTCGTCCGATGCGGCCGCGAGCTGCACTGTGTGGCGGCACTGCGCGACGATTGTCGAGGCGAGCGCTTTTGCGGAAAGCGTCTTGTCCTGCAAGGCTGCCGTGGCCAGCTCGATGGGTGGGGGCGTAGACATCATGATAGGTGGGTAGGAGGTGCGTCGTCCACGATCGCATCATCTGAGCGACCTTTTAAGACGCCTCAGGACATACCCGCGTTCCCTGAGAAACATCGTACAGCATGTCATAGCTTTAAAGCGGTGCCGCCGAGCCTCGCGGACGGCAAACTTGAACGCGATGAAGGTGAGCCTAGCATGTAGCACTCACCCAGACCGTGTCGGCAGTGCAGCACTCATCCGGACCATGTTGGCATTGCAGTGCGATGATCAGCGCAATGTCGTAGGAAATCGTCTAAACTCGCCTGGCCAATACTCCGGGAGTGTAGCAGTCGTATATGCGTGTCGGTGTTTACAGGCTTGATTAGGCCTGCAAAACGAATAGCTGCAACACGTGCGCGCATAATGTGATGAGGGGAATGATCCGCCAAGAGTGCTTTAAGAAGAAGATCCGATGTGTTTCTTGTTTATGCCCGGAGTACAAGCGTCGAGAGGTGACTGTTTTCAATTAACCAAAGGTGAGACCTTAAACGAGACAGCAACCTTCGGAAAATCGTGTAGTACGATGTCATCTGAGAACCCTCTTGACACTGGTTCGAGAACTCCCCCCCCCTGCTACTGAGTCGCGACGGCTTCCCTCTCTATTTGCTCCATGGCCTCAACCGCCGCCTAGAGATAGTGAGTATGTCTTGATTCCATAGAAGCAAAATTGCGTACCTTCGCCGCATCGATCACATTGCTCCTCCAGTGACCTTGACTGATATCACGGAAGATGCCCTTCCAATGTTGCCAGCGCTCCGGGTGATAGCCATCTACGCCGTCCCACGTCCCTCCGCTACCCCCAGGGCAGTTCCCGAAGGGCCACTCCGGATTTCCTTTGGGTCCCAGTATCTCCCGACATTCGAACATACGCTTCCCTGCAACGCGTATCCAGACCTCCGCCACCTCGAGCGCGAGCTCAACACTGGGTCCAATGTATCCGAGATCCGGCATGGAGTGCGGCTCTAGCGACATGCTCATCGTTGAGATCCCATAGAATGCGCAGTCCCAGACATCGAGCACCCAGAGGCGGGCCAGAAACGCGTTCAAGTTCAGCCAATTGCGGCGTGCGCGGGCGCCCGCACGCGAGGCGACCGAGTCGACGGGTGGGTCTCCCGAGAGAGCCGCGATGCATTCGGGGTCGTTCGTGGAGACATACCTCCTGTCTTCGTCGAAAGCTTCGGGACCTATAATAGCGACGAGTATCGTTGAGTCGACATTGTGAGTCAGATAAGGCACGACGCACCATTCATAGACTCCCGAGCTTCAAGGCCAAAGGTAGGGAGATTGGCCCAATCGAAGGAAGTCCTCCAGATGTTCCAGTCCTCTTGGCCTCGGGTTCTGACTTCAGAAAGGATATAGGCGAGGCGGTCATGGAATGATGGATCCTCTTCGGCGAGTCTGAGCAGGGTACTCCAGACCTGGCTGAGAAACATCTCCACCCCAGGTGTGTCTGTGCTCTCGTCCTGACGTGCGCTCTCCGGTGCTTCTCGTACTGATGTTCGACATAGAGACACAATCCGGTCTGCAACTTGCTCGTATGAGAGCGTGGAGTCCTGGAGGGCTACCACAGCTTCCAGCACGTAGGAACGTGCCCAGTTATACATAGGGTGGAGGGATACGCGACGTCAGGGTTGGATCTGCTTGTTAGCACCCTCGCAGCGGTCTTCAGAACACGAATCAGCAGCAGAAGGAGATATTTTCTGAAGCAGGCACTCACCGCTTAGGGATGTTGCAGACAGTGGTGCCTTCGACGTCTGTGGAGATGCTCAGGGTTTATGAAGAGGAGATACAGACGTTGAGGGGTGGTTCGGCGCATGCGTTTCCGTGCGCGTGCCTGCTTGGCATCTTCGAATTACATATGGTCCGGCGACGGACGGTTCATTGTCCGTATCGATCGTGTTGGATATTTCCAAATGGCCGCGATTGACAGCCAGGCAGGTATACATCCACCTTACAAATTGCAACTAGACTAGTCTTGCGCCGGCGTGATTCGGAGTCCCTGCACGAGTACGAGCGAACTCCCCCCGATCTAGGGAGCATGGTTACATCGCGCGTCGTTCTGGAACATAGGCTCATGATCATCTCGTACGGTCTATTGCGGGGAGAGCTACACATCGCGTACCTCAGGTTCAACTGCCATGGGGAGCGATTGTAGGCTGGCATACCGCCGTGAACAGCAATTCATCTTCAAGCGTGTCGCGCTCCGATAAGTGAGGACGGCAGCTATGTCTTTCTCCGCCCCCAAAAACCGCGTGTCTTCAACAGAACTACATAGCCAGCTTGGTGATGCAACACTCACATAGCAGTGTTCGTACCAGTGCATCGTGTCATGGGTTCTGATGAGTATTCCGCGAACGATTGTGCAACGAGCAATGTCAGGGCGCAATTGGGCACCCCAAGGACTTGTGGGCTCACCCATGCTAAACAGATGGACGAAATCCTTTTATATGTGGCGTGGGGAAGCGACATAACTCGCCCAGGACTTCTGTAAGACTGACCCTGCGTCAAATCGTATTGGGAACACTGGAGACAACCGGTTCGCAGTGCGGCGGGGCAGGTATTGTTGGAAGATTCAGTAAGCTTCAGGATTTCGAGTAATGCGAATGAGAGAATCTGAGATATCTGGTTACGAAGCCGCGACGGCCTCTTGCTCGATTTGTTCCATGACCTCAACCGCTGCCTATATATAGCTTGAGTACCCTTGTCCTCAATCGACGCAAAATTGCATACCTTCGCCGCATCGATCACGTTCCTCCTCCACTGACCTTGACTGATATCGCGGAAAATAGCCTTCCAGTGCTGCCAGCGCTCCGGATGATAGCCATCCACGCCATCCCAGGTCCCTCCACTGCCCCCTGGACAGCCCCGGTTTGGAGGCCAATCCAGGTTCCCCTTCGGTCCCAGTATCTCGCGACATTCGAACATGCGCTTCCCCGCAACGCGCACCCAGAGCGCCGCGACCTCAAGGTCGAGCTCGACACTGGGTTGACCAACGTGAGACTGACTGGAGTCCGAAGGCAGCGAGTGTGGCTCTAGCGACATGCGCATCGTTGAGATCCCATAGAATGCGCAGTCCCAGACATCGAGCACCCAGAGGCGCGCCAGGAAGGCGTTCATGTTCAGCCATTTAAGCCGTGCATGGGCGCCCGTGCGCGATGCGGCTGAGTCGACAGGCGGGGCCCCAGAGAGAGCCGCGAGATACTCGGGGTCGCGCGCGACGGTCCTTCCGTTCTGGCCGTCAGGCTGAGGACCTGAAGTAACGATGAACGTCAATTTTGTATGTCTGAGAAGGCATGACGCACCATTCATGTTCTCTCGGGCGCAAAACCCGAAGACAGGGAGGTTCGCCCAGTCGAAGGGAGTGTCCCAAAGTGCCCAATCCTCCCGACCTCGGGACTTAATTTCGCAGAGGATACTGGCGAGGCGGTCGTGATAAGATGAATCTTCTTCGGCGAGCGTGATGAGGGCTCCCCAGACCTGCCAGAGGAACGTCTCCAGCCCGGGTGAGTCTGTATTATCGTCCCCTTGTGGTGTCTCTGGCGATTCTCGCACTGCTCTCCGACATAGGGATACAATCCGGTCGGCGATTTGCTCCGGTGAGAGTGTGGAGTCTTGGAGGGCTGCCCCGACTTCCACTGCGAAGGAAGGCACCTTGTTCGAAGACATGACGTGTACGGATGCGCGTCACGATCAAATCTGCTTGTTGGCACTCTCGCGGCTTGCTTGAGTGAACAAGTTAGAAGCAGAACGAGGTATGCTCTTTAGTATGCACTCACCACGTAGTAGATGTTGCAGACGTTGAAGAGCAAGCGCGTTCAGCCCCTGTGCAATGATCAGAGTTTATCAAGAGTAGATTAACTTGGAAGGTGGTTCAACGCATGCGCGTTCGTACGCCACGCGCCTGCTCGGCATCATCGAAGTGCACATGGTCCAGCAACAAACGTTCCATCGACCGCATCGATGGTATTGGATCCCAAAGCCGCCAGTCTGCTATATCCACCTTGCAGGGAAGACTGATCCCGTCCCGGCATAGATAACTCGTGGTAGTGACATGCAGAAGTACGGGAGCCCTCGTTGATCGCCAAGTCCAAGCAGATATAGCACCATACACCTCTCGAACACATTCATGGCTTTTCTCTTCGCCGGTCGGAAAAACCCTGTTTTTCGTAGGCCTGGGTTCAACAGCTATGTAGAGTGATCGAAGGCCAACATACCGCCATTAACGGCGACTTATCCTTAGGCGTCGCGTGGCCCACAATATAAACTGAGAACCGTTCTGCCACCTCATGCTCACTAACGGGAGCTTAGCCTCTTCTGATAGTCGACGACGACGGGTCATATTGTGCTCCTACTTAATCGGCTTGGTGCGCCGTATAAATTGCAGCAAGTTGCATAGGCCGGTGGCCCGTCTTAACGCTGGAAGCAAATGGGGTCAACAGGGTAGTACATTGAGCCGCAAATATATTGCTTACCTCGCCAGCGTCACTGGTTGCTGATGAGCCTGACCCCAAAGAGCTGTTGGGAGGCCCCGTGAGCATAACAGCAGACGAATCGTGTGAATGGAAGCGAAGACGTATGCAGATGCCTATAAAGACCGTCTGCGCCAGAAAAATCCTAAAAATGCCCCCATCATCTCACCCTCGTCGTCTGCTAGGCCATCGTCGTTGTCGCATGTGAGTGGAAGGAAAAAGAGCACTCGTGGTGGTGGTATGAGATGAAACGCACTGGGC
This sequence comes from Trametes versicolor FP-101664 SS1, assembly GCF_000271585.1. NCBI lineage: Eukaryota > Fungi > Basidiomycota > Agaricomycetes > Polyporales > Polyporaceae > Trametes > Trametes versicolor. The sequence goes on from NW_007360324.1 coordinate 2,378,240, forward strand.
TCTGACAACTTTGATGTCATGCATTACGCTCGATAACATTATCGGCGGCGGCTTAGAAACCCGTTAACTGATTCTAGCCTCTTTTTCAAACCGCTTCTGGCACAAAATTGCTCAACAAACCCTTTACTCCCCCCTCCAGGTCGTTGTATCGTCCGACTCCCAAGGGGCAACTAGGCCGGGTTTCAGCGACCTTCAAAACGTATGGATACGGACTCCGGACACTAGGGAGGCATTACTAGTACTCGTACCACGTAGCGTACTCGTCGTACTACGTAGCGTAATTAATATGCAGGATATACTCAGTGACTGAACTTCGTCCAAACGTGGTGCTCCTGAGTGCCGCTAGTGGACTCTCGATCGTGCCGCCGGGAGCCTCGTCCGTAGATTCGAAGTGAGCGCTCACAGTGCGCTCACTGGTCGAGCAGTATGGCGCTTAATCGCATGAAGCGTCGTAATAAGTAGTGGGCTCCCTTAACGCAAGCCTTTGTAGCACTCTCTCCCGTTTTGAGCTTCAATATCACATTCAGATATTAATTTGTATCTTGTGAAGTCTCCCAAGATGATGAGCCAAAATATCGAGGTGCGAGGAAGCAGTACGAGATCTCAAGGACTAGTGCTGTCGAAGAAATCATTTTTCAGGACCCCGGACACCTGAATGAGTGAGCTCCCCAGCTCGGCCTAGCTCGGCGGCCCGTTGCGTTCCTCCCCCCACCCAAGATTACCTTCGTCTGTCTAGGGGAAACAAGATCGTTGAACCGGCAATCCTTTTTCTCCTCCAATATGTCGGCTGAAGTGACAGCGACATTGGCCAGCATCTCACAACATGACGGAGGAATCAGCGACGAAAATGTTCGGGCGTTCTGCGAGCTCCTGGACCAGATGCGGGTCAGCATGGCCTCGACGAAGGACACGGTCAAGTCTCTGCGAGAAAAGTACGCCCATTGCCATCTCTCGACGTCCGTGATTCTAACACGCAGCATTTCAGACAGAGCAAAACATCGGAGCTCGACACGCGCAACGGGATCTCTCTGCTCTCGCTCAAACACCACATGATGCTCTCTTACCTCCAGTCCCTCAGCCTCATCACCGCTCGCCGCGCCATCGGACATTCGCTCGCAGACCGCTCCCCTCCCGACGCCCCATTCAGCGCGAAGGACCGTCCTGCTCGCGGTGCCGGCGCGGGCGACCGCGTCGACGCCACGATTGAAGCGCGCATAGTCCTCGAGAAAGTGAAGGTACTGGAGGGGCGTATGAAGTACCAGATCGACAAGCTCGTGCGCATCGCGGAGGAGGGCGACTCGGCGGACAAAAACATCATCAACGGTACGCATCCTCTCTCTTTTCGTACTAAACAAACCCACTCACGCGGCCGAGCAGACCCACTCGCGTTCCGCCCCAACCCGCAGGCCCTCATGGACCAAGGCTCCGAGGACGAGGACGAAGATGGCGCAGACACGCGCGGTGGGCAGCGCGACGGCGTCTACCGCCCGCCCAAGCTCGCGCCGATGCCCTACATCGAGTCGCGCAAGAACAAGGAGAAGGACCGCTCGCGCCGTGCGCCGGTGCCCTCCGCCCTCGCCAACCTGGCGCACCTCGACCCGTCTGCCCCGCACGCGGAGTCAACGTCTGGCCTCGGTAGTGTCCCCGCGCTGGCGTCTGGCCGCGCGCGCGAGCTGCAGCGTATGAACGAGTTCGAGGAGGAGAACTTCACGCGCCTGGTCATGAAGAAGAAAGAGTCGCGTCGCCGCGCGCTCGACGAGGCGGACCTCGCGCTTGGCGGGTCTGGCATGGCGTCTGGTCGTCGTGGGCGCGTCCCTGGGGTCGGGCTGGAGGACGAGTTTGGCGACATCCTCAAGTCGGTCGGCAGGACGCGGAGCGGGGCTCTTGGGGATGGGTATGAAGAGCTGCGGCAGAGGGGCAAGAAGGAGGGCGTGCTCGCCAGGTCAAGAGCACGCTCGGGGGACGACGCGTTCGAGGATATGGGCGAGGATGGACCGCGGCAGCGGAAGCGCAGCCGGTTCGAGAAGGAGGTCAAGGCGGTGAAGAAGAGGACTTCAACGAAAAGCAGAAGATAATACTTACCATCGTGTATTGTACTGTCTGTCTGCATCGTGTACTGCGTTTACACATACTTTTGCATTGCAACTACACTGCGCGACAACAATACGACGTATGATCTACAATGGCTCTAGTCGATACAAGGCACTCTTATACAACATTCGTTACGCCTTCTGCTTCGCCGTCCGTGATGCATCCCTATCGGTTTCGCCAGTTCTGGTGCATGAAGCCATGGCGGTTTTGCCCTTGAACGGGGAAGAAGGGTGGGGTCGCGATAGCGTTGAGCGGATACTGTCCCGGTCCCGGTCCATGCCCGAACGGCTGCTGCAAGAACGCACCCCGTCCCATGGCAATTTGCCCGGGCATAGGACTCGCGGCCCCCGATGGCGGCGCAGGAGAGTTCGCTGGCGCGCCCGCAGGAGCGGGTGGTTTGAAGTTCTGTATAGGCCATATTAGTCCGTTGCGCGTAACCGCTTCCTGGGGGAGAAAACCTACGTATTGCCGCCCCTCGCGATAGAGCTCCTCGAGCTTCTTGTCGAATGTGCCTTCCGCCTCGAACTGCAGGTGCACCTTGTACAGCTTTAGCGCGGAGAGCGCGTCCTCGATCGAGTCGTGCGTGTCCGTCTGGATGTTCTCCTTCAGCACGAACCAGGTGAGGAATCGCAGCGAGAGCCGACGATGACGGTGCTCGAGGTAGAACAGGTCAACGGTATCGATGACTTGTTCAGGCGGTACGAAGATGTCTAGTGCAGGACGTTCAGGTCCTAGAAGCTATTGAGCAAGAAGAGTGAACGCACTGATGATGCGGAAATCCTTCGACAGGCCGTGCCCTATGAAGATACAGCCGCTATCCACCAGCAGACGCAGCTTCTTGTACACCACTTTGAGCGGAGTAAGTGTATACCGCGATAGGTTCGGGTCCAGGTCCCCGACTGCGACATAGCCGTATTAGCAGGGTGCCCGCGCGCGACGCAAAACAACGTAAGCGTACACTTGATACCAGAAAACTCGGTCAGGTAGTCCACGATGATCTCGCTGGTGTGGATATGGTCGTCGATGAACGGCACGCCCTCCTTGGGACCGTCGCCACGAAGGACAGAGACGCGAGCCAGGGAAAGTCGCGCGGGTCGGATGACCTTCTTCGTGCCGTCCGAGCGGTACTCCGTCTCTTCCTGCTGCATCGAGACGAACTCCGCATCGATGGCGATGAGCGTCCCGGGTCGAGGAAGCTCCTCGTAACGTAGGTTATCGTGCTTGATGATACGAGGGTCCCGGTTACTATTGCATTGTCAGTAAGCCTGTCGCATGGGAGGTGCATGAACCTACACTGCGATGTTCGTGTCTCGGCATAGAATCGTGGGGTCCATCTTGTCCGGCAAACTATTGAAGTTTAGCCGCTGTCGGATGTCGACGCGTTCGAAGTACAGAACTGCCGGGACCTGTTGATACATGGTTCAGACAACGATCGCAGGGATAGCGAAGGTAGACGACTAACCTTCCAGTTGGACGGTACACTCAATACTTCTTCCTCAGTCATATTCTGAACAAGGAAGTCGTTGAATATGAACCACGGTTCGGGATCTTGCGATGCCTCCGCTTCGGGTACTGTCCCACTCGTTAGTCACATGAGGTACAGAGCAATCAAGTACCAACCTTTGACGAGGGCGACAAGATGCGAGTTCGCGTCCTTCGCCACGACCTGCACGACCATCGCCTGCAACCACACGCGTATTCGTCAGTCTCTAACCCACCACGCTGACCTGATACGCACCCTAAGCTCGTAAACGACGGATTCCGGGTCGTCCATGTTCTCCAGCTGCCCGCGCAGCTCAACTCGAGGCTTCAGGAACGTCTGGCGGCGCTGGTCGCGCCAGAATTTGTGCGTGTCCTCGTTATGCACAGCTGCGTTCACCGCTAGCACCGGAGGGAGGTCGCGCGAACGGATCGCACGCCGTGACTCGAACGTTGCGAACTGCTTGCACGTCTGGCATGTCGCTTTGTGTGTCGTCCTGCGAAGGAGCGAGTTGCGCAGGATGGACGCAAAGTCTGTCTCGTGTATTGGGTCGTTGGTTGGTTGCTAAAAGTAAGACTCATTGATCAGTCTCTGAATGTAACAGTGATATTATAAGGATGCTCGACGGACCTTGCGGACGGGGTAGATGAGGTCAATGAGGTGCGTCATGTTCTCCTTCTCGCGGATTGCGTTACAGCTCGCGCACACGATGACGTTCTTCGCGTCGATTCCTAGCAGCTGCGTGATCGGCGCGGGCGCAGGCGAATGCGGGTCCGCTGGGCCGGCATCTGGAAGTACGGCAGGGTTATGCGGGAACGAGTTGCCCTCCGTGCTCAAGCGGTCCACGAGGAAGCGGTGGAACATCTGGATCATGTGCGCATACGTGAGGTCCGCGCTCTCCCGCCCATAGTCGATGAGCTCGATTGCGTTGTGCACTGCGGCAGTCAATAAGAATCTTGGATGGGGGAAGCTAAAAGGCACTTACTCTGCGCTAGGACCCCGACAGTCTTGCAGAAGTTGCTCGCCTGGCAGTTGGTCCCGTGTGCGTCTTCGAGCATGCGCGCGACGAAGCCGATCTCACATAGCAGACAGTGTTCGTGCGGACAGTCCGTTGTGATGTGTGACTTCGCCAACCGTCGTATCGGCATCGTGTAATGCATAACCTGCACGATGGGATTTGTGTAGGAGTTGAGAATGTGCGTCTCAAGTCCGCTGAAGGTTGTTCTGTTGTAAAACCTATGCCATGATTTAGCAGTCTGACTGCCATGCATGTCGCCTGGCATGTCTTACCCAAAGTCGAAGTCTTCAACGCCGAACTTGGAGTACTCGATCTCCACTTTGCGGTAACACCTTGGGATCGTGTCCGGAGCGTACTCGTACGTCGGCGTGACCGGTTCGGACTGCGAACTAAGCATTGATACGACGCCATATTCGTGATTTCGATGCACCTACATCGGTATGCCGAGTCTTGCCACTCCTGAACCGCCCGCCCGCCTTCTTAGGCGCACTCGAGACAACGTTGCGTCTGCCCCGAAGTTCCTTCGGGAGCGTCGCATACGCTATCGAGTCATTGACCTTGATGGAATTCAAGACCTGCTGAGGAATCTTGGCAGGGGGCGGGAAGTACAGCGTCCTGGGTATGAGGTCCTTCGTCCACGACGAGAGGAGATCGGTGTTATAGAAGGGAACTCCGACAGAGCTTAGCGGACTGTAAGTCTGTTAGCACCGGATAAACGAACGAAGTGCACCACCTTACGTCGAGTCTGTCCATTCGATATCGGGAAGCGATTCAGCAGTGTCAGGCCAGTCGATGGGTTTCCCGTCAAATCCGTTGAAGGGCAGCATTGCATCCTCTTCCGCTGCAGACAACAAATGTACTGCACCGTCGGAGTCCCCGAACGCCATATATGCTTCGCTGGGAGATATCGCCACTGAGTTTATATAAGATGCCATGTCCAGCTGCGAGATAGTGAATTAGCGGATCTAGACGGGCTCAAACGTTTGGAACAAACCTGACAGAACTCGTTCGTGGAAGGGTTGGTCGTATCCACAATCTGGACAAGCCCTTGACTCGATGTGATGGCAAGGGTAGTGGCACGATTCGGAAATCGCGTAATAAACGCAGGGCCTGCTGAGAAGGGTATGGGCGGGAGGGGTTTGAGTGTCCGCAGGTCGTAAATCTTCACGAGAGGATCTTGGATGGGACGTCCTTGTCTGCTCCCTCTTAGTACACGCACACCATTGTTCGATGTCGAGCTCACCGTACGCCTAGCCCTATGGTATACAAAAGCGTCGAAGACGTCTCGATCCCCTGAATGCCGCTAATATGAGCCTTGACAGAGCTAGAGGCGACTGATCGACTGGTGAGATCGCGCGGGTCGTGTAGTCGAATCCAGCCGTCTGCATCGCCTGACACAAAGTACGACTGCGACGCGGTGTAATGCAAATGCGTCAGTATTGATGGTGCCGGCGTTCGCCTCATCACAGTGCCGGTTTGCGTGTTCAACAGGAGCAATTCCGGCGTAACGGTCGAGACTGCGATAGCGGACGAGTTTGCGGGCTTATTGGAGAACGTTGCGATTTGATCTCCCGGTCTGGGAACCAGCTAAAGCTTTATAGCAGAGATGGAGACCTATAGGATGCCTCACTTGGAATACCAGTTGTTCACGCCGCCCTTGCTCCAAGAACCGATTCCCTCGCTCGTGACGCCGCACGCCACCACGCTGGTGTCCGTCGCGAGAATCTTCTTCACGGCATAGTGACCCCCTACTGGATAGTGAACGCCCCGTAGTCCTTGAGGAGTGTAGTATGCGCAGACATGTCCCGAGTTTGTGCCTGACCACAATATGTCCGAGACCGGGTCGAACGAGAGCGCGGTGATGGGCTGCGGGGAGACATCCCTCTGATAGGTGAGCGATGGGATTTGGCGATACGCACTCGACATTTAACCCAACATACGCCGCCCCAGCCTGGAACCAAGCAGAGACAAGATGGTGGTGAGAAGCAGGAAGGGTCGGGCCACTGGGCGCTTCCACCAGTCCAAAGTTGCGGAGCGCCCGGGCCCGACTACTGCCAGTGGCACAGCTCCCTCTCCTCCTACCGACCATAGGGCGATGATATCAATCTGCTAAGTTCTCTAACTACTACTTACGACCAGAAGTCCTTATGATATCCTCTTGGTAGTTGAGGTTTTTTTGCGGTGTCACGCACCGCTGAATTTTGCCCATGCTCAAATAGCCAGTATAAAGTTCTTTTACAAATTGGAACCAGGTGAGTCCCTCTTTACGGCTCGTCAAAAGGCTTGGCATTAACGGGACAGCACTGCTTCAAACTGCCACACGGTGTTCCTCGGGATGGGCTTGCTGCCTTTAAGATGCTTGTGAATCTTGACGCAAGGATCAAGCGCCATGCCTGTTACCCCACCCATCGAGTTGGCCATCGCAGCCCTGCGGGACAAGACGCTTTCCGCCAAAGCCCTCGCCTTCAAGATTGTTGTTCAGTGCCGCAGGGCAGTGCAGCTCACCACAGCGGATGCGGTCACGAGCGGGCGCGCGGAAGGCGGGGACACACCGGGATTGGAAGGGTACTTGTGGAGCATCTGGGGCTGGCTCACCGAAGTCGCGATGAGGGATCCCTCGCGGCACGACTTCTTCGCAGGCGTGCTTGCCGCGGTCAAGGCGAAGTACAACCAAGACACCGACTGGGTTATCTGGGGGCAACCATTCGACTGGGCGAACCTGCCGCTCTGGGGCCCGACCGTCGCCGAGACCATGAATTGCGGTGCGTGATGTGTGTTCAGCGCGCCGCGCTCTGAGGCCGGCCGTTTTGAAGGCCGTACTGATGCGCTGTACCACAGGCCTGATCCCGATCCACGACGAGGAAGGAGTGGTGGTGTTGATTCAGCCATATGATGAGAAACTGGGCCAATCCATCCTCGCGGGTGACCCTGCTCCGGATACGCCGGAGGGGTGGGGGTGGGCCCGCGCCCGCACGAGATGGCTCAATTACAACGCGTTTCGCGCACGCCTTTGGGATCTGGCCGTCGACGAGGATCCGCACTGGGCGATGGTGATGGTCGCTAGGTACCTAGAACCGCTCTCGCTCCCAAAGGATGTCTGGCGGTCCAAGCCCGGCGATGCCACGTTTCCGCGTGAGCTGGGGATGGAAACAGGCATGACATGGTTGCGGGTCGCGGGCGCACGGATGTTTATGTGCCGCGAGGTCTGGGGTCGCGACTCGATTGCGGCCACCGGCGTGGGAGGCAGCCGGGGAACGTGGAAGAGCGTGTCTGGGTATCACCCTGACCGGTGGACGCATTGGAAGGACATCCTTCAGGCTCTTGTCGGGGGCGAGAAGGGCGAGTGGCGCACGAATGTGATAGAAGCGGCCAAGGTGAGCTTCACATTGCTAAGCCTGAGTGAATGGCATGGCTTACCGTATTCGCGGCCCGCTATAGTCGACGTTGGATGCCATGGAGAAAGCAGAGGTTGAGGCTCGCGGCCTGCAAAGTTGACTGGTAATCAGTACGTAGCGTTCGCTCACTCCCTTTGCCATGTTGGGCGGCGAGTCATAGATATCGCGTATAGTTTTTTGTCTTGCTCGGTATATACTGGGGTTGCCCGACATCGTCTTGGACGATCAGCTATACCGCCACCAGTGGTCGCTCTCGGGGTCGTCCTCCCAATGCCCTTCGCTGTGCGCAAATGTCAGTGCGTATACAGGGAAGAAACGTTGTCGCACGCACTTCTCCCATTGGTAATGAGGCATTAGCTCGAAGCCATGTCCGCTTGAATCGCCATAATCGACCTTGTCCCAATCCTTGCTGTCGGTTCGGAGGACGCGAATCGTGGCCCAGTGCGGAGCACTTTTCAGATCTGGTGACGGTACCAACATCCTGACTGTCCGCAAAGCGGGGGACAACATCGGCACCATTATATCCATGAGCGCGCGAAGGTTTCCCCGGTACGCATCCATCGACATGGGGTCGAAAAGCAGGCCACCGAAGCACCCCGTTATGAGTGTCGGAGAAGGCACAACGTCAAGATGGATCCGCAGCGTCTTGAGCCGCGTGAGCGGTGCCAATGCTCGTGCGACGCTCTGCGATGCAATTACTTAGCTGATAAGTTCGTGGTCCGATACTGCACGGTATGACATACCATGGCGCAGTCCTCCTGCGATTCTTCCGCATCTTGAGCGCGATACCGACGCAGTTGGAGAGTCTCGAGGTTTGGAAACGCAGTGGCGATGTACGCTAGTAGTGCGCCCTCTGCACCGTCGACGTGATAGTCAACACTAAAGGAGCGCGTAGAGGATGTAGGACAGTGGCGTAGAATCGCCAAGATCTCGGACGATGGCAAGGTTGAATTCGATCGTCCCGCATCATCATACGATTGTCGTCCGGCGCCCAAAGCGTGGCTGGTGTAAGGAGCGAAATCCTCCAAAGAGAGGCTCCGTAGAGACGACGGCAGGTGCGAGTAGAGCCGATCTTGAAGATTCGGATAGGTAACCGCAAGTTCCTCCAGAAGCGGTAGCGTTCGAGTGCGTGGCGGATCCACGTCCGGAGGCCATATGAGCACGCGATCTCCGCAACCTTCGAGGAGTGCGAGTGTGAACCGCAGGGAGCGGAGTTGAGGCATCTGCTCTAGAGCTCTGAGCAGAAGAGTAGAGCGCGTGGGGGCAGGCGCATCACCGTAGAGGCTCAACGACTGTAGACGAGGCCACTCCTCCCTTCTTAGCGTGTGGTAAGGCGCTATATCGCTCGAAAGTGAAAGGATTTCGAGCGAGCTACGTAGCTTGTCGAGGACGAACCCGAGAAGTTCGGCTTCCGCCGGATACGCGCGAGGGCCTGGGCGTACGTCTCGGATGGTGCACCGAAACGCGGTGAGAGGTGCAGGAGTGAAGGTAGGATCTTCGAAACACGCGTGGGGGGACTCGACAAGATGGTGGCGCAGATTGAACTCTCGCATGGAGGGAGCGGACAATGCAGTTCGCAGCGTGTTCCAGGAGACCATGTGCAGATACTTCGGGTTGGGTCTTGATGCCAGTGTCAGGCCATGCAGCTGCGGCGTGTCGTGCATGAGCTTTTCGAATGACGCGTCGCTGAAATTGTTGCAGAGACTGGGATATATGAGGTTCATATTCCATCTCAGAGCTTCGTCGGGATCTCCAACGTATCCACACCGATCCCAGAGTGTCAGGTGCCTAGAGCGTGCACGTAAGTTCACCGTCGCACACTTCAGACAGATATGATGATATACCTCACATGAGGACGAACCCACTCAGGAACATATGAGTCCAGATCTCCGGGCAGTCTGATCGTATTCATCCTGCCCGTATCCTGAAAGTGTGCGACCGCCGCTGGCATGCATAGAGCGCGAATCCAGCGGGAGGTCTGCGAGAACGCCCTTAGATCCTTCCAACCCTCAATTGCGCATAATATTTCGATTACGAGTAGTATAAGGTCTTCGTTGAGGCAGGGCATCGACCAGTGGGGGATACGAGGGGACACACGACGGTCGCGGTAAAGTCGACAAGATCGGTGTCTGCGCGCGCCCATAACTCATTTAAGCGCTGATCCGGCACTCACCGGCGCTCGGGCCGCACCGGAGCCAGCCAAACTTCAAGTTGGCCCGTCGTGCCGAATTCCCTCCTCCTCCTCCCATCTCCGTCGGTACACGCAAACAGTCTGCTCTGTTGGCACTATGACGGTACACGCGCCTGAAAACACCTAAGAGACCGACGGGCCCACCTCGTCGCTTGAGGCGTGGATACGGAGTAGTTGAAGCGCGGTGTCCAGACGGTTTTCGCGTTTACTGCTGTCCGCCGTGCGAGCCTCATAGTATACGCCGATGCACTGAAGTATTCTATGCCGCACAGACATGGCACTTGGTATTCTCCCAACTCGGCGAGATCCTTGCCCGAATTTTCTTCGACGCCTTGATACACGCTACGGCGTGTACGGCCTACTTCTCGTGCGGCGGTTTGGCCTCCCGGTTCTCACCCAGTAATCGGAAGGTGTGTATCGTTCCCGATATCTACAGCCCGTCGCTGCTCGTGCTAACAAACGCCGCGCAGAACCCCCATCTTCTTCCTCCCATCACCCTTAAGCGCGTTACTTCACTGCCGTAGAACGCCATCTCGCAGCTCGCAGTGTCGCCGGGATGTGAGGGCTATCATTCTTGCGTGCGATTATAAGTAGGTTAAGTAAGTATACGATACGTTACTGCGCTCACACGTACGTCGGCACGGGCGCCACGGAAAGCAAGATAATCCAGGCACCCGCAAGGGCATACACGGAAGGTTCTGTCGTCCAACTGGATGCGGGTGCGCGCAATACCCAGTATCAAGAAAGCCGAAGGAAGGTGAAGGAAAAAGACAGAGCCAGGTTTAGCGAGAACACCGGCTACTCTCATTTATAGTGCGCGAGTGTTGACGCGGACGGATGCATTGCAGAGTAAACTATAACGAGGTCCGCCGCAGACCCCGTGACCAGTAGTCCGCTATTCATCTTCTGTGGTGTTGAAGCTAATAAATCGACGTTCGCGAAGCTCACAGAAGCGGTGCCGCCGAAGAAGGCTGCACGATCGTCAGAAGAAACATCTGCAGCCGCCCTTGGCACCACTGCCCCGCCATCTGGCACAGCGGACGTGGATTTGTTCGAGGAAACAGCCCCTCTCGAGGTCGTTGGGATTGACTGGATTGAGTTAGGTTGCATCAATGTGTACAGGCTAGGTATGCGAGCACTTTCATGTCTCAAAGTACAACTAGTGTAGTGTATACTCACGCACATAATCAGGAAAAAGTAGACTGGTGTGTTAAGGATATGTTCAATCGGAACCAGTTGGTCACAGCAGAGGCATACGGGACGAACGCGCGTACGACGGCACAGGGTGAAGCCATGCGTTGTCAGCGACTTGCTGACCGCTTGGTCCTGGGTTTGATGCCGATATGTGTACTGATACCTCCGCATTATGCTGCTGAAGCCTGTCTTGGATCAGTGTCGACGGACGCTCTCCAGGCGGGCACCTAGAAAGACGTTCAAGCGCATTGTGTGCATATCAATATTCTTCTCTCGTGCGACGCCTACGCCTTCGCGACTTCAAAAGTGGCTCTGGTGCTCAGCTCTGACGTAGGTCCTACTTACGCGCCGTACAGACGTCCAGTTACCCCCGGAGCATCCGCACCCAGCACAATGTCGGGATAGGCGATCGCGCCAGCATTGGACGACGAACCAAGCACTCGATCCCTGGAGCTTTGTCTGCACACCGCCTCCGCAGCAATGCAACAATGGAGGCCCCTGTCGCGCGCATGGAGTCACCCTATGGCAGGACCAAGCTCGCTCGCACTCGAGAAGGTATATAAGTACGACCCGCGAGGGGCAGTAAGTTGCTCAGAGCTACCAACTCCCACAACCTACTACACGACCACGGAAAGGAAGCAGCAGCAACGTGGCGTAGTCTGTCGGATTCCGTCGGGTGAGTAACCGGCCTTGCACTCGACATCTACGAATGTGCTCACCTCTCGGATTCGTCAGAACGCAGACCCCGGACGACGAGGACGAAGTCGGCTGGCGCTTTGCGCAAGACCGTGCGCTTCCACCAGCCCATTGCCATCTGCGAGATCCTCCACGGCCGAACGAGAACACGGCGCAGTGCCGGTCCCTGCCAGGACCGACCACGGCGGCCTCCTCGTAGCCCGCAGCAGCAGCAGCCGACGCGTGGTGGCAAACGGGACAGCGCCAGCGGTCGCGCTCGAGGCGCCGCGCAAAGCAGGACAACGCGAGCGTGCGCACGAACGCGCGCGCAAGAGTCGGCCGTCGAACCCCTAGTCCGCTCCTCCCCAACGGACAAGGCGCGTGGTGCGCAGGACCGACGAAGAGGATCCCAAACTGTCGTCGAAGGGCACCGCGTTGGCGTACAAGCTCTACCCGGAACAGGTTCGGCTTGGTGGTGGACCCGTGGCGGCGGTGGTGGCGAAGCGCCTTGGGTGGAGGGGTAGCCGGCTGTGCGCCTGCAGTGTCTGCCAACACTGTTAGACGATCAACCGCTACATGCCCGACGCTCAGCGCTGAGGGGGTGTTCGCCGTCGGAGAGCACCTCGACGACCTGACAGACCTCCAACGTGTCTCGCCACACCTCCTCGTCTTGTGCGACATCCTTCGTGTACTCCAACTCAGGCCTTCCGCATCGCCCACCAATCCGTGCCTCGAGTAGCCGCCTACGCACGCGCCGCGCTGGACTTGAAGACAACTCGTTCGACCTCGTACGAATGGCCTATCTTACGCTACGAGTCCGCCGTCCTGTTCAGCACAGGGTACGAAATCAGCGCACTGCTCCGACTGCGCCCAGAACAAGGCGCCATCGCGCGCATTACTCACCTGGACGTCGCCCCGGACAGAGGCGGTGCGCCCCGACGCGGCCTCTTGGAGCGGCGGCGCCGGAGCGTGCACGAGGACGAGGGTATGTGCGGATGACGCTGAAGAGTCGCTGGGATCGGGCGCGCGGCTCGACGAGTGCTGCAGCCTGGAGAATGGGGTTGTCGCGTTCGCGTTCTTATACCGCGCCCCTACGGCCTGCCTTTGTTCCCTGTTTGCTCAATGCTACCTTGTTTGTCGTGTACGTCTGATGCGCGTGTCGCCTTGCTGATCGACGGGGCGCCGCGTGTTCGCGATGTTGTATTCTATCTGGATGTCGTTGTTTTCCTGTGGCGGCCTTGTGTTCTGCGCAGGTGCGTGTATCGTGGTGTGGATGACATAGTCCTCCGCGTGCCCCTCTGATTCGAACGCGCCAGGCGAGGCTCTGTACTGTCTGAGCCGTGCGCCACTGGCCCACTGCCCTTCGGTCCGATGAGCTGCATTGACGGAATTATTGGGAAGGATTTAGAACTGTGCAGCGTTGTATGTATTCATGGGTCAGAAACTAAGGACAGATAAGGCGACGGTATCTCCAAAATGCACCACTCCTCACCACCGAAAGGCTATCGATATCGAAGGGTCGCGGGCTACCAAGCTGTTGGAGTCTGATAGTAAGTATACCAAGAGGGAATCGATGTCGTTCCAGATGGAATACCTTTGCCTTTCAACATGGTTCGATGGCCTGCCTGCGGCGCGCGAGGACCTTGCGTCTGAGTCTCTCGGTTGTCCGTCGTCGCGAGGCCTCTTGAGGACGGATCGCTACTGTTGTAATGGCTACAAGTTCGCCCTATTAGTGACTCATGTTCTTGCATCCATTAGGGCGGCATGCTTACGTTCAGTGTCGGGGTGTGAGTAGCACAACACGTAGAATGCCGACCAGACAAGGTGCGGATCTAGCAATTCCTGTCCGAAATGCAACTCCACCGAACGGTTCCATATCCAATCCTCCTGCTTCTTCCAGACCCACTTCTTTTTCTGCTTGACGAGGGCTCCGACATCTGGTCTGAGCTCGCTAGATCGGGCGTAGTAGCCACATGCGGGAGCGCGCAAGACAAGGCCTGCGTTCATCGTCCCGATGACCATAGCAACTGCTTGCTCGAAGACCACGCTGCAGGCGAGACCTTCCAGGGGCCCCGTCATCCTGTTGCGGGGGCTGACGCCTGCGTACACCGGGTATGGGTGGAATGCCGCGATACGGGTGCCTTCGACATGTATCATCGCTGGGAGCGAGCCCGCGTAGCACAGGTGCGGGTTGCACATGCGGATTTCCTCGGCTTGCCTCTGACACGCCGCGTCTAGGGTCTCCCACCCGCCTCGGACCACCTCGTGGAGGTCATCTCCCTGAAGGATCCAGGGGACCTCTGCGCTCAGCCGAAACGCGCAAGAGGGGTTGGCGGGTTCGTCTACGGGAATGAGCTTGAAGACTACAATGGCCGGCGTCGCGAAGTTGGTCGTGACTCCGCCGCGGAGCTGGACGGCGGCATTCATGAGGATCTTGATTGCGTATTCGTGTGCGTATGTGACCCAGTCATTGAATCTCTGGACCAGACCGATCGGAGCAGCGTGACCATTGAGTCCACTCTCTGCAGATGGCCCTTGAACCTCGGAGCCTGAGGGTCGGCACACTTTCCTGTGAAAAGGTATCAGATATGCGTCTCGGAGTAGGCTGTTGTCGAAGAGACAGCGTCCCAATCTGACTGTGGTTCTTGAACGTACTTGTGAGCGCGCCATCCAGCCTTCTGGCACTCCTTGCTGCAATACAAGGCGACTTCACAGCCGTTGCAGCGTTTGAGCTTCGCGTCCGTCGGGAGTTGTGACCGACGTTTATTGCAATGTCCGCAAACCGACGAAGGGTAGAAATCAACGTTTACAGGTCTCCAGTCTAGTTGATCCATGAAGTTGAAGAGGTTGTGAGGAGATGGCAGTGAGAAGCAGAGAGCTTGCGCGTCCACTGCGGCGTCGTGGCACATTTACGTATAGTAAACGGCAACTCCCGCCGCGTGCCAGTGCCAACATTCCAACATTGAAGCCAACTTACTGAATTATCGTGCATTAGAGTCCCCCGCACAGGTCCTACATACACAGAAAACCAAGGTGCACGTGTTTGCTACCGCTTGAATTAACATTCGATATCTGTATACGGTGGAAAGTTGCATCGTTGAGGTTCTCTGCAATAACGAAGGTCAGCTCCGGATACGCGCACGCTGACAGACACCCACATTTCCCTCCCCGCGAGCTCCGCACGCGCTGTCGAATGAGCGATGCCATCATCCCGAACCTCAGCGTACATAACGAACGAACCGGAAGGAGGCTGTGCTCGGGAATGTTGAGGGGTAGTACATCTCAATGGTCTCCATCGACGGACCCAACGTCTTCGCGAGCACGTTTGCCAGTGCCTTGAGCTCACGCGTATACATAGCGACGCGAGGATAAATTACTGCAGCTAACTCATGTGAGTGGGCATCTATCCACCACCGTAACCAAAACACTTACCTCTGCGGTCTGGATGTGCAAATCTCGAGCTTCATAGCACGTAAAACATCTGCCAGAGCATTTCCGGCTTCATGCCGGACCGCAAACCTACGGCGCGGTTCCATGCCCAGCCCTCCTGCTTCTTCCATTCCCACTTCTTTTTCCCTTTGACGAGGACACCGACGTCAGGCAGGAGCTCGCGCACTCTGCAGGGGCCCGAGGGTCCGCGTAAGACGAAGCTGGCATTCATGGTCCCAATACACATGGTCACAATCTGCTCGAACACCATGCTGGTGAGGGGACTGATAGGGCCCGTGCCGTGGGTGCGGAGGCCGTATATGGGGTACGGGTGGTATGCCGCGATCTCCGTCCCTTCTACCCAGACCATCGCCGAGAGAGAGCCGACGTAGCACGGGTGCGGGTTGTTTGCGCGGATCCTCTCGGCATCCCGTTGGCACGCTTCGTCCAGGTCCTTCCAACTGTTTTCGGCCACAATGCGGACATCGTCTCCCTTCAGGACCAGGGGCACTTCTTCGTTGAGCCGAAATGCGCAGGCAGGGTTTGCGGGTTGGTTTACACGTGTCAACTTGAAGACTACGATGGACGGAGAGGCGAAGCTGGCGTCTATTCGGCCGCGAAGCTGGACGGCGGCGCTCATGAGGGTCATGATGCCATATCCGTGAATGTTTTCGACCCATTCGTTGAAGCTCTGGGCCAGGCTGATTGGGGCAGAGTAACCCGCAAGTTGGTCTTCAAGCCGGGTTTGGTCTGAGGGGCGACACAGCTTCCTACATAAACATTGTTAGGTATGTTTTTGTGGAGCAGGATGCGTTCAAAGTGACCACACCCCGCTCTCACTCTGTGTATCATACGTACTTGTGAGCGGGCCACGCAGCCTTTTGGCAGTCCTTGCTGCAGTACAGGGCAATTGAACACCCGACACAACGTTTGAGCTTTGTGTCGGTCGGGAGCTGCGATTCAAGTTTCTTGCAATGACCGCAGACCGGCGACGGGTAGAATTCGACGTTCAAGGGGGTTGAGCCTAGTAAAGCCATGAAGTATGGTTCGCGAGGGGACGTGGGCGTACGGGGAAGAGCGTGAACGTGTACCTCAGCGCCGTGGCACACGTAAGTGAAAGCGGCAATTCCCGCTAGTGAAGCACTTCCATTTCTCCTAGCGAGTAGGAGAATATGTTGCTTGCTGAAGTCCCTCATCCGGGCCATTATCCTTGAGGTAAAACGAAGGTCAGCTCACATAATGGACAAGAACATCTTTGCGTACATGTGGCATTTGTGGAACGGTGTTCAAGGCTCGCATACGGTAGGGAAACGAGCGAGAGGCTGACGACGAGCAGCCCAGCTAGCAACAGTAGGACTGAGGGAGGAACTCGAAGAGCCCGCTGAGCGATACAAGCAGCGCATGAAAGGTTGTACGGTCGCAAAGCAAACGGTGTGGTTGTAAGCACGTATAGCGGGGTGTACTCGCAGCGAGCGACAGGTTGTAATCGTGACAGAGGTGTTTAGTATAAGGACGCGGATCGCGGGTTTACACCATTCATACTGATGATACACAGATAGTCAAAGCTCGCAGAGTTCTAGGGACAGTTGGCCGAATAAGACTGAGTTCAGCAACAGCATTCCATCTCGGCGGGGCAACATTGGGCATATTAAACTTACACTTCATATTCGTGCCAATCATACATAGCTTCAAAGCCACGCGCTTCCTGAGAGCGTGAGGAGATTAACGAGGACTACTACGTCCGACAGAACACTCACCATGATCGCGCAGCGACGGAGCCTTCAAAGACTATGGAAACGCGCCCAGATCTCAAACGGAGCCAAGCCCGACTTGTACAGGCTGCCGCTGCGCGACATCCGCCGTGCGAGAGCAACCCAGTACAGATGGTCGTCGCGGCCCTCCCATGCCCACTTCTTCCCCCTCCTGACGAGAGTGCCAATGTCCGGCATGGGCCTGTCGTATGTCTTCGGGGGCCGGAAGATCGCACCCGTGCTCATGGCCTCCACGCACATCAGGCGGGTATCTGCGAGAACAGCGCGCGAGGACTCGTCGAACGCGTACGCATCGCCGGGTCTGCGCGACGGGAGAAAGACGGAGAATTGTTTCCAGACCCCGATTCCAGTGCCCATCACGATGAAGATCGCGGGGAGGACTGCGGCGGGGACGAGGGTGGAATGGCGTCTGAACTCGGCCTCCTCGCGGCAGAGGGTCATCATGGCGTTCCACGTCCCGTTGTCAGAGGCCAGCGGCCCAAGCTCTTCTCGCTTCACCAAGGACCCGTCGATGAGTTGGAATCCCTTTGCTGGATTTCCATCTGTCCCCTCGTGCTTGGGATTCAAGGTGATCATGAACTTGAAGACGCGAGCACAGTCGGCCAAGTCGGCGGGAATGTCGTCGTGCAGGAGTAGGGTGGCAGAAGTCACCGCCCTGAAGGCATACTCGTGGTTCTCAATCCAGTGTTTCATTGCCCTCATCAGAGCTTTCGGAGACTCATAGCCCGACAAGGGCAGGGCTTCAGGGTGCGAGACTTCCAGGTTGTCGGCAGGGCGGCAGGAGTCTCTGAAGCGTGCAATTGATGAACATAATAGTAACACGATGAGTCGGAGGGAGAGCAGCTTCGTACGTACTTGTGGGTGGTCCATGCTTCTCTCTGGCACTCCTTGCTGCAGTACTTGGCCGTTGAGCACCCACCGCACCGCTTCAGCTTCCTTTTCAGAAACACCTCCATCTGGCCACACTGGCTGCACTGTGGTGTGCTAGCGGCGGGGTCGGCGGTTGCGGTGATCGCGAGTATCTCGTCGGGTGTCAAAGTCGCTAAAGTTGTCACGTCCAGTTGAGGCCGTGACGAGGACATTTGAGCTAGGCTGGAGTGCGAACGACAGCAGACCCTGAAGAGAACACGACAGTACTGCCTTTAAACACGCGAAGGGAGAAGGGGAGAGAGAGGAGAGACCTAACGACGCGACATTGCGCGTTAACTCCCTCGATCAGATCTCAGATCCGAAATCGACTGAGTGGTGATCGAGCGCGACAGACCTTGCGAGTCTCCAGCCTCGGTGCTTCGTGAGTGAGTCCATCGCGGCACCTTGGTCTCTGACGATACAAAGTAAGCATGTTGCGTATTCTAAAACCACCCATTCTCAAAGAAATACTATCGACAAAGGTGTGACTCCGAATAACAGTTCATACGCCATCTCCTTCAAGCATGCGTGCAATATGCCATCCGAGCCGTACAACCGCACAACCACTCGGATCTCGCTGTGGTACCAACGGTCATGTTATAGAACTGCGCACAGAGGATCCCGAGGTCACTATGTGCCATATATGTTCTTGGAAGCACATGCACCTCTCTCCCCTCGACATATTCACCCCACAGCTCACAAGTCATAGAACTTCTCCCAGATATTCACAGGATGTGCCCCGGTCCTAGTCTCCCCAGGGCGGCCCATCCCGATCTGCGTCCAATCCCAGTCCACCTTATTCTTCCACTCCCACTTCTTTCCCCTCTTCACGAGCGTGCCCACGTCCGGATCCGCCCTACGACTGTTCGCCGACGCGCGCATCACAAACCCGCCATTCACGATCCCCATACACATCTGCACCACATCCTGCATGACCGCGCGCTCCAGCGCCCCGAGCGGCCTGCTGTCGTCGCGCACCCGCCTGTATATCGGGAAGTGGCGGAACGACGCGAAGCCCGCGCCCGGCACGACGACCACCGCAGGCAGCACGCCCGCATACGTCTCGTCCGGGCGCTCGCGGTGGATATTCTCCATGATGCGCTCGCACTCGACGCGCGAGCCGTCCCAGCCGTCCGCGAGCGACCCGAACTCGGACATCCGCACGATCTCCGGCGCGCCCCCGAGCCGGAACGCGTTCGCGGGCGTGCGCTCCCCAGGGGCGTTCTGGGCACGGGGCAGCGCGCGCAGGACGATCGCACGTGCGGACGCGAGGGTGAAGCCGACGCCGCCGTTGAGGTGCGCGGTTGCGCTTGCGATGATGCAGAAGGCGAAGGAGTGCGCCTCGCCCCAGTCGACGATCGCGTTCTCGAGCGCTATGAGCGCGGGGTATCCTGCGAGGTGGCTTGGCCCGATGTCGATGCCCGACTCCTTGTCGGTGTGGCGACACAACTGTCTATCAGGTGAAGGTGGGTGAGTATCAGACAGCAGCAAGTCTGAGAAGCGAAGGACGCACTTGTGTCGCGGCCAGGCGGTCTTCTGGCAGTCCCTGCTGCAGTAGAAGGTCACGGTGCACCCGGTGCAGCGCTTCAGCTTACTCCCTTGCAGCTCCGACTCCCGTTTTCCGCAGAGAGAGCATTGAGGCAGTTCCTGGAAGCTGGGATAGAACGGCGCACCAGATCCGGCTGAGCTTGGGCCCGATGTGTTGTCCATGGCGAGGTACGAGCCGACGATGTGTGCAACTTCGTGTTTGCCTGGCGGCTCTGAGCACGATCGATTAGCGCGGCCATGCTGCAGGTTTATATATGTAAAGAGCCGCAAAGAACCTTGACCCTATGATCGACGTGCGAAAGTGAATTACTGGTGCGCAACGCCTCTACCAAACGGCAACCAAGAGCACGGTGATCAATTGTCCGACCCTTATGGGTAAACAACGTCACCGCCCATTCGGTTCGTAGCGGATGCCTCTGAGAAGTTGGCATGACAAATCCGGGCAGACATTAATACAATAGGCATATTGTGTGAGTTCTCATGCAGATACAAATACCATCCACAACCTTATATTGTTACCATTCCGTTGCTCCTGAGTTCGTAAGTTTCCGCTTCCACAGCGTCCATCCTTGACAAACGACGGGGGATGGATATAGATGCCGGGGCATGTGTATGCACATGTCGTATCGGCTGTGACTAGCGTGAGTGCGTTCCTGCTCGCCCGAGTCGCATATGAATCGGACGCACCACTGCAGCGTACTAGCTGGTATACTTATCAACCATAAAAGAACCGCTCCCATAATTTGGCGGCATTGAGGCCAGTCTTGCGGGGCATGGCCTGAGGCAGCTTGTAATCCGACTGCGTCCAATCCCACCCAGGTAGATGTTCCCAGCGCCACTCCCTCTTCTTCTGCCGGACCATCTTTCCGATGTCGGGGAGACGCCTATGGCCAGGTCCTGAGGGATGCTGGAGTACGAGGCCGGCGTGCATGATGTCCAAGCAGTGGCTGGTGATGTCCTCAAAGACGGAGAGCGAGGGCTCGTCGGTTAGATTGTCGCGGGCTGGCGATAGACGGTGGATGACAACAGTGCTGATGGACATCACGTCGGAATCTTGTAGGATGTATAGCGCAGGTAGCACGCCGCATTCCACGGAATCGTCGCGATAGATCTGCCTACGAACCGCCGCCTCCCGGGTCCGACAATTCGCGTGCCATAGGGCCCACGATTCCTTCAGCTCCTCGCCAGCACCTGTGAGGCCCTCCGCTTCGGCGCGGGATACCACTCGTACCACGGAAAGATGGAAGCTTTGTGCAGGGTTTCCGTCCGAATCCGATCGGGTCCTAGGCAGGGGGCGGACGAGGAACAAGATTGCGTGAGTGTCGGAACGGACGTGTTTCGCGAAGCCACCATTGCGGTACACGACCGCCGTGGCCATATTTGTGAACGTGTATGCGTAGAGCTCCCCCCAGGCGAGCATGGCGGTAGTAAGCGCGGCGACCGTCTCGGGAGGAGCTGGCGCTGCAATGTTGCTAGGTGTTGGCGGTTCCATTCCGGTATAGATGCGCACGTCGTCTTCCCGTTTCTTCCACTGTGCGCGGCATGGTTGTCTGGAGTGGCAATTCAGCGCGCGAAGGAGTTAGTGATAATATGGGTGCAAGTAAACAAATGCTATCGTACGAGTTCCGAAGGACTCGAGGTAGCATGAGAGTAGACACTTACTTGTGCGCTGGCCAACCTTTTTTCTGGCACTCCTTGCTACAATACATAGGCCCTGAACATCCGGCACAGCGCTTCAGCTTGTTCGTCAACTCCGACTGGGTCCGAAGGCAGACAGCGCAGCGGTCGGCGATAACCAAACCAGTTGACGGTGTAGTAGCCATCTTATGACTCAGAACGTGTTAGCTTAGCTTGACTGGAGGGCTCAGTATTGGAGAATGCGGTCGCGAGACTAGGCTGAAGAGGCCGATGTTGTTAGATTGAAGATCGTCTCAAGAACGAGTGAAGGGTTCCGAACTCCCCGGGGCCATTGATTCTGTCAGTGCACACTTTGTACCGCCTAGACCGAGGGACAATGACAGATTCCTCCAGTACTATGAGCAAGGTAAGATCGAGACAGATTGTCGTAGTCCGAGGGCAAGGGGAGAGTAGTAAACGTTCTCGGGAAGATAATTATTGCGCCTTTCCGTAGCTTTCCATACTTACGGATACAAACATATGACAATATCTGTACCAATTAGGGCAGTATTTGGTCCAATCGTGAACGCGGTCAAATGTTGAGCGCCTCGACATGTCTCTACCGTTACCCGTACCTATCGCGTACTGCTCTCTTTCATACGCTACCACCCTCCAGTCTCGAGCACATGCGGTCTCTGCTGAACTTGCTTTGGACACGTCCGCCCAGCAGTATATGATACACACGTATTCTTGTCAGCCCTTCCCCACCCTCTGGCCCTCTCGAGGCGCTTTGCAGATGTGCATTGTGACTATTGAAAGCGGTTCATTTCACCGCCAGGAGCCTCGGCAGCATAAATCAATGCCCGACGACGTGAATACGACAGGACCTCCGATCGAACGGGACACCGGAGCCGCACGCTTCTGTGATTGAGCTATCAACTTGGTACGCCCCGTTCATGTTCGAGTTCATTCTTTCCAACACCTACCATGGACGCAGACGACCATACCGAGTGTTGCCACACCATCGCCACTCTTCCTACCCCAGGCCACGCCCAGTGCGCGCACTGTGGCAAGCGGGAGCGACAGCTCTCGGCGGACACCAAGTTGAAAAGGTGCATGGGATGCTCGGCGGTCAGGTATTGCAGCAGAGAGTGCCAGAAGGCTGCATGGCCAGAACACAGGCAAGTCGTCCTCTCACCATGTTTGCGCTCATCGGCACTCATGTTATGATATACGCTTGCAGGCGCACGTGCGGCTCCGCAGGGGATCTTCAAGTTGTGACCCGTGCGGGACATGTTGCCTCCCTTGCCCAGGCTCAGGCCGTAAACAACTGGGTTACGTACGTGCACGAGTACGGGCTCGAAACGCTGGCCAACGCCGCCGTACTCGCCAACGGTGGTATCGCCGCCAACCTGGGATCTCCTCGGGTCTTGCGCTTGACGTTGGCCCCTGGCGAGGACTCGGGCGACGGAGGAAACCCGGCCTCGGCCTTCCGCCTTGTTGACGTCTCCATCGAGCACAAGGACGACGTGCCCGCGATCACAAGCTGGGAGCTGGTCCAAGCAAACTGCCGCAAGAGAAGACGGTACCTCCGACAGAGACTCCCGGACGTCACCGTCCTCGGCTGCATCCCCGCCGTCTGCATTCTCGCGGGCACGACCATCGCGACGATCTACACTTTCCCCATCTACGGGCTTCGGAGCCGGCACATGAAGGCGATGCCTGGGTGCATCCGCGCGGTCTGCGAGGACGTCATGGCGATGTGCATCGAGACGGTGAACATGGGCCTCGTCCTGCGCCCGTCTCCGTGCGAGCGGTGCGTGAAGTGCGGGACGCAGGATGGCCCGCCCCGGGGCAGGCTCGTCAAGCTGGACGAAGGGGGGTGGGACTGGGAGGCTGTGGATGACTGGGAGTGGGTGCCGGCCGAGGACTTCAAGTCTCGTTCCGGCCTTGACCCTGCGAAGACTTGGAACCTGTATCATGCCTCCGAGTTTGCATACATAGGACACGGTGTAAGTATTCGTAGCTGTATATGTAAATCAAGCACATGCGCGACACAGAGCGAGAGAGCTGATGGCGCGGAGTCTCGGACGCGGGAGAGGACGGGTCGGCAGACGACTCGAGAGGACGATCTCCCTGATGGAAATGCGACCTCTGCCACGAAAATGCGACGATAATGCCAAGTACGGTGGGCCAGAGGGGACTGTCATGCCAAGGAGAGACTTCACAGCACAGACGTCGTGAGACAGCGCGAGACGCAAGACAGAACACACGGGGCCGCCTAGCGCGATTACGGCGTCTATCACTTTGCTCTTGCCTCTCATGTCGGCGACATGCCTTCTCGTTTACTCTGGCGATGCACCGCCGTCGGGCT
Organism: Trametes versicolor FP-101664 SS1; assembly: GCF_000271585.1. NCBI lineage: Eukaryota > Fungi > Basidiomycota > Agaricomycetes > Polyporales > Polyporaceae > Trametes > Trametes versicolor. The sequence goes on from NW_007360324.1 coordinate 2,401,933, forward strand.
CGATTGGCGGCACACAGATATACGCATGAATCTATCAGTGCAGACGCGGGGCCTCGTACAGCCCGCCGCAGCCGCCACCGGATCTCCCAGCTCGCGTACATATGGATCAACAACCTCAGCCGAGCCCGAGCCCGATTCCGGCTCATCCATCAACTCGGCTGTGCTGGAATCCACATGCATAGCCGCACCAGGATGCTCCCTCGAGCTCAGAAGACATCGGGAGAAGTCCTCCCGTGCGCTCGCAAGCAGCCCTTTCGAGGAAAATGCATCAGGTAAGCTTCTCGAGTCTGCCACTCTCGCCCTTTCGCAATTCCGATGTTTTCACGCTGCCATAGTACACGCAGAGCGGGAATGGCTCGACAACAGCCCTCACTACAAACTAGCCAGTGCGACTTCGTCTGAGCTGCCAATGTTGAGCACGAGCACGCGTACGTGACTCCTGCAGCCGGCAAACTGTAAGCTGACGTTATATCTAGTGTTCTACGCCTCCTGCGCACCTGCGCTCGGCTCGGATACGTGTGAGTGCAGGGTGGGAGCGCTACCCACCTCTCTGCCGTCGCCAGAGCGCATGGAATCGGCCCGGTGGGACGGCGTCATGCGAAGCGTACTCCCACGCCATGGCTCTCCGACAGTACTCGCTACGAGCTAGCCAGTACCACCCCGCGCGCTCTGAGCAGCACTGTGCCGATCGTGAGCACAAGTACGCCTACGTAGCTCCCACCGCATGCTGACGTTGAATCTAGTATCCTACGCCTTCTGCGGGCCTTCGGTTTGCGCAGATACGTGTGAGTACAAGATGGGAGCGCTGTGACCTGCCTGCCGTCGCCAGAGCCCTCGGAATCGGTCCGGCGGGATGGTGTTATGCGAAGCGGACTCCCGCGCGGCGCTCGACTCTTGAACTGCCACTCGCACCTCCGGCACGGTCTCTGCATGCGTGTGTAAGTATAGATCGCATGTATTCTTAGAGACCCCGCTGATATTGCGATCTAGCAGACGACGCGATCCAAATGGGCACCGTTAGGCCGAGAAGCTCACCGAAACGCGTACGGCACGAGCTACGACGAATACTTCGGATCGGATGGACGTGAGCACGTACGGGAGACGTTTAGCAATGTGTCTGACATTTTTTCTTTGCAGACTCGGACGGTGTGCGCTTGTGCGACGGCTAAGCGGCTGAGGAAGCTCGTTTGCTAGGGCGCTGGAAGACCATCGCGGGTGCGTTCCGCGGGCTTACTGAATCAGCGATTACAGCCGATATTCGGATGCCGCGCGGCCGCCGCATGTGCCCCGTATTGTCGCGTCGCCGGCGTCGAATGGGAATCAGCATCGGCTGGAGGTACAGATCAGTACCGGCCTGCATCCGAGTCCAGAGAGCGGGCGTGTGTACTCACTACCTCGGGCATGCGCTGGAAGTCTGACTCGGGCAACCCTACAAGGCTTCCCAAGGCTTCCTGCGCAACAATTTGCGAAGATGGTGCCCAGCAGTATTCATTCGAACTCGGAGGTATGTTGAATCTCGTGCTATCTCTGTGCACACTGCTCACGTCTTGCCGGCGTGCAGATCCGTATACGGCACCATAAATGTCCGGTAAATGAAATCACCGTCGAGATGGAACAGATCCGCTCACTGTCCACCGCATCTCCGCGCTAGCACAGCATCTGACGAGAGCTGCGGGGCTGTGTCGACGTTCTCAAGATCCGTGTCGCCGCCGTCCCCGCTGCCTGCTACTGCTGGGATATGCGCACATGAGACCTAGACTCGGAAATAGGCGAGTGGATCTGCATTCAGAGCTAGCCGGCACCGTCCTTGATTATTCCGGCTGGTACACCCGCAGCGAGTGCTTCTCCCGAGGCTTCTCGCCTCAAGTCTCTGGTTTCCTGTCAGCTTGCACCCTCCTGTACTTCTGATGTCTCCACGGCTGTCTGCTTACGAAGGGAGTGCGGGCAGGACGATAGAATAGGGCATATTACCGACATTGTGTGTGGCTCAGGTAGATACAGATCTCAGTGAGTGAGCGTGATCGGCATCTCAGGCTCCGGGTTGCATTCGCATAAGAGCCGTCGGGATATTTTACCTCCAAGTGTGACATGGGATGAGAATGATATGCATGCCAACACCGTCAATGTGCCCTGCCTCGACGATATCATGTTTCATTATGGAACTCAAGAGCTCGGGCCGCTTGCCTGCCGTCTTGGCTCGGTGTTCTATCCCGGTGAGCGTACACGCCGGTCTGCTCCCCGCCTCATGCTGCCTGCCGTCTAGAGCACCGGTGGAACGAGCCTGCGCAGTAATGGCGGGATGGGCGGCAGGGTTTCTGCCGAGTTTCGTTCCCGTACATGTGCTTTGAACTCGATTCAAATCGTCCTAGCTTGTCCAGCTGAATAGAGCTACATGGGATGATACAAAACATCATCCACGAGCACCCGCGGCCTGCGTATGTGAAAGATATCGGCCGTTTCGAAGCGAATATTGAGCGATTACATATGTCTCCCACGGAGCGGTGGCAAAGGCCCGGAGTTGTCCTGCTGCAACAGAGCATCCGTACGCTCGTACGCACAGTACAGGCAGGAGTAAACACGTTCATTAGCTCAAGAAGTACAGTAAACGTCCACAGGACAAGCCCGCATGTGTCGCGCAAATCAGAACGACTCGATGAGGTCGTCCGCGATCTCACCGCTCGGGAGCCTGCGCGTCCGCCACGCCTCGCGGTCCCACTCGTCCGTGTCCTCGATCTCCTCCGTCGCGTCCGTGCCCGCCGCGCCCAAGCCTGCGCTGACCGCCTCGTCCCAGAGCCACTCATCCGCGACCTCCCGCCCGCTCTTCGGCCCGTTCCGCTCGAACCGCTGCCCCCACATCCACCCCGGGTTCGTCACCGGCCGCGCACGGTGCCGCCCGACGTCGCAGCGCTGCCCACGCGGTGCCTCCGGGTTCGGGAACAGCGGCCCCGGCAGCGCGTTGTACACGCTCTCCCGCGCCGCGAGCAGCTCCCCGTCCGTCGCCGCCGCCCAGAACATCCAGCCCGCCTCCCAGTACGCGAGCAGCGTGCGCACCTTCTCCGTGGGCATGTCCCGGAGGTTGCTCATGTTCGTGAACTCGATGTCTTCCGGCCACCCGACGAGCTTCACGCGGTATTTGAGGAAGACATAGTCCCGGAAGCGCAGGCCCGACCAGTGCATCGTCGCGAGCGCGTCGTGCGTGAACTCGGCTGTGTGGGGTGCGGGCGATGAGTGTGTGTCAGCGTGCGAGCAAGAGGGTGGGTGTACTCACCGAGGCCCGTGGTGAGCACATCGCGCACGGAGCCCCGCTCGCGGCCGTGGGTGGTAGAGTAGTGGTTGCCTTTCGTTTCGCCGATCCGGAGGCGGCGTGCGGGTCCCATGTCGAGATTGGAGTGCGGAGGAAGAACTGAGAATGCAGATATCAGGGTGCGTGCAGTCCAAGCGTGCAGAGACGACCCACGAGGCGGGAGGGATGTGGGCGTATGACGAGAAGGCCGGTGTACGAGCAGACCTGGGTAGATATCCCGTGCAAGGCACGACACTTTCCAAGTGCACAGTCTTGACTGTTCGCGCTTCGCGCGAACGGCGGCTGCCTCTGTCCCATCCGACGTGTCCGCCCGCCTGTTCAGGCCTCGGTTAGTTCATGTTTCAGGCTGGCACCGAGCGCACATGGCTCACTCGGGACGAATCCACCGCCAAGCTCCGGAGTGGTACGCGGAGAGCGATCGAGTGCTGCGCATTGAATAATCGCCGCAATGTCGACTGGCTTTGGACCTCGTCGGTGCGGACTGCGAGGATGTCCCGTTCGCACTCGCGCCGTATTCAATCCCGGCATGCACGGCCACTGCATCGAGCCATAGAGCCTCCCGTACGATGCGAACAAGTCTCGCCGCGGACAGAGATCATCCGCACGCTTCTCGGCACGGCATACGCACTCGCCTCGTATGCGCTCGTTTCCACTCAGCGGGCGCGGAGGCAATGACTTCGTGATCTGAGGCCGTCTCCGAGTCGGAGATTGACCACGTGAGGACAGCTGGGATCCAGGGGACGTGGCTCGCGTCGCTCACTGTCTGTGGCATGGTGTCAGCGGTGTTCGAGTCGGGAGACCCTTCGACGCGTACGTGCTCGTCCCGTCGTCCAGCTGTCCGGGTCTCCTCGCGCAGAGGGCGCCGTGACTTGTGAGTATCCCGTGCGGATGCGCAAACACGTTAGTACTGGGTGCCTGAAATGCGAAGAGATTCTGTGAGCAGCGAGCCTTACAGCGAGGAACATCGAGCAGCTTACGAACGGATCCTAACGAGGCGGCATGCAGGACGCCTCTTCGACGTTGCAGTCCACATGCGATGGAGCGCACCACCGTGAGCTACACCGTCTGCGAGTGCGAGTTAGCGACGATCGGACACGGTCTGCTCGGACTTACACGGCGGCCACACATCTTCGCGCTTTCCCCAGAGCAGGCGCACTCGCTGAACGCGCCGCGGCGCCACGCCTCCCCGCCTGTGCTGCGCCCCAGGATGTCGAGCGCAGCTTGTCCGCGCATTTCCACGCGCCCGACATGCGCCACGGCGACTCGACCGGACGACGGACGGTTCGACCATGTGATCGGTCCTGTGCGAGCGGTGAACCGTCTGGTGCTTCGCCAGGGAGCGCGAGGACGACGGACCTGTGTATGTGCACTCCAACGCGCCGTTGCTCGCGGCGCACTTCTGTCTTGCATCCTTGGGTTGCCGGGCGCGAATCCGCCGGATCGTGAGTATCGAGGGACACATGAAGCGTCCATCGAAAGGGGGTGCGCTATTCGATCTATGTAGTACATGTGCACGCTAAATACACGTCGGTCTGCTCATCGGTCAGCTCCAGGATGCTTCGCGCAATGAATAAACACACCTCGTCGTCTCAGCGCAGACGCTGTCTCGAAAGCGAGGGAAATCGCATCTTGTCGCCTTGTCACACGGCCGAATCCACTTGCGCGGAACCTGAGATAGGTGCTCTTCCCAATATTGCTGGCACGGGGGCATACGGAAAGGCACCGATGGCACACGTCGCGCGCGAACAAACAACCCTGCCTCTTTGCCGTTACGACTGCACACGCGCACGGCGAGCAGGTGCTCACCCTCGCCCCCCAATACCGACCTACATCAAGCCGAGCATCCGTCAGTGCACAAATCTATTCGGATGCAGGCATATGTACCGATGCCCTGCTCGCCATCCGTATCTCGACGTCTCCCTGCCCGTCCTTCGCAGTACGTGCGCGGGCAGCGCGGTTTCGGACGGCTGCGGCGGACACCGGTCAGCATACCTGACAGTGCGGACGATTCCACCGCCCCAGTGTCCGCAACTACGTCGGCGTCGATGGGCGAAGCGGCGGGGACGGACACTGTGTCTAGAAGACATAGGCGGCGATCAATGGGGGCGTCGGGGCTACGCTTGCACCTGGCTGGCCGCCGTTGTGGCGAGACGGCGCGCGTGCATGTGCGAAGCTCCCTGCCGATGAGGCGCTTGGTTCGGCTCACAGCCCAACTCCCAGCCGCTGTATACACGTCTCGGGCGGTCGGCCCACGACTTTTGCGCACGCACTCCCAGGCCGCCTCGACGGAGGGATGCATCCTGCTCATGTTGTATCTGCGCCGAGAGACAAGGGACGACTGCGCGGCGTCCTCGAGCTGCAGCTGCGACAGGGCGCACATGAACTCGTAGCAGTCGCCAAGGGCGCACCCTGCCGCAGAATCCCGCGTGTGTCGAGCTCGTCCCGAAGTAGCCGCGTCGAGGAGCGGGCGCGAAACGATATTCCACCCGTGCATGCCCATACCCGACGCATGCGCCCCGCCTGGAGTCCGCATCTACGCCGTTCGTGTCGCATCTCCGCGCCCATTGATTCCTTACAATAGCTCCCGAAGCACGTACCTTGTGTGCGCGAGCGTTCGAGGATCCCCTCCCTGCCGTCCGTCCAACGGTGTCGCGGCAAGTAGCTGAGAGATGTGCAATACAGCTAGAACGCTGTGCAACGCGCCGACGGGACGCGGGAGCAGTCGGGGAGCGAGCAATGGAGAAGTCAAGCGGCGAGGTCGGATCGAGGATGCAGATCTCCCATTCGCACGAAGCGAAGGCGGCGGCGTAGTCGGTGGTGTTTGAGCGTGTGGTAGTCGCGGCACGGCCATCTTGTTGATCGCATTCGTCTCACGTATGAATCGGGGCTCGGTGTGCGTATCCCGGTGGCCCATGCGCGACCTTTCGCATCCTGCAAGAGGATATAAGCCTGCAACACGGGGGGTTATTCATCAGTATATTTCGCTCCCCCTTTTCGATCTCTCTACACACCTTGCTGGTCTCTCGTCGAAGCCTCGCCGGTCCCACACACAGCTGTGGACGGATGACCGCGGGTCAACGCGTGGTGAGTGATCTTGTACAGCTATAGCACAGTTTATGACTATCTAGAGAAGTTCTACAACGCGCATAGAACGTGAAAACACGCGGTAAGAGACCAACGACCGCGTTCAAGACAGGGCTTACGCGGCGAGCAGCACGGCAAGACGCCACAGATTGCGAGCAAGAAGGCGGGAGCGCGGGCGAAAGACAGAGGGAGCACCTCTGAAAGCAGGTGAGTCGCAGTCATCGTCCACTGTGAAAGAGCACGAGGGGAGCGGCGTACAGGCGGGCGCAAGTAAGCCAGCTTCTAGTTAGAGGACGCGGTGGCAGAGTCGCAGTACTCAGTCTCGAGCGAGGGGCGTGTATGCTAGAGTAAAGACGAAGGAGATCTAGCCATCCATTAGAAAACGTAGACGAGAGCCCGCGATTAGTGAATGGCTCGCGTCGCGAGTGCGTCGTCGAGGGTGCAAAGAGAGAGCGAGCCGCGAGGAAACTGTCCGAGCGTCGAGACGAGCGCCTGCAGGCAGCCAATCAGCGCTCCTGGCATTCTACGCGTGACGTCATGGCTCTGTCCCGTGCAGTACTAGCGCCCATTCGCGGTGCCGTCCCTCTTCGCGTACTGCATGAGCGAGGTAAGATCGAAACAGATTGTCGTAGTCCGAGGGCAAGGGGAGAGTAGTATTAGTATACGTTCTCGGGAAGATAATTATTGCGCCTTTCCGTAGCTTTCCATACTTACGGATACAAACATATGACAATATCTGTACCAATTAGGGCAGTATTTGGTCCAATCGTGAACGCGGTCAAATGTTGAGCGCCTCGACATGTCTCTACCGTTACCCGTACCTATCGCATACTGCTCTCTTTCATACGCTACCACCCTCCAGTCTCGAGCACATGCGGTCTCTGCTGAACGTGCTTTGGACACGTCCGACTAGCAGTATGTGATGCACACGGATCCTTGTCAGCCCATCCCCACCCTCTGGTCCTCTCGAGGCGCTTGCAAATGTGACATCGAGAGCGTTCATTTCACCGCCAGGAGCCTCGGCAGCGTGAAACAATGCCCGACGACGTGAATACAACAGGACCGCCGATCGAACGGGACACCGGAGCCGCATGCTTCTGTGATTGAGCTATCAACTTGGTACGCCCTGTTCATGTTCGAGTTCATTCTTTCCAACACCTACCATGGACGCAGACGACCATACCGAGTGTTGCCACACCATCGCCACTCTTCCTACTCCAGGCCACACCCAATGCGCGCACTGTGGCAAGCGGGAGCGACAGCTCTCGGCGGATACCAAGTTGAAAAGGTGCATGGGATGCTCGGCGGTCAGGTATTGCAGCAGAGAGTGCCAGAAGGCTGCATGGCCAGAACACAGGTGAGTTGTCCTCTCACTATGTTTATGCCCATCAGCACTCATGTTATGATATATGCTCGCAGGCGCACCTGCGGCTCCACAGGGGACCTTCAAGTTGTGACCCGTGCGGGGCATGTTGCCTCCCTTGCTCAGGCTCAGGCCGTGAACAACTGGGTGACTTACGTGCACGAGTACGGGCTCGAAACGCTGGCCAACGCCGCCGTACTCGCCAACGGTGGTATCGCCGCCAACCTGGGATCTCCTCGGGTCTTGCGCTTGACGTTGGCCCCTGGCGAGGACTCGGGCGACGGAGGAAACCCGGCCTCGGCCTTCCGTCTCGTCGATATCTCCATCGAGCACAAGGACGACGTGCCCGCGATCACAAGCTGGGAGCAGGTCCAAGCAAACTGCCGCAAGCGAAGACGGTACCTCGGACAGAGACTCCCGGACGTCACCGTCCTCGGCTGCATCCCCGCGGTCTGCATTCTCGCGGGCACGACCATCGCAACGATCTACACTTTCCCGATCTACGGGCTTCGGAGCCGGCACATGAAGGTGATGCCTGGGTGCATCCGCGCGGTCTGCGAGGACATCATGGCGATGTGCATCGAGACGGTGAACATGGGCCTCGTCCTGCGCCCGTCTCCGTGCGAGCGGTGCGTGAAGTGCGGGACTCAGGATGGCCCGCCCAGGGGCAGGCTCGTCAAGCTGGAAGAAGGGGGGTGGGACTGGGAGGCTGTGGATGACTGGGAGTGGGTGCCGGCCGAGGACTTCAAGTCTCGTTCTGGCCTTGACCCTGCGAAGACTTGGAACCTGTATCATGCCTCCGAGTTTGCATACATAGGACACGGTGTAAGTATTCGTAGCTGTATATGTAAATCAAGCACATGCGCGACACAGAGCGAGAGAGCTGATGGCGCGGAGTCTCGGACGCGGGAGAGGACGGGTCGGCAGACGACTCGAGAGGACGATCTCCCTGATGGAAATGCGACCTCTGCCACGAAAATGCGACGATAATGCCAAGTACGGCGGGTCAGAGGGGACTGTCATGCCAAGGAGAGACTTCACAGCACAGACGTCGTGAGACAGCGCGAGACGCAAGACAGAACACATGGGGCCGCCTAGCGCGACTACGGCGTCTATCACTTTGCTCTCGCCTCTCATGTCGGCGACACGCCTTCTCGTTTACTCTGGCGATGCACCGCCGTCGGGCTCGACTGGCGGCACACAGATATACGCATGAATCTATCAGTGCAGACGCGGGGCCTCGTACAGCCCGCCGCAGCCGCCACCGGATCTCCCAGCTCACGTACATATGGATCAACAACCTCAGCCGAGCCCGAGCCCGAGTCCAGCTCATCCATCAGCTCGGCTGTGCTGGAATCCACATGCATAGCCGCACCAGGATGCTCCCTCGAGCTCAGAAGACATCGGGAGAAGTCCTCCCGTGCGCTCGCAAGCAGCCCTTTCGAGGAAAATGCATCAGGTAAGCTTCTCGAGTCTGCCGCTCTCGCCCTTTCGCAATTCTGACGTTTTCACGCTGCCATAGTACACGCAGAGCGGGAATGGCTCGACAACAGCCCTCATTACAAACTAGCCAGTGCGACTTCGTCTGAGCTGCCAATGTTGAGCACGAGCACGCGTACGTGACTCCTGCAGCCGGCAAACTGTAAGCTGACGTTATATCTAGTGTTCTATGCCTCGTGCGCACCTGCGCTCGGCTCAGATACGTGTGAGTGCAGGGTGGGAGCGCTATCCACCTCTCTGCCGTCGCCAGAGCGCATGGAATCGGCCCGGCGGGACGGCGTCATGCGAAGCGTACTCCCACGCCATGGCTCTCCGACAGTACTCGCTACGAGCTAGCCAGTACCACCCCGCGCGCTCTGAGCAGCACTGTGCCGATTGTGAGCACAAGTACACCTACGTAGCTCCCAACGCATGCTGACGTTATATCTAGTATCCTACGCCTTCTGCGGGCCTTCGGTTTGCGCAGATACGTGTGAGTACAACATGGGAGCGCTGTGACCTGCCTGCCGTCGCCAGAGCCCTCGGAATCGGTCCGGCGGGATGGTGTTATGCGAAGCGGACTCCCACGCGGCGCTCGACTCTTGAACTGCCACTCGCACCTCCGGCACGGTCTCTGCATGCGTGTGTAAGTATAGATCGCATGTATTCTTAGAGAGCCCGCTGATATTGCGATCTAGCAGACGACGCGATCCAAATGGGCACCGTTACGCCGAGAAGCTCACCGAAACGCGTACGGCACGAGCTACGACAAATACTTCGGATCGGATGGACGTGAGCACAGTACGGGAGACGTTTAGCAATGTGTCTGGCATTTTTTCTTTGCAGACTCGGACGGTGTGCGCTTGTGCGACGGCTAAGCGGCTGAGGAAGCTCGTTTGCTAGGGCGCTGGAAGACCATCGCGGGTGCGTTCCGCGGGCGTACTGAATCAGCGATTACAGCCGATATTCGGATGCCACGCGGCCGCCGCATGTACCCCGTATTGTCGCGTTGCCGGCGCCGAATGGGAATCAGCATCGGCTGGAGGTACAGATCAGTACCGGCCTGCATCCGAGTCCAGAGAGCGGGCGTGTGTACACACTACCTCGGGCACGCGCTGGAAGTCTGACTCGGGCAACCCTGCAAGGCTTCCCAAGGCTTCCTGCGCAACAATTTGCGAAGACGGTGCCCAGCAGTATTCATTCGAACTCGGAGGTACGTTGAATCTTGTGCTATCTCTGTGCACACTGCTCATGTCTTGCCGGCGTGCAGATCCGTATACGGCACCATAAATGTCTGGTAAATGAAATCACCGTCGAGATGGAACGGATCCGCTCACTATCCACCGCATCTCCGCGTTAGCACAGCGTCTGAAGAGAGCTGCGGGGCTGTGTCGACGTTCCCAAGATCCGTGTTGCCGCCGTCCCCGCTGCCTGCATCCGGGGCGTCAATCCCTCATCTATTCAGCCAGCCTGCTCGACGACGAGTGTGGTGTTCCGGGAGTCCAAGAGGCGGTGGATATGCGCGCATGAGTCCGGCTGGTACACCCGCAGCGAGTGCTTCTCCCGAGGCTTCTCGCCTCAAGTCTCTGGTTTCCTGTCGGCTTGCACCCTCCTGTACTTCTGATGTCTCCACAGCTGTCTGCTTACGAAGGGAGTGGGGGCAGGACGATAGAATAGGGCATATAGAACCATACAATGTCGGTAGCATTGTGTGTGGCTCAGGTAGATACAGATCTCAGTGAGTGAGCGTGATCGGCATCTCAGGCTCCGGGTTGCATTCGCGTAAGAGCCGTCGGGATATTTTACCTCCAAGTGTGACATGGGATGAGAATGATATGCATACCAACACCGTCAATGTGCCCTGCCTCGACGATATCATGTTTCATTATGGAACTCAAGAGCTCGGGCTGCTTGCCTGCCATCTTGGCTCGGTGCTCTATCCCGGTGAGCGTACACGCCGGTCTGCTCCCCGCCTCATGCTGCCTGCCGTCTAGAGCACCGGTGGAACGAGCCTGGGCAGTAATGGCGGGATGGGCGGCAGGGTTTCTGCCGAGTTTCGTTCCCGTACATGTGCTTTGAACTCGTTTCAAATCGTCCTAGCTTGTCCAGCTGAATAGAGCTACATGGGATGATACAAAACATCATCCACGAGTACCCGCGGCCTGCGTATGTGAAAGAGATCGGCTGTTTCGAAGCGAATACTGAGCTCCCACGGGCCACGGAGCGGTGGCAAAGGCCCGGAGTTGTCCTGCTGCAACAGCGCATCCGTACGCTCCCGCGCGCAGTACAGGCAGGAGTAAACACGTTCATTAGCTCGAGAAGTACAGTAAACGTCCACAGGACAAGCCCGCATGTGTCGCGCAAATCAGAACGACCCGATGAGGTCGTCCGCGATCTCACCGCTCGGGAGCCTGCGCGTCCGCCACGCCTCGCGGTCCCACTCGTCCGTGTCCTCGATCTCCTCCGTCGCGTCCGCGCCCGCCGCGCCCGCCGCGCCCAAGCCTGCGCTGACCACCTCGTCCCAGAGCCACTCATCCGCGACCTCCCGCCCGCTCTTCGGCCCATTCCGCTCGAACCGCTGCCCCCACATCCACCCCGGGTTCGTCACCGGCCGCGCACGGTGCCGCCCGACGTCGCAGCGCTGCCCACGTGGTGCCTCCGGGTTCGGGAACAGCGGCCCCGGCAGCGCGTTGTACACGCTCTCCTGCGCCGCGAGCAGCTCCCCATCCGTCGCCGCCGCCCAGAACATCCAGCCCGCCTCCCAGTACGCGAGCAGCGTGCGCACCTTCTCCGTGGGCGTGTCCCGGAGGTTGCTCATGTTCGTGAACTCGATGTCTTCCGGCCACCCGACGAGCTTCACGCGGTATTTGAGGAAGACATAGTCCCGGAAGCGCAGGCCCGACCAGTGCATCGTCGCGAGCGCATCGTGCGTGAACTCGGCTGTGCGGGGTGCGGGCGATGAGTGTGTGTGTGTCAGTGTGCGAGCAAGAGGGTGGGTGTACTCACCGAGGCCCGTGGTGAGCACATCGCGCACGGAGCCCCGCTCGCGGCCGTGGGTGGTAGAGTAGTGGTTGCCTTTCGTTTCGCCGATCCGGAGGCGGTGTGCGGGTCCCATGTCGAGATTGGAGTGCGGAGGAAGAACTGAGAATGCGAATATCAGGGTGCGTGCCGTCCAAGCGTGCAGAGACGACCCACGAGGCGGGAGGGATGTGGGCGTATGACGAGAAGGCCGGTGTACGAGCAGACTTGGGTAGATATCCCGTGCAAGGCGCGACACTTTCCAGGTGCACAGTCTTGACTGTTTGCGCTTCGCGCGAACGGCGGCTGCCTCTGTCCCATCTGACGCGTCCGCCCGCCTCTTCAGGCCTCGGTTAGTTCATGTTTCAGGCTGGCACCGAGCGCACATGGCTCACTCGGGACGAATCCACCGCCAAGCTCCGGAGTGGTACGCGGAGAGCGATCGAGTGTTGCACACTGAATAATCGCCGCAATTTCGACTGGCTTTGGACCTCGTCGGTGCGGACTGCGAGGACGTCCCGTTCGCACTCGCGCCGTATTCAATCCCGGCATGCACGGCCACTGCATCGAGCCATAGAGCCTCCCGTACGATGTGAACAAGTCTCGCCGCGGACAGAGATCATCCGCACGCTTCTCGGCATGGCATACACACTCGCCTCGTATGCGCTCGTTTCCACTCAGCGGGCGCGGAGGCGATGACTTCGTGATCTGAGGCCGTCTCCGAGTCGGAGATTGACCACGCGAGGACAGCTGGGAACCAGGGGCCGTGGCTCGCGTCGCTCACTGTCTGTGGCATGGTGTCAGCGGTGTTCGAGTCGGGAGACCCTTCGACGCGTACGTGCTCGTCCCGTCGTCCAGCCGTCCGGGTCTCCTCGCGCAGAGGGCGCCGTGACTTGTGGGTATCCCGTGCGGATGCGCAAACACGTTACTGGGTGCCTGAAATGCGAAGAGATTCTGTGAGCAGCAAGGAACATCGAGCAGCTGACGAACGGATCCTAACGAGGCGGCATGCACACAAATGCGGCATGCTGGACGCCTCTTCGATGTTGCAGTCCGCATTGGCCAAGAACAAGTTACGATGGAGCGCACCACCGTGAGCTACGCCGTCTGCGAGTGCGAGTCAGCGACGATCGGACACGGTCTGCTCGGACTTGCACGGCGGCCACACATCTTCGCGCTTTCCCCAGAGCAGGCGCACTCGCTGAACGCGCCGCGGCGCCGCGGCGCCACGCCTCCCTGCCTGTGCTGCGCCCCAGGATGTCGAGCGCAGCTTGTCTGCGCATTTCCACGCGCCCGACATGCGCCACGGCGACTCGACCGGACGATGGACGGTTCGACCATGCAATCAGTCCTGTGCGAGCGGTGAATCATCTGGTGCTTCGCCAGGGCGCTCGAGGACGACGGACCTGTGTATGTGCACTCCGATGCGCCGTTGCTCGCGGCGCACTTCTGTCTTGCGTCCTTGGGTTGCCGGGTGCGAATCCGCCGGATCGTGAGTATCGCAGGACATATGAAGCGTCCATCGAAAGGGGGTGTGCTATTCGATCTATGTAGTACATGTGCACGCTAAATACACGTCGGTCTGCTCATCGGTCATCTCCAGGATGCTTCGCAAAATGAATAAACATACCTCGTCGTCTCAGCGCAGACGCTGTCTCGAAAGCGAGGAAAATGGCATCTTGTCGCCTTGTCACACGGCCGAATCCACTTGCGCGGAACCTGAGAGAGGTGCTCTTCCCGATATTGCTGGCACGGGGTCATACGGAAAGGCACCGATGGCACACGTCGCGCGCGAACAAACAACCCTGCCTCTTTGCCGTTACGACTGCACACGCGCACGGCGAGCAGGTGCTCACCCTCGCCCCCCAATACCGACCTACATCAAGCCGAGCATGCGTCAGTGCACAAATCTATTCGGATGCAGGCATATGTACCGATGCCCTGCTCGCCATCGGTATCTCGACGTCTCCCTGCTCGTCCTTCGCAGTACGCGCGCGGGCAGCGCGGTTTCGGACGGCTGCGGCGGACACCGGTCAGCATACCTGACAGCGCGGACGATTCCACCGCCCCAGTGTCCGCAACTACGTCGGCGTCGATTCGCAAAGCGGCGGGGACGGACACTGTGTCTAGAAGACATAGGCGGCGATCAATGGGGGCGTCGGGGCTACGCTTGCGCCTGGCTGGCTGCCGTTGTGGCGAGACGGCGCGCGTGCATGTGCGAAGCTCCCTGCCGACGAGACGCTCGGTTCGACTCACAGCCCAACTCCCAGCCGCTGTATACACGTCTCGGGCGGTCGGCCCACGACTTTTGCGCACGCACTCCCAGGCCGCCTCGACGGAGGGATGCATCCTGCTCATGTTGTATCTGCGCCGAGCGACAAGGGACGACTGCGCGGCGTCCTCGAGCTGCAGCTGCGACGGGGCGCACATGAACTCGTAGCAGTCGCCAAGGGCGCACCCTGCCGCGAAATCCCGCGTGTGTCGAGCTCGTCCCGAAGTAGCCGCGTCGAGGAGCGGGCGCGAAACGATATTCCACCCGTGCATGCCCATACCCGACGCATGCGCCCCGCCTGGAGTCCGCATCTACGCCGTTCGTGTCGCATCTCCACGCCCATTGATTCCTTACAATAGCTCCCGAAGCACGTACCTTGTGTGCGCGAGCGTTCGAGGATCCCCTCCCTGCCGTCCGTCCAACGGTGTCGCGGCAAGTAGCTGAGAGATGTGCGATACAGCCCGAACGCTGTGCGACGCGCCGACGGGACGCGGGAGCAGTCGGCGAGCGAGCAATGGAGAAGTCGAGCGGCGAGGTCGGATCGAGGATGCAGATCTCCCATTCGCACGAAGCGAAGGCGGCGTAGTCGGTGGTGTTTGAGCGTGTGGTAGTCGCGGCACGGCCGTCTTGTTGATCGCATTCGATTCGTCTCGCGTACGAATCGGGGCTCGGTGTGCGTATCCCGGTGGCCCGTGCGCGACCTTTCGCGTCCTGCGAGAGGATATAAGCCTGCAACACGGGGGGTTGTTCATCAGTATCTTTCGCTCCCCCTTTTCAATCTCTCTACACACCTTGCTGTCCTCTCGTCGAAGCCTCGCCGGTCCCACACCAAGCTGTGGACGGATGACCGCGGGTCAACGCGTGGTGAGTGATCTTTTACAGCTATAGCACAGTTTATGACTATCTAGAGAAGTTCTACAACGCGCATAGAACCTGAAAACACGCCGTAAGTGACCAGCGACCGCGTTCAAGACTGGGCTGATGATCTTACGCGGCGAGCAGCACGGCAAGACGCCACAGAGTGCGAGCAAGAAGGCGGGAGCGCGGGCGAAAGACAGAGGGAGCACATCTGAAAGCAGGTGAGTCGCAGTCATCGTCCACTGTGAAAGAACACCCGGGGAGCGGCATACAGGCGGGCGCAAGTAAGCCAGCTTCTAGTTGGAGGACGCGGTGGCAGAGTCGCAGTACTCAGTCTCGAGCGAGGGGCGTGTATGCTAGAGTAAAGACAAAGGAGATCTAGCCGTCCATTAGAAAACGTAGACGAGAGCCCGCGATGAGTGAATGGCTCGCGTCGCAAGTGCGTCGTCGAGGGTGCAAAGAGAGAGCGAGCCGCGAGGAAACCTGGCCGAGCGTCGCGACGAGCGCCTGCAAGCAGCCAATCAGCGCTCCTGGTATCCCAGCGGGCGCCTGCGGGCAGCCAATGAGCGGTCCTGGCATTCTACGCGTGACGTCATGGCTCTGTCCCGCCCCATTCGCAGTGCCGTACCTATTGCGTACTGCTCTCCTTCATGCGCTACCACCCTCCAGTCTCGAGCACATGCGGTCTCTGCTGAACGTGCTTTGGACACGTCCGACTAGCAGTATGTGATGCACACGGATCCTTGTCAGCCCATCCCCACCCTCTGGTCCTCTCGAGGCGCTTGCAAATGTGACATCGAGAGCGTTCATTTCACCGCCAGGAGCCTCGGCAGCGTGAAACAATGCCCGACGATGCAAATACGACAGGACCGCCGATCGAACGGGACACCGGAGCCGCACGCTTCTGTGATTGAGCTATCAACTTGGTACGCCCCGTTCATGTTCGAGTTCATTCTTTCCAACACCTACCATGGACGCAGACGACCATACCGAGTGCTGCCACACCATCGCCACTCTTCCTACCCCGGGCCACGCTCAGTGCGCGCACTGTGGCAAGCGCGAGCGACAGCTTCCGGCGGACACTAAGCTGAAAAGGTGCATGGGATGCTCGGCGGTCAGGTACTGTAGCAGAGAGTGCCAGAAGGCTGCGTGGCCAGAACACAGGTGAGTTGTCCTCTCACTATGTTTATGCCCATCAGCACTCATGTTATGATATATGCTTGCAGGCGCACCTGCGGCTCCACAGGGGACCTTCAAGTTGTGACCCGTGCGGGGCATGTTGCCTCCCTTGCTCAGGCTCAGGCCGTGAACAACTGGGTGACTTACGTGCACGAGTACGGGCTAGAAACACTGGCCAATGCCGCCGTACTCGCCAACGGCGGTATCGCCGCCAACCTTGGGTCTCCTCGGGTCTTACGCTTGACGTTGGCGCATGGCGAGGACTCGGGCGACGGAGGAAACCCCGCCTCGGCCTTCCGTCTCGTCGACGTTTCCATCGAGCACAAGGACGACGTGCCCGCGATCACAAACTGGGAGCTGGTCCAAGCGAACTGCCGCAAGAGAAGACGGTACCTCCGACAGAGACTCCCGGACGTCACCGTCCTCGGCTGCATCCCCGCCGTCTGTATCCTCGCGGGCACGACCATCGCGACGATCTACACTTTCCCCATCTACGGGCTTCGGAGCCGGCACATGAAGGCGATGCCTGAGTGCATCCGCGCGGTCTGCGAGGACGTCATGGCGATGTGCATCGAGACGGTGAACATGGGCCTCGTCCTGCGCCCGTCTCCGTGCGAGCGGTGCGTGAAGTGCGGGACGCAGGATGGCCCGCCCCGGGGCAGGCTCGTCAAGCTGGAAGAGGGCGGGTGGGACTGGGAGGCTGTGGATGACTGGGAGTGGGTGCCGGCCGAGGACTTCAAGTCTCGTTCCGGCCTTGACCCTGCGAAGACTTGGAACCTGTATCATGCTATTTGATGCTTGGGACTGGTAAGTGTTTACGTGCT
Organism: Trametes versicolor FP-101664 SS1; assembly: GCF_000271585.1. Taxonomy (NCBI): domain Eukaryota; kingdom Fungi; phylum Basidiomycota; class Agaricomycetes; order Polyporales; family Polyporaceae; genus Trametes; species Trametes versicolor. The sequence goes on from NW_007360324.1 coordinate 2,419,314, forward strand.
AGATGGGAGCACTCCGCTCATTAATATCCCTTCTAGCTGGATGGATGGGCGAGTTGGGCGTTGCCCGCACTGCAGGGCTCTGGTCGTCGAGGATATCTTACTAGTCTGCGTCAATACGCCCCAGAGTGTTATGGGCATTGTGCGTAGCATCAATCTCTCCGTAATGCTCGCACTGACTTCAGCTCTAGTTTTGGTTGGGATTAATGCGAACCTCTTTCGAGTCTTGGTGGCTTGAGCGGAGGTTTCGAGGTTCTTGTCTATACCCAGTTTCTGATGATTCTCCGCGATACCCTCTTCAATAGATCGTATTCCAGCATGGATGCGTTTCACACCGCCGATGGCACCACCGCAGCATCCTTGCTCGGCCTCCCAGTATGGTGCAATCACTGGTCGCTTCCTGCTCATTCGTAGCTTCGAGGTCGAATTCATATGCTATTGCTACAGCTGACAAGTTAGTCCGTTATCGTAGACAAACCAAGGAGCGAGTACCACAAGAGCCTAGCGCGAAGGAAATATTCGCTACACCACATGGAGAAGGTCGAAACCAAACCCAGTCGTAAAGTCATCGTACGTCGTGCGTCGTGTGTCGCAGTCATGTCCATAAATCCCCCCTCACACCCGCATCCACAGAACCAGCGAGCCCATGAGGGTAGCGAAGCCCCTCGCGACGAGGGCGCCTGCGCCCCCGCCCGCCTCCGCCGCGCGCGGTTTGCACTACCACGGTACTCGATGGAGACACACTCGAACCGGCTGTCAAGCCTGATTTTTTTGACGCGTCAGTACAAACACAATCGATTCGTACGCATACACGCACCGTCTTCGGCATTACTTGCTCTACTGTCCAGGCTGACTGGGACAAGAAACTTGCCCACAACTCTTTTGGGTGCAGGTCGGTCTTCCTGAGCTCTCTCGGGACCATCAACGCTGCCCGTCCCCAGTCCCAGTCAGGGATCCGCTCCCATTCCCATTGCTTCTTCTTCCGGCGAACCAGGGTGCCCACGTCGGGACAGGAGGTGTTCACACGCTCCACGCTGGGCGGACGTAGCACGAGCCCGGCGGCCATCATTGTAACACATAGCACCCTGATGTCCTCGAAGACGGCGTGTGTCTCCTCATCAAGTGTCTCGCCCCGGTCTTGCGGCAGGCGGAAGACAACTACGGGTTGGATGCGCAGGACCGGCGAGTGCTTGATGCTGAATATCCCGGGCAATGCGCCGAGGGTGGCAGGGTCCACTTCGGTTTTCGAAAGGAGGTCCGCAGATACGACTTGACAGGCTGATACCACACCTTCCCAGTCTAGGGCACCTTCTGTACCTGCGGGGCTACAGTCTTTGAGGATTTTATCCTTGGAGACAGACAGCGCGTTAACAAGATGGAAGCCCGTTCCCGGATTGTCATCTGGTGTGCCCGCGCCGCTTAGTAAGGAGGCCACGAACTTAGGCAACGGATGTACGGCGAATCCGATTGCCAGAGAAGAATCGGGGGAGAAGTGGAGCGCGTAGCCGCCTTGGAGACACACCGTTGCAGTCGCTATGACCAAGAGTGGGTAGTGGTGGATCCCTATCCAGACGGATAGGGCGTGGTCGAGGGCCGCTACTGAGTCGGAAGGGACTGGTGAGTTGATGTCATTAGGAGCAGGAGGCTCGTCCTCCTTCCACTTCGCGCGACATGAGACCCTAAGTCATGGTGACAATCAGCAAACACAAAAGCTAAGAGATATATATCACGAGCATCGACTCCGCGCACTCACTTGTGTTTAGACCATGCCTGTTTCTGACACTCCTTGCTGCAATACACCGTCGCCGAACAGCCAGCGCAGCGTTTCAGTTTGCCCTCCAAATGGGATTCTGGGATACCACAGACACTGCAACGAGGAGTAATGATCAGGCTTCCGAGGGAGGTCTCAGAAGGCATTTGTTGTGATGTTGGCGACAGCAGGGTCTAAGTGACACTCGAGCAGCGGGACCAGGTGGGGAATATGTTGAGTAACACAGGTTTCGTACAGATTGAAGTTATATACCGAAAGGTCGTCGCAGCACCTCCGGTAAATCCTATCTCAGCCAAAGATATCATGCAAAGAGTATAAGCACGGAAAGACAAAGACTAACTGTACAAAGTGTCGTGGTGACGACGTAGTCAAGAGACAAGAGTACAGTATTGGTCATCCGTGGTAGAATCGCCGCCAAAGCTCTTCTGGGTGAAGTTTAGTCTTGATCTGCCCGCGCAGGAACGTCCCGCTAGCTACCGCACGTCCCCAGTCCCAGTCCGGCACTGGCGTCCACTCCCACTCCTTCTTGCGCATGCGCACCAACCTCCCGACGTGTGGCGACGGCCGACCCCCGTCGCTGGACGTGGCAGTCGGCGGGTGTAGAACGAGCCCGGCCGATATCGCGCTCACACAGAGCGTCCTAACATCCTCGAAGATCGCGCGCGTCTGCGCGTCGATAGTGTCGCCGCGGGTTGGGGGCAGGCGTGAGATGCCGATCGGCTGGTGGCGTAAGAGCGGAGAGTTCTTGAGCATGTACAGCGTCGACAGCGCCCCAACGAGCGTCGGGTCGTCTCCTTTGTGTGCGCGCAGAGTGGCCTCCATCGTGCGGCACGCCTCCCGCACCATGTCCCAATCGTACTTTTCTGAATGACCCGATGTGGCACTCCCGTCGATTTGGGCCTTGGACACAGACATGACAGAGCAAAGAAGGAAGCCCTCGGCGGGGTTGTCGTCAGAGCCGCGGCTGAGCAGGGAAGTCGCCACTGTCTGCAAGGGCTCCATGTCGATGATGAGCGTGCGCGGAGCCTGCCGGTCAAAATGCAGGGTGAAGCCGCCATTCAGGCACACGGTGGCCGTCGCTAAAAGGCCTAGCTCGTAATGGTGGGCTTCCACCCATGCATTCATTGCCGCCATAAGTGTCGCCACTGAGATAGGGGGAGAAGGCGATTCTGCGATTGTGGTATCGCGGGGTCCGGCTCCCGCGCCGTTGGCTCCCTCGGCGTCTTTGACCCATTGCGCGCGACATGCAGTCCTGACCGACGATGGTTAGTATGATTATCAATATCCTGGACGTACTAGACTACCCACCGGTGTTGAGGCCATGCCTTCTTCTGGCACTCTTTGCTGCAGTACATCGTTGCCGAGCACCCCCCGCAGCGCTTCATCTTGCCTTTGACCTCTACATCCAGTTTACGGCAGAAACTGCATCGCGAGAGCGTAGGGATGTGGAACGGGGTTGACGGAAGCATCGTTGACGGTGTAGTCGAACTTGGTCGCTGGTTGATATGTGGTGGTCCGTAACAGACCCCGAGAACGCGCAGCCGAGCGTCTTGCCAGACGCGCGGGAGCACCTTCAGCGCAAAAGGGTGCGCCCTTGTTCAAAGAACAACGGTCATGAGGCTTCCGGCGACGCTGACCACGGATCAAATCCCCATTGGCTGCAGTACATGGTTCTTTGGGTCTTTCCTAAGATAAGTACATGCCTGTAAGTCCCCTCAGGCGCCATCCGTCGGTCTCGATCTCTGCAAGCTGAGCCCCAGAAGGTATACCTTATACTTTATACTCTGCCATGGGAGAGCCGGCGTTGTTCCACTGGTCTCTGGGTGACGAAAGATCGGGTCGAGCCCAGTCGATGCCATCAGCCGGTAGCCTAGAGAAACCCTCGGTGAGAAACCAGCCATCTGGAAATAATGTTCGACATACCGTATCACCGCGGCCTCGCACACTGGCCGGATTGCCATACAGAAAGCGTGCCCAGATTTCGGTAACGTCGAGACCGGTCTGTAGCTCCGATTGGGGAATCCACTGTGGAGGTGGAATAGCGGCGCAGCCGCTCGGATCCCGCTCCCAGAAGTTACGAGCGGCTAGCCAATCCCAGTCCCTCTTCTTCCGCTGAACCATGATTCCCGCCTGTGGAGGCAGACGCCCGAATGGTATGAGGGGAGGCTGAAGGACGAGTCCCGCGGCTGTAGAATACATGCAGATGTGCATCACGTCCTCGAAGAGCGCGCGGTCCTCAGCACGAAGAGCTTCGCCACGGTTCGTCAAAGGCCAATGGCGGATAGCTATCGGGGTGATCGATAGCACGGGGGCGCCGTATATGAAGAACACGGAAGGAAGAACGCCTACGAGGGCATCGCCGGTTGCCGGTTGCTTGCGGAAGATCGCCTCCACATCCCGACACAGCGACATCCATGATTCCCAGCGGCCAGTCCAATTCGATTCGGGCGTGAGCTCCTGGAGAGCGTCCTTCGTCCACGACTCTACCTCGAAGACGTAGAAGCCTTCCGCTGGGTTGCCGCCAGCCAGGTGATGCTGCAGCCTTGGCAGCGTCGATGTGTGAAAAACGATAAGCCGAGGGGAGGACTCGGAGAAGTGGCGCTTGAAGCCGCCTTGCAGACGCACGACGGCCGTGGCGAGAATCGTCAAGGTGTACGAGTGGGCACGTTTCCAGGGCTCCAAAGCGGTCATGACGGCCGCGACGGACACGAAGGGCTCCGGCCGGTCGAGATGACTGGAAGTGCTCGTCGTGTCGTCGTCTGGAATTGTGACCCATTCCGCGCGGCAGGAGAGTCTAAGGTGAGGACGATCAGTGTCTTGAATGCAGCAAGTCTGGTCCTTTGCCGCATCTTTTCAGCGAAGCAGGTGCCATGGAACCGGAAGCTTGGGGTTTGCATGACCACCAGTGGCGGCGGATTTTTATATGCGCGACGCAATCACGGGAGAACAGAGACTACTCACTTGTGAATCGCCTATCCTGCTTTCTGGCACTCCCTGCTGCAATACATGATTTTGGAGCATCCGGCGCAACGCTTCAACTTGGAGCCATTCAGTTCCGACTCTGCCCGATGACAACTGTCGCACTGTGGATGTGTCGCGATATGTCTGTACGATGGAAGAATAGGACGTGACATTGACGTGCCGCACGGTGCCAACAGTTGGCGGCCTTTGGCGTTGACAAAGACGGGGGCAAGACAGGGGGGCAAAGTTGAAGGCGGCCTCGGACTCCAGCTGGCATGCGAACCTCGCGTCGAAGAAGCCACCTTTCAAACGTTGATTCGCGATATGCGTACCTGCGTAACGCCTATCAATACACATTGTCTGGAGATCTGTCAATTCTGAACGTACTTTTATCACCCAATGACCAGGCTGGACGCCGAGCAGCTTGAAAAAGTGTCCGCGCTCTATGTTTCGAAGAATGAGCAATTCATTACCGCTCGATACTTGCTGGTCGTTTTGCAGTGATTCAAACTACACCACACGGGCAGCGAGCCGCGCTACAAGATGTCATGCTTTGTGTCTTCCCTACGATACAGCCTCAAAAGTCCTCGTAGTCGTCCGTCGGCCGCAGCCCCTGCAAGCTCTGCATCACCTCCCTCAGCTCCGCCTCCACGAACTGCGCCGCCTCCTTCGCGACCCCGAGCTTCTTCTCCAGCTCGTCCGCGCTCATCAACCGCTGCTCACCGTCCTCCGCGCTCACGAGCCCGATCTGGTCGAAGCGGTTCAGCGTGTGGCCGAGACGCGGCAGCGACCCGCTCGGGTCCCACCCGTTGTCGTTGAAGGACAGGATCGCGCGCACGGCGGCAGTGTTGATGTCGCGGTGGAGCTCTTCGAGCTTCGAGAGCTGCACCTCCATCCAGCGTGCGCGGCGCTCGAGCGCGAGCGTCAGCGCCGCAACCTCGTCTTCCTTGCCTTGCCCGTTCTGGTCGTCGCCGCCGTCGTCGAGGAAGTCGTCTCCCTTCAGCATGTCCCGGAGGACACCGTCGAAGGAAGAGCTGTCGTCCCAGGTAGTGCGAGGCAACAGGCGGAGGAGGTCGGAGATGGTCTGGGTCAGAGTCTCGAGCAGCTGCTGGAAGGAAGAGACAGCATTGTCGATGGAAGTGGATGGCATGTTGTTTGCAAAGGAACCGCCGCCGACGGAGAGAGCCGACAACGCGTGGACGAGGGGGCCATACTCCAGAGGCACCTTCGAGGCCGGGTTGATCTTCTGCAAATCGAAGAACGGGTGCTTCGACAGCCCAAGCCAAGGAAACTGAACGTGAAGTTCCTGGAGCATGTCCTTGATGGACATCGGCTCGACGGGAGGGATGTCAACCGAGTGGGCGCGCGAGTTGTTCGAGCTGCTGTCGGGAGCACGGGCCTCCGGCAACTGGGGAGCGTCCGAGGTAGCAGCGGAGGGAAGGGTGGAAGCGGCGTCCGGCGTGTTGTCTTCCTTGGGGATTTTGATCGGCTTCGTGACAGGCTTGTTTTTCTTCGGCATCCTCGCGAGGATGGGTGCCTGCTCAACTCGCTCGGGGGCACCGGGAGAAGAGGCAGCGGGCTTCGTGGCCTGTACCTTACGACCGGTCTTGTCCGTGGGTGTGGCAGCAGTGGGCGACGCTGAGCTCTGGGCCTTCGCGCTGGCCGCCTGTTTAGTAGCCTTCGCAGCCCTCTGCGCCTCAGCAGCACGGTCCCGCTCAGCCCGCTCGGCGGCCTCTTTCTCCGCACGCTCCTTTGCGGCCAGATCCCTCTCCGCCCTTTCTCTTGCAGCCTTCTCGCGCTCGGCCTTCTCCTTCTCGGCCTTCTCCTTCGCAGCCTTCTCCTTTTCGGCCTTCAGCGCAGCCTGCTTCTCCTTCTCGGCGGCCTTCTCCTTCGCCAAGCGCTCTTTCTCCACCGCGCGCACGGCGGCCTTCTCCTGCGAAATGCGGGCGCGCTCGGCGGCGCGCTCAGCCGCAGCGGCTTTTTTGGCCGCCTTCCGCGCCGCCTTTTCTTCCGCGGCGCGATCCGAGGCCTCGGTCGGCGCAGGAGGTTCCTCGCTAGCCTGTGGGGCGTCGAGGGGAGCAGGATGCTCAGCAGCTGCGGACAGCGCAGGGAAATCCGAAGAAGAGAGGGCAGGAGACGGGGAGGGCGCAGGGGAGGGCGACGCGGAAACTGCGGACGCCAGCAAGAACGAGAGAACAGCACAAGCGAATAGCGACAGCGACGACGATGACGGGGACAAAAACAACAATACGGCACGGCAGGGGGAGAGAAGTCGAAGACCGAACAAGAACAAGTGTATGTCAGCGTCAACGTACTTTCATGGGGACCCTACCGGGTGGGCCAGATAGAGAGACAGCGAGCAGTGCGGGGCGGGCGTGGAGGGATGGGAAGAGAGCGCAGACCGGGCCGTTGGCACGTCTTAGATCAAGGCCGGTGATACAGTTTCCGCACTGAAAGCACGGCAGCTCGGTACACTGACCTGGGACGCCCACCCCGTGGAGCGAAAGAAACGGGACTCACCATGTGCGGATCCGCTCGTCTGCGACACCTCCAGGTTCGTCGAAGGCCCACTTGCGCCTCCGTAGCCGTGGTGATTCGAGATAACCGGACTTGTTACCGATTCGTCCGCAGGAAAGGACAGCCCCGGGGGAGGGCCGAACGACATGGGGTGATTCCCATAGGCCTCTAGGCCGGACGTAGGAAACCGTCCATTCTGCAGGGTTTGCGATAGGCTCGGAGACGACATGCGTGCAGACATGATAGCGGGATCGTTGTACTGAGGACCTCCGTATAAGCTTGGATCTGCGGTACAAAGACATGTCATAGGACGAGAATAAGAAAGTGCAGTAGTCAACATCATGTTACACGTATACAGCCAGAGGAGTCCTCCTACCCATCGGTCCGTTCCTGGATCCGTTCGTGCGGTCGCGACTCGACATGAGCAACTCCCTCAGTTGCTGCTCGCTGACACTGTTGTCGTACGCCTGCTGGAAACGGTTCATCTGCTGCTGCTGCGGTTGTTGTTGCTGTTGGTGATGGTGCTGCCCAAACGGCTGCTGAGCGGCTTGCATATGCTGGGCCAGCGGCGAGCTCATTGCAGAGCTGCTCTGGTACTGAGCGAACTCGTGATGCCGAGCCTGGAAGGGCCACTGCTGCGTCCCATGGTTGGCGTACTCGGCGGCGTTGTTCAAATGAGCGACATGAGACATGCTGTCGTGGTTGCTGAGGGGAGAAGGTGCGTGAAGTGGGGATGACGCCGAGCCTTGACGACCTCGCGCGAACCCGAACCGAGAGACCTTGCGCTCTTCGTCCAGCGGCGAGAATTTGCGCGAGGGCGCGTCATCCATGTTGTCCCCGCCGAAGGGGTTGAACGAACCAGTATAGCTTGATCCTGTGGATTGACGCTCGAGTGGCCCTCTCTGAGGCAAGGCGTCGAAAACTCCGCGATGTGGTTGCGATGCAACACCGAGTCCGGGAGGGGGCATAAGGGGGTTTGGCGGTGTCTGCGCACTCGGACGCAGCGCAGGGAAGGCGTCGAAGAAGCTTCCGTTGAATGGCACTGCAGGACCAATGTCGAAGTCCGGCAATGCGAGCGCCTCTTCCGGCACATCTCCAACCAGCTTGGGGTCGAGGTTGAAGCTGAAGCCACCGAACTCCGTATCGTTGCCCAGGGACTGGAGCATGCGGTCGAAGTCGGGGAACGGACTCTGGACGGCTACGGAAATCGTGGATTCCCGTCGCGCCCGGAGGTCCTCCATGAGAGCCTGTGCTTGAGTCGACATCTGGTATGACGACGACGCATGTTGCATGGGAATCTGGGGCGATGACGCAGCTTCCGAAGTAGCTCTTGACGACGGCGGGGGAAGGCCCGGAGGAGCAGCCAGGCCGGGCGGGACCACCGGAGAAAGACCTGGAGGGACGGCAGGAAGACCTGGAGGTGCTGCCGGTATCTCTTTCGGCACTACAGACGACGGGGACTGCGGAGAAGGCACCTCTGGTGCCGCCGAGCCAACATCTGAATCGACAGCGACAGATGACGTCGGCGATCGTGGAGGTGGAGGAGGCGGCGCGGTCTCCTTGACCCTCGCTTGTCTTGTTGCAGCAGGAGTGACGGGCCGATTTGGCAAGTGGCCAGCGGGTGTAGCAGGACGCGACGAAGATGCTTGTGAAGGCGCCTTAGCTACGCCCTTCTTGCGAATCTCAGTGATAGCAGGGCCAATCGTTGCCGTTGTCGAACCCGACCGTTGCTGTCGAGTTGTCGTGCCGGCACGTCGTGTTTGTCGCAATACTGAGTTCGCAGCGCTAGTATTATTGTGCAGCGCAGTGCTCGCAAGCGTGGTGTTGCTCTTGTTCGCCCAGGATGCTGCACGGGGAAGACCTGCACAATTGAATTAGCGAAACATTTGAGACGTAGATTGATTAATATACCTTCTGCCTCGTCACCTTTCTTGATCGTGGTAGTACGCGAGCGCGTCTCCGTATCCTTCATGGTGTGTTTGCTGATGCCCAAGGTTAAGGGGGAACATGAGAGAACAAAAGAGCCAACATACAGCGTTGTGAGGTCTTCCTTCGTGAAGCAATCCTTCTCGTCACCCCATTCATGAAGGTTCATACAACTATGGTCGGCACAGCTGACGCCTCGGAGGAACGCCATGCAGTACTTCGTTGTCCCATAGCTGCCGCGCATGATCTCACCGCCTCCACCGGGAGAAGAGGCACCATCGACGGCTGCAATGGCCCGTGCCGCATCTTCACGTCGGTGGTATGTGATGTACAAACCAATTACGGGCGCTCGCCCACCAGGCGGCGTGCGCTTGACGATCACAATCTTCGAGATCTTCCCGTACTGTCCGAAGTACTCATTCGAACGCAGAGTTGGTATGAGCTGCGTGGATGTTAGTCCGATCTCAGATCGCACGTCAATATACGGGCGTACCTCTTCCTTTGCAAACCTCGGCCCAAGCCCAACGACATACACCACGTTGCGCTGTACAACGCGGACATTTGCAAGGTGACGTCGGTTGAGGGTCTCTAGCTCCTTTCGTTCGCGTTCCCTTTGCTTCTTCTGCTGTGTCAAGCGCTTGTGACTGTAAGCCGAACCAAGTCATTAGCTTCCTCGTAAACTGAGTGTTTCACAACACGAGGAATGCCCAAGATGTATCGAAATGAGTGAAGATGTAGTGTGACGAGGTGGAAACAAAAGCGATGACAAAGGAGCCAACAATGTGCACCCCGTTAGTACACCCCAGTGAAGATGAACGACTACTCCCGCGAGTGTAGGGGATGTCGAGATGACCGCGACGCAAAGACATTTTGCCGTGCTGACGCGTTCGCTGTGAAGTTCTTGAGGAGCAAAACTTGGTCCGGGAAGCAGCACGGCGCGCCTACTGACGCATGTCTTACTCAGCGTCAAGCAGTCTCGGCGTCCCTCCTGACTGACGACACTCCCCGTCGCGAAGTTGGACACCCAGAACATGGGCAACGCCAAAGGAAATGGCCAAAGAACATATGTCGCGAAGGTTACTCACTCTTCAGGATTGATCGGCTTGAACTGGACCGCATCATCAGTGTACTCCCTCCGACACGCCGGGCAGCGGCTGTTGAGGTTCTCCTTGATGTGGTGCCAGCAGAATTGGCAGACCTGAATATGTGCGCTGTCAAAAAGAGGCCGTCGTCTGCACGTCGGACGATTGCTCACCTGGTAACCGCAAGGGCATGGCTTGAAGTTGAGATCGGATATGTCCATCTCCTCAAGGCAGAGTGGGCATTCCGCGTCCTCCTGTGAAAGCCATCGAAACAAGTGAGCATTTCCGCGCATACATGCAACGTAGGGCGTATACACACCGCCTCGTCGTCGCTCCAGTACGCGTCTTGCACACCCGCTAGGACGTGCGACTTAGACTGCGGAAGCGCATGGGTGGCGTGTAACGCCGGGGCCGGGAGGGGTGAGTTGGTGTGAATTCGAGTAGCCATGGGGCAGACACGCAGGACGAACGACGAGGGCGATGAGTGGATATGGGCGAAAGAAAGAGATGCAGGCGAGAGGCTTCAGTGGAGGTCGTAAACGCGACGAATGAGGCGCTTGCCGAGTTTTACGGTGGCATCCAAACAACACAGCCAAACACCGTTGTGCAGATAGGCGCCCATATCCCATGTTCCATCGTCCTGTGCATGTGCCCACTCATTCACACATTGCTTGGAATCCTCAACCGGTGCAGATGAATGCTCGCTTGTGTGATTATCTGTACAGCACTCGGATCGTTCTGCAGCTCTCTGGCCCTCGGCGACAACAGGTTGTGGCCGCACGGGAGCTGTTAACCCCGCGGCCGTTCGCGTGACCACAAGCTTCGATCCTCCCACATCCCCGACGAAGGTCCCTTCCAATCTTGAAGCAGGATGGTCCTCATGAGGTTTGTACAACCCCTTGAGGCTACCTGAAGAAGTATCACCTTGTTAGGCGCCGACATCTTGCCACATTCTGCCCGAACCCTCTCCCTGCAGAATTGTAACCCCCCGCCGCGATATGGCAGAGTTTTACCACAAACACAAGCGGAGGCTGAGGCTCTCATGCCTCGAGCGGTGTATGATGCGTGTTGCATAGCGGACAAAGATGGGCGGTGGCATTGGGAACATCAGCTGACGTGCCGCATGCAGTCCCAGCACACAGCTGCGCAGTGGATCCCACATCGTCTCCTTCACGGAGAGTACATTGCCGGGTATGGCGGGGTGGGGTGAGAAGAACGGCGAGTTGCGAATAGCGCGGCGACAGCGAACAAGGTAGCGTGGGTGATAGTACAGAGGTGGTGGCCTTGTCGAAGTTCAGAAGTCGTCATCCTCGTCGAAACCGCCCTTCCTCCGTTGAAACTGCGGAATGGCATGAGCACCTCTAAATTAACGGTTGCATACGTGAGACGTCTGCGTACCACAATAGCTCCCTTCTTCGGCGCGGATTTCGACTGTGCGCCATCTATCTGCTCAGACGTCAGAAACATGCACCAAAATGCTGATGCACATGGCGCTCACTTGGTCCAACAGTCCGATGAGTTGCTCCTCAGACACGCGCCCCCTCAGTTGGCCGGCCTGAACCATGCGCAGCAAGATGGCCTCGATCTGCTGTGCCCTCTCTGGGCTCACCAGTGCGATCCGCGCGACTGTACAGAAAAGTAACGGTCGTCTCAGTACCGGCTGATTCGTGCATGGGAGGGATGAGGCTCACGTCGTTCCCGAGCAGCGGGGTCCAAGACCGTCGCGAGCAGGTCTCGCCGCATCTGCTCCTCTGCCTCCCGCTTCGCCTGGTCATCGCCCGACGGCTGACCTCCACCGCCCTGTGCACCTTGACCCATACGGGCAGCTCGGATCGCGGCCAACTCGGGGTCCTCCATTGTGGTATGTTACGCGAAGAGTCAAACGCAGATGAGTCGAGGTCTGGAGTCTTGCTGAGCAATGTCAGAAAGCACCGAGTCACAGTCTAAGGATCGCTTGATCAGGATATGTCCGCAAGCACAAGGGGTACTTGGTGATGCAATCAGGCGTTGGTGGGAGAGAAAGACAAAAAGCACAAGCAGATTGGGTGCAGTTGACTCGGGGAAGGAAAGCAGGACGCCTGCAGCCGCCACAAACAGCATTGGCGCCCATGCCCCGAGGCAATCGAGATCCACGCGACGCAGTGGGCGCAGGTTGCGCGCTCGCCCCGCCATCGCGCTCGGCACCGGATGCCATCCTCGCCTTTTCTCATTTACCAAACCCCGTTGCGCAGCCCAGAGATACAAAAGCTTCTGGGCTGTCGCTCGCGCGCCCCTTCCCCTCACGATGCCCCTCAAGTCCTTCTTCAACTTGGGGAAGAAAGACAAGTCCCCGCAGGCGGAGACAGCGACGGCGACCGACTCGACTGCGATGAGACACTCCAGTGGCAGCGGCGCGAATGGACGCGCCTCGACCTCGTCCGATCCTACCGCTCTTGCGGAGGGCTTTGGACGACTGTCGATGGGGTCCGAGTCAAGGCGGCGGCAAGATGGAGGCCGTCCTAACGTGAACCCGGGCTTCGTCGGCGGTTTCGCGCCCCAGCCGCATAGAGGACCAGATGCGATGGATTGGGAACCAATTCCACAAAGTACGCCCTCCAGACCGCCTCCACCTGATGCGCGACACAGCGCGCCCGCCATGGGCTTTCCGACGCCCCAGACGTACCCCAACTCGCACCCGGGTCCGCTTCCTAAGCCTCCGAGGATGGCCATGCCCGTACCGCAGGGTATGTCTTTGACAATGGCACACGCGCTCGCAGGGGACAATCTTCCGGCCGACCCGCCACCGCCCCCGCCACCGCCCAAGCAGCACCTCCGTCCCTCCGCCCCCGCACATGTCGCGCGTCCGCATTCGGACTCGAGCGCGCTTCCTTCGCATACCCATCTCCAAGTGCCTCCTACGACCCCGCAGAGACCGCATCTCAATCCTGCGCCCAACTCCGCTCCGGCGAAGCCAGTATCGTCTGGTCCATCCCGCCCTTCAGCGCCGCCGATACAAACTCCCCCGCGCCGTGCGCGCGCTCAGTCCAGCCCTCCATCACCTATATCTGTAACCTCGTCCTCAGGGAAGAACGTCCCGAAGGTACAATGCTGTGCTATGACGAAGCTAGACAAGCGATGCACGCGCAAGATACCTGTGTCCAATCCCCTTGCGCTGCACAACGGAGAGGAGGAGCCGCAGTTCTGCCACCAACATATCAAGCTTGCGTTCATAGACGTCAAGTTCCCCTCGTACAAGCGCCCGGGTGAGGATGTGATTTACGCTGGTTGGTGGTTCTCATATATCGATGGTGCTCAGGCCGCTCTCTAAGACACTCACCTCACAGATTGGGTACCGGAATATCTTCAGGAATCCACCAAGACCGTCCTGCGCGAGGAGATGCAGAAGAAGGCGTCTGTAGCGGACGAGCCTGGGTACATCTATGCATACGAGATAGATGGTACGCCATCTTAATCTGTCCCCGAATAACACAACGCTGACACGCACTGACAGACGACTCTAACCCGGACGTCGTCCACATCAAGGTCGGACGCGCCGTCAAGCTGACGAAGCGGCTGGCCGAATGGGACAAGCAATGCCAGTCGAAGCAGACGCACCTCCGCGGTTTTTGGCCGATGAGCAAGGACGCCGCGGACAACGGGATGATGCGTGGGCGCGTGCAGGTGGGCGACCCCGGCCCTTACTGCCACCGCGTCGAGCGTCTCGTTCACCTCGAGCTCGCCGACATCGCACTGAACGCGCCATACCTCGACCCGAAGTTCCCGAATGTAAAGACCGACGTCATGAACGGCAACGCGCGTGCCGCGGCGAGGGGGCCTTGTCCTGACTGTGAGTCTCGTGTACCGGTCTTCTTGACGATGTCACTGAAATGGAGATGTCGCAGGCGGTGTTGTGCACAAGGAGATCTTCACCTTTCCCCGCGCTACGGGGCGCTACAAGGGCAAGGAGTGGGAGGATATTGTGCGCCCTGTGATCGAGAAGTGGGGTGGCTTCGTCGAGATATATGTGTAAGACCGCCGATCGATCGCTGACATTGTCACAAGCTGTACTCTATTCCACGGACCGGATACTCCCCTAGCTGTGCAACTGCTCTCCGTTATGCAGGATACCCTGCCGTCATCCTCTGTTCACGATATCGTTGCCATCTGTACTACGTACTCTGTTGTACCCGCTGCATGTATTTACACGTCTCAATTGTCTTGACACCGCCTACTGTTACTATCACCGCCTATCTGGACAGCATCCCCCTTTCTGCATTCTCCTTTCTCGCCACAAAACTTCCTCTCCTGAATCGCGCCCCTCGTTACGCGATCGGCGGGCGCCTAAGTTGTAGGCGCCTGTGTAGCCGGAGAACAATAACTTTAGCGCCCGAAGAGACAAAAGCGTTCTCGGAAAGTGCGGCATTGGCATTGGCATTGTTCTCCGCGAACCTATATAATATAGGGGATGCGCGACGCCGCCCCCTCAACGTTTTCTCTCCGCATCCGTCTCCTAGACTATCTTACTCGACTCTCGGACGTCTAACGAACCACTTCAACTACACCTACCCTACTCGCAGAATCACCAACATGTTCGCCAAATTCACCGCTATTGCCGCACTTCTCGCTCTCGCAGCCCCGATCACGCGTGGTGCTGTGCACAACGTGACTGTGGGTGGGCCGGGCATCCTGAAGTATGATCCAGAATTTGTCGTGAGTACTACCTTTCCCGATCTAGAGGTTACAACTTCGCTCACCGAGTTACGTGCAGAATGCGGATCCAGGAGACCAGATCATCTTCATCTTCCAGCAGAAGAACCACACGGTGACGCAGTCTTCGCTCAACGCGCCCTGCGCGCCTCTTCAGGACGGCTTCGACTCCGGGTTGTGAGTGCCGTCCAGCAACTTCGAAGGATTGATATCTGACGGTGGTCCACATTAGCGTCCCGGTCGCCGATGGCGTCACCGACTTCCCTCTCGCCCAGTTCGAGGTGAAGGACACGAACCCCGTCTGGGTCTACTGCCGGCAAACCGGCCACTGCCAGCAGGGCATGGTCTTCGCCGTCAACCCCGGCGACAAGTTCGCCACCTTCCAGTCCAACGCCGTCGGAAACAGCACCGCCAGTGCATCTTCTACGACCGCCGCCGCCTCCGACACCTCCGTCGCCACCGCCACTGCTCCCGCGAGCGTCGTCACCGTGACCGCGACGGTAACCGTCGACGGCCAGACGCAGACGACGACGTACGGCTCGTACCCCGGCTCCGCCGCGCCGACGTCGGTCGCTTCGCAGAACCACATGATCGTCGTCGGCGATAACGGCACGCTCACGTTCACGCCGAGCAACATCAGCGCGCAGGTCGGCGACACGCTCACGTTCCAGTTCGCGGCGAAGAACCACACCGCGACGCAGAGCAGCTTCGCGAATCCGTGCAGCCCGCTCTCTGCGAGCAGCACGAGCGGCCAGGTCGGTTTCGATTCCGGGTTCATGCCCGTTCCTGCGGGCGCGTCCGGTTCCGGCCTGCCTACCTTCACCGTGACCGTCAACGACGTGAGTAGTCGCGCTTTTAATTCGCCAGAAATTCACTCACCAGTGTCCACCCGCAGACTGCGCCCATCTGGGTCTACTGCAAGCAGACGAACCCCGCGAGCCACTGCGCGGCGGGCATGGTCTTCTCTGCGAACGCCATCGAGTCCGGCCCGAACAACTTCGGCGCGTACCAGGCGAAGGCGAAGGCGTCCGGCTCATCCTCGACCTCGGGCTCGAGCACGGGTTCGGGCGCGTCGCCGTCGAGCACTGCTGGGGGCGCGAACGGCGCGTCGCGCGCAGCGGAGGCGGGCTGGGGCGCAGGCGCCCTCGTCGCGACCTTCGCTGCCCTCATGGGCGCGCTGGTTCTGTGAACGCGGATGTGAGGAGGGATTTATGGACATGGCTACGACGCGCGACGCACGATGACTTTACGACTGGGTTTGGATTCGACCTTCTCCGTGTGGTGTAGCATATATTGCCTTCGCGCTCTTGTAGTACTCGCTCCTTGGTTTGTCTACGATATCGGACTGGCTTGTCAGCTGTAGCAATATCATATGAATTCGACTTCGAAGAGAAACACCTTATATCAACTCCACCACACGTCTCTCAGCGTCCATGGTCATCCATGGCGCGAGCTCATCAAGTCCGACCGCATCATCACTCAACTTCAAAGTCAAGGACCAATATCCAAGACGTCTAAACCGGTCGCCCTCCAGATCTGACCTTGTCACGAGCAGGCCCTCCCCAGTGATAAGGCCCTCCCCAGTGCGTTCTCCCCTATTGATCAGAATGAGCCAGCTTTCGCCCGCCGCCGCGCGCTCGTCGCTATCGAGGTAGAGGTCACACTGTCCCACTCGCATCAGGAGGGAGTCGTCCGCCCTGAACGTTCCCCGCCCGACAGCAAGGAGCCGTCCCGGGTCGCGCGCCAACATCGGCCCATGGACCAGCCCTGGGTCATTCGCCGGCTCTGACCCGCCGAACTGCAGCTCACCCATCTTGACAGACACGTCCGAGCCGGCCATCCGGGATCGCAGCTCGCGCGAGGGCGCGAAGAGCCGATAGTAAAACGTATCCCCGTAGCCCCCGCTCGGCTTATCAGGCGGCTCGAAGACGACCCACGCCGGCGCGACGACGGCGCGCAGCTTCAGGTGCCCGGCGGTGACCTGACCGTACGGAAGCCGCTCGTCGCGGAGCGTCACCGCGCACTCGAGGACGTCGCAGACGTCGACGATGCCCTCATTGGAGTTGTACGCTGCGCCCGCACGAACCCGGACGTGGCCGTCGACGGACGCCCACGCCCATGACGGTGCAAGGTACTCCGCCGGCCGCGGGCGCAGGTCGTCGTCGAGCCACTGGTGCGTGAGGCACTCGCGGTGCCACAGGAGGTCCCTCGGCAGGAACCCCTCCCACAGCCCGGCGACGTACCGCCCTGGTCGACACTCCGGCAGCCAGGTGTGGGCGAACTGCTCGGCGACGGCTGCGAAGGCCAGGAGCTTGTCTGTCTTGCGAGTGAGCAGGCGCTGGGTGTAGTTTGAGACTGCGAGACTCCAGAGCATGCACTGACGTGCGATCTGCTCCACCTGGGATAGTTCGGCGAGGTCTGGGTTGGCGAGCACCGCGAGCGGCAAGGGGAGGAAAGCGTGGTCTAGGGTCGAGCTCTGCACGGTTCTCATCGCGCGTAGGGAGTTCTCGACTGGGCGCGCATCGGTCTGGCAATGGTATCGGAGGGTGTCAGTCGTGTAGAGGACCTTGCGCGGGGAAAGGAGCCACTCCTGGAAACACCACGCGCGGCGGTCCACCGGCTCCCTCCCGGGGATAGATGACAACACCGTCTCCCCTCGTTTACCGATGCACACGCTCCCGAGACGACCGTTCCGGCAGTAGAAGGGTAGCGTGGCCCGAGAAGGGAGGGCTCGATCCTGCAGGAATCCCGCGCCCCCTTCCGGCGAGCTTGATGCGATGATCGTGAAGTAGGCATTCAAATAGATGTCGCCCATCTTCACTAGCTCCCTAACCCGGTCTTCGTCCGAGTCCTGGATGATACAGAAGGCGTCGACCCAGAGGTAGCGCATACGCAGGCCGTGTGTCACAGTGATGGCGTCGCGAATAGTCTGCGGGATAATCTTGTAGTCAATCCCCGCCTGATATGTCTCGTAGTTGGCTAACCGCGTGATGTGGGAAGCATTGTTGCCCCACACGTAGCTCAGTGCAACGTACGGCACGAACACATCCTCGAGGCTTTCTGTGAGGATGAGTCGCGGCTTTGTGGGGACCTGACAGTATATAACGCGAGTGGGAAGGGGAGTCTTCCTCGGTTTTAGGCACGAGGCATGGTTGGCAATGCAATCGTTGATGAGTCCTAACGCGAGCTCGCGAGCCCGAGGAGAGTCCACTTGGAGAATCGGCGCCTTACAAACGATTTCGTCCGCCGCTGGATCGTCTGTACGATAACAAGACTCTCAATAATCGCTCAGACAAGGCAAGCATGCCTAAAAGACGCACCTGCAGGCGTGTACATGCAATAGGTCATGTATCTGTCCGCCAGCTCACCCACACGAGCGTGAACTAGCAGGTACTGCGTGTCCGCCGGCTGGTCGACCGGGTTATCAGGATCCTGGTCCAGTTGGAAGTCGACCTGGATCTCGGCTTTGGGTCCCCCACTGGTGTCACCAACCAAGTCGACGAGGAAACGACACAGTTGACAGTTCGCCTTATCCCCTGCAAGCAAGCGTACCAGCGTCGTCCGGTACACGACTGCACCCCTGTCGTGCATCATCTTCTTCCACGAGAGCGGCGCGAGGGGTCCAGTCGCACAGTGGACGCAAACGGTCGATTGGCTAGGAAATCGGAACCAGTGATGCCACCAGGGGAGGAACGCGAGCCGAAGATCGTGCAAAGCCAGCATCGTACACAGATGAGCAAGAAGAGACAGGAGATTTCATTGTTCAAGTTGCACTGTAAGGGTATACGTACGAGGGGGTACGCTGCTGCGAATGGGCGCTGCTCAAATGAGTGAAAGCGTCGTTTACATAAGCGCCGGCACCTGCGCTCTCTCTCGCTCACTCACTCACCTTTGCGACGCCCCAACGACTCCCGTGGTACCACTCGTGTCTTCTACCGCTATTTGGACGATATATAACTTCCTCTATTTCCCAGGAGGTTTTCGTGGTAGGCCTATCGATGACTGCTGACCGGCTACAGTCACTGACGGTATGTTAGTACTAGTCATGCTGTTGAACGACGATGTTGTCCTCATGATAATCGACAATCTGCGTTCGCAAGATGTCAAGAACGACTTACGCGCACTGTCGCAGACATCACGCCGTATGCGCACCTTGTGCATGCCCGTCCTCCACTCAACCGTTCGGCGGGATAACTTCTCGTTTCCTTTTCGCATAACCTATCAAGTCCCAGAATCGGTGCGTCCATACGTGAGGTACGAGGTATACCATTCTCCCCACATCCACGCCCGTAACGGTACTTTAGGGAGCTCATACTGCTCGATAAATGTGACCGCCACTCCGGCAAGTACGACAAACGCCCGTGGTCGCGCGCGCCGCTTATGTGTAACATCTACAAGGGCGAAGCGATGGCGGAACTACTTCCTGCCATGCCCCTCCTGCAAATCGTCACCCTCAAAGTCAGGCATGACTCGTTCCCGTTCGAGCAAACTGTTTACGGACTATCATGGGACATAGTCAAGGCTATCTTGTCCGCTCGGGGGCTGCAGGAGCTCGACCTAGACGGTCATTTCTATTGCCTTACTACATTTACCCCTGATCCTGGCTTTTCTCCCGCACCTCTCACCGCCTTTCGTTCCGTGACCCCACACGGATTTCGGGTAGCGCCGGCCACCCGTACGTTCTCTGCAGAGACAGAGGCTCTAGCCTCTACGCTCAAACGGTTACACAATTCTCTGGAACGTCTCTCCCTCACGACCGAGGCGGCACCTTTGAATATGATACACGACACAGAATGGCCGCGTTTACGTTCATTGCATCTGGAAGGTGATATGCCCTCAACCACGCGCTCGCTATCCTGGGTCTCTATCCTGCAGTGCATGCCTCACCTGCGCGTCTTGTCCATCAGAGCCGATGTACCCAAGGATCGCAGGGATCGCCAACTCATATGGCCGCGGGACACGCCATTGAACGTCTTGCCATGGCCAGAGCTAGAGGACTTAGAGATCACTTACCCCGACCCAGAAGATCAGCTCTACTCTCACCTGCCACCGACTCTGAAGCGTCTCTCGCTTGATCGCTTCACTTTCTTTGCCGGCTATAACTGGACCTGGTACAAGTGGGCAGGGCCGTGGACAAGACCACAGGATGTCCCGATGCCGCGTGCTCGCGAAATCTGGCAGATCGTACGGAAGTGCAACACGCCCAATATCCGCACTTTGAAGCTGGAGTATATGACAGATGACGACGAGGACAAACTTTTGACCTATATTCCCAAGGCATTCCCGCACCTCGAGTCGATACACCTATGTCGGTACGGCATTCAAAATGATGTGGCTGACAATGAAATCACTCTGGTTTGTCCTTAGGCACGCTCTCGATACTGGCGAAGTAGCTAAATGTTGTTTGCACAGAAGGTTGGCCAGGCCATATCTCCTCTCTCGCGTCTGCGCACAATCCAGGTGCACCTTGACGCCGCACCTAGCCCTGAGCTCACGCGCCAGCGAAGGGGATTCATCTACACGAGCGAAACCATCGAAGCGTACGTACGCCAACTCAAGGAACAGGCGAATGTCTTAGCGCAGACGACTGGCCCGTCATTGGAGACGATTGAGATGTTTGTCCCAGACGAGGGTCGGATCTCATTCGACGTTGTCCGCACCGCAGCTGGATACGATGGTACTCCTCATATGACGGCTCATGTCGAAATCGGCGCCGAGGATAGAAAGTGCGTGTGCACATGCTGTTATGGGTTACATGCCTCCAAACTGATCTTCGTGTGCAGCAGATACCGTGATTTATAGGGAAGCAGCTCGTGGCTGCGAAGGAGACGCCGTAGTCTGAGGAGGCGGAGCTAAGGGAGGCGGCGCAGAGCTCGCAGGAGCTACGAGCGATGGACGACTACTAAGACGTCTGAGGCTGTATTGTAGGGAAGACACAAAGCATGACGTCTTTTTGCGCGCGCCGCTAACTGCCAATGCGTTTGACTCTGGTGCGGTTCGCTATTTGCACGATCGGTACTCAAGCTTTATCCGCGGCATCGAGTTGTTCACTGGCATGTCTAGGAAAGGTGCGTAACTTCGCTTCACGAGTACATACATACACTGACCTGCCTCCTGACCTTGCGTGTCTCGTCGTAGCGGGCACTACGTAGGTGTTCTGTAGGCGCGAGGCTTGTACTACAGCCTCCCCTCATACCCTTCGGGTCTTCCTCTAGCGGCCCGTAACTTCTGTGAGCCAGATCCAAAAGGCTGCGTGGCTATTACACCTTCAGAGTGAACCTCGTCAGCTATAGCCCGTTCTCGGGGTTTAGAAATCTAGGCACGCCGTTTGTATGGAAATCCGGCTAGTGGGCGAAGACTTAGCGACACGGTATGTCAAACATTTCTTCTAGATAGCTGGTTTCTCATCGAGGGTTTCTCTAGGCCACCGACTGATAGCGTCAAATGAGCCCGTCTCGATCTTCATTCTCATAGTCTTGCAGCTTATATAAGTTCTCTAGGCACGGAGTGGGAAGTACAAGGCCTGCCTTCCAGGGCTCAGCTCGCAGGAGTCGAGGCCGTCGCCGGCCGGTGACTGAGGGGACTTGAAGGTATGTATCTTAGAAAGCATACAAGGAACCGTGTGCTGCAGCAACTCGAGATACGGTCAGCGATCGGCGTCGCCGAGTGCCTCTGTCGTTCTTTTGACCGGTTTTAGACCCAGAAAAACAAGGAACAAGGGGGCTTCCTTTTGTGCATGGTGCTCCCGCGCGTCTGGCAAGACGCTGGGCTGCGCACGCTCGGGGTCTGTTACGGACAACCACATATCAACCAGCGACCAAGTTTGAGTACACCGTCAACGATGCTTCCGTCAACCCCGTTCCACATCCCCACGCTCTCGCGGTGCAGTTTCTGCCGTAAACTGGATGTAGAGATCGAAGGCAAAATGAAGCGCTGTGCCGGGTGCTCAGCAACGATGTATTGCAGCAAAGAGTGCCAGAAGAAAGCATGGCCTCTGCACAGGTCGGCATCCTCTCGCAATCTGGAATATATCTAAATTGATCCTGACCGTTGTTGCTCAGGATCGCTTGTCGTGCGCAGTGGGTCAAGGACTCTGAGGCGGCTGAAGGAGCAAGTGTCCTCCACGATACCGCAATCGCAGCATCGCCTCCCCCTCCCGGCTCAGTGGCGACCCTCGTAGCGGCGATGAATGCATGGGTGGAGATCCATACTTACACGCTCGGCCTGTTGGCGACGGCCACCGTATGCATCAGCGGCGGTTTCGCCTTCCATTTTGACCGCAAGGCCCCGCGGACGATCATCGTCGACATCGAGCCCTTGCAGACACTCGCGGCCTCCTTACTCAGCCCGGGGGGGTCGGACGATAACCCCGCCGACGGCTTTCTCGTCTGCGACTGCTTTTCTGTGTCCAAAGCCCAGCTCGACGAGTGCGCCACACCGGGCCAATCGGAAATAGTCGGCACGTACAATTGGGACATGGTGCAGGAGGCGTGCCGGACGATGGAAGCGACACTCCACGAACGCAATGGAGACGACCCGACGCTCGTCGGTGCGCTGTCGGCGCTGTACAGGATCAAGCACTCCCCGCTCATGCGCCACCAACCGATCGCCATCTCGCGCCTGCCTGCGAACCGCGGCGACGCGATCGATGCACGGACGCGCGCGATCTTCGAGGACGTCCGGACGCTCTGTGTGAGCGCGATGTCCGCTGGGCTCGTCCTCCATCCACCGACTGCGTACAGAAACGGGGGCCGGCCGTCGCCGCACATCGGCCGGCTAGTGCGCAGGCGCAAGAAGGAGTGGGAGTGGACGGCGGTGCAGGACTGGGACTGGGGACGTGCGGTGGCTAGCGGGACGTTTATGCGCGGGCAGCTCAAGACTAATCTCCATCCCGAAGAGCTTTGGTGGCGCTTCTACCACGGATGACAAGCATGTCGACTCCGAACGTTCTCAACATATATGTCCTGTTACTCTCGATGACCACCTAGACCGTGAGTGGTTTCAGGGAATAATTTCTATGCTTGAGCAAATGAGTGAGTGAACTAGCGATAGGCCTAGGATCGAGCGAGCGCCTGCCTGTCGGCCTTTGCCTGCAGCTGCACGATATCGTGCGTGATATTATTTCAAAATGTCCTTGTCTCTTGACCGTGTCGCTACCCCGACACTTTGTACGGTTAGCCTTTGTTTTTTCGTCCTTATACTTGTTGTACTATGTCTCTGTACAAGGTTGGACTCACCGCGGGTGTCAAGGCGACCTCTAGTAGTAGGTATCATATAACTTCGATTTATGCAGAGCCCGTGTTACTCTAAACCCTCTCCGCCCGGTCCTACTGCTCGAGTTCCACTCCGCCCCTGCTGTCGCTAACATCACAAACAATCCCCTCCGAAGCCTCCCCCGAGAGCCTGATCATTGTTCCTCGATGCTGTTTCTGTTCTCTTCCAGAATCCCAGTTGAAGGCCAAGCTGAAGCGTTGCCGCGGCTGCTCGGCGACAGTGTATTGCAGCAAGGAGTGTCAGAAACAGGCATGGCCTTCCCACAAGTGAGTACGCGAGTCAGTGCTCATGATATCTGTCCCTTTGCTTTCGCGCCCAGGCTCCCTGATTATCATCATGATGCAGGGTCGCTTGTCGCGCGAAGTGGAACGAGTACTACGGGTCTCAGGCTCCTGCGCCTCATGACATCAACACGCCGATCCCTTCGGACTCTGTAGCTGCCCTCGACGACGCCCTGCTCGTCTGGATAGGGATCCACCAGTACGAGTTCATGGTCATAGCAACCGCAACCATGTGTCTCCAGGGCGGCCAAGCCCTCCACTTCTCCCCCGATTCTTCTCAGGCAATTAGATTCGCCATACATCGGGACCCGTTGCCCAAGTTTGTGGCCTCCTTACTAGGCGGCACACGGGACGACAATCCGGCAGAAGGCTTTCATCTTAATAATGCGCTATCTGTCTCCAAGGATAAATTCCTCGAAGACTGTAACCCCCCAGGTACAGAAGGTGCTCTAGGCTGGGAAGGTGCAGTAACAAGCTGTCGGGACGTAACGGCGAACCTCCCTTCGAAAAATGGAGAGGACCCCGAATTGCTCCGAGTTGGCGCATTGCCCGGGATGTTTGGCATCAAGCACTCACCGATCCTGCACATCCAACCCATTCTTGTCTTCCGCCAGCCGCACGATCGGGGAGACACGCTTGACGAGGAGACACGCGCCGTCTTCGAGGACATCAGGGCGCTATGTGTTGCCATTATGGACGCCGGGCTCGTGCTACGTCCGCACAGCGTGGAGCGCGTGAACCTGAGCTCCTGTCCCAACGTGGGCGCCCTAGTTCGCCGGAAGAAGAAGCACTGGGAATGGGAGCGGATCCCTGACTGGGACTGGGGACGGGCAGCGTTGATGGTCCCGAGAGAGCTCAGGAAGACCGACCTTCACCCGAAAGAGCTGTGGACACGTTTCTTTTCCCAGTCAGCCTGGACAGCACAGCAAGTGATCCCGAAGACGGTGCGTGTATGCGTACGAATTGATTGAGTTTGTACTGACGCCTCGTAGACCTCGGGCTTGACCACAGGTTCGGGCGCGTCGTTGTCGAGCACTGTCGGTGGTGCCAACGGAGCGTCGCGCGCAGTGCAGGCGGGCTGGTGCGCGGGCGCCCTCGTCGCGATCTTCGCTGCCCTTGTGGGCGCGCTGGTTCTATGAAAGTGTGGGTGAAAAGTACGGACACGGCTACGACGTGGGGTGCACAATGACTTTACGAATGGGTTTGGATTCGAACTTCTCCCTGTGGTGTAGCATATATTTCCTTCGCGCTATTGTAGCACCCGCTCTTCGGTGGTATGTCTTCGATATCGGACTCGCTTGTCAGCTGTAGCAATAGCGAATGGATTGTAGTTTAAAACAAGTTGACAAACTGGATAAAGTTAGTGAGACAGGATTTGTGGCGGGAGTATGTGTGATGGGCAGCTGTATATCTGCGCACAAAGTACGGTAGCATCGTCCTCGAGACAGACGCAAAGCAATCATGATCAAAGTCGAGGACAAGTCAATGGGCGTCTATTCGGACGCCTCGGTCGTCCGCATTTGGCTGCCCGGGCCTAGTACGTACGCGTGCCTCTTGCCTTCGGACCACGACAGCCAGTACTGGACAACATCGATCTTACCATTCCTACTCTTGGTACCACGGTTTCTCGATTGTTCTGAGTCTACGCAATACGCCGGGTGAAACAAGATCAATTTCTCCCGTGGCTCTTGCTCGTCATACAAGAATCGATCTTCAATCGTCCTCCGAGGGCGGTCTAGTCTCGCAACTACATCTTTCTAACGCCGAGCTTTCTATTTAAGCTGGGCCACGATGTCATCGCACCCTTCAACACCATCGTCTGGACTCATCATTGCCGACCGCTGCGCTGAGTGTCTTCGGACGGAGTCAGAGTCGAGGAGCAAGCTCAAGCGTTGCGCCGCATGTTCAGGGTCTTTGTATTGTAGCAAGGAATGTCAGAGAAAGAATTGGACATTGCACAAGTAAGTGTGGTGTGATTTCAGGCTGCCCTTTCCTTGGAAGCTCGTAATGTTTGTTCCCTGGCACCCATATTACTCCTAATTCCTTTCCTCGCGCGCTGACTTAACCCTCTAGGAAAGCATGCCGCGCACAGTGGAAGAAGCGGGCAGACGATTTGCGCACGTTCTGGAAGATCGAGCCGCCAACTCCTAGCGATGCAACGGCAGCCACGCCTTCTGAGACAGTTGCCGCCCTCACTACCGCCATGAATACCTGGACGGAACTATACTCCTACACGTTCGCGAATATAGCCACGGCGGCGGTCTATAGCAATGGTGGCTTCGCCGAACACGTCGGGCCCGACCCCCATGCGATGTTGTTCTTCGTACGCCCATGGCGTAGGACCCAAGGCTCGGACGGAAACCCTGCAGAAAGCTTCCATCTTTCAGGGATGCGGATGGTGTCCCCGGAAGAGGGCGTGACAAAATTTGACAAGTCCTTGAAGGACGCGCGCGACTTCTGGCGAGCGAATTGGAGTCGGAGCCGGGAGACGGCGCTTCGCAAGGGGGTCTACCACGACGATTCCGTGGAGTGCGGCGTGATGCCTGCGCTGTACATCCTGCAAGATTCCGACGTGATGTCGATCAGCACCGTTGTCGTTCGCCGTCTATCGCCCGCCCGCGACAATCTGACCGACCAGTCCTCGCTGTTTGTCTTCGATGACATCATCGAGCACTGTCTGGACATCATGCAAGCCGGCCTCGTACTCCAGCATTCCTCAGGACCTGGTCACAGACGTCTCCCCGATATCGGGAAGATGGTCCGGCAGAAGAAGAGGGAATGGCGTTGGGAACGCATACCTGGGTGGGATTAAGGCTCCAACCGATTAGATTACGATTACTCAAAATGAGTATGTAAACAGTAATCAGTAGTAATCGATTACTAAACAGATTATACTCAGTAGTTAGTGTGTTATACACCCACCGGTGCCAAATTTTCGTTTGAACCCTTGTACAAGCTTTCATCAGTCTCTAGCAGCGCCCTATGAGGCACTGCAGAGGTTAATGGCGGCTTGCGCGACTTAAATCATGATGGAATGGTCCGTCGGCGCCGCCCCCACGGGCGCTAATGGAGAGGGTACCGCGAAGGAGACCGCCAGAATTGCATTCGAGGATCATATGAGTCTGATTTCAGTCCTCAAATCCTCAAAGTGCATAGTGAATGGTTGGTAGATGGGACAAGACTAGGTCAAACCTCCACATCCCGCCCTATATCTCTTCCAAGGCGCGGGTAAGCGCCCACTGCATACATACTGACTACTAATCGATTACACCCCAATAGACCGTGGGGGTAAAGTAATCATAAACAGTATACGGTTCTAATCGATTATAATCAGTAATTACACTAATGGGTTGGAGCCTTAGGTGGGATTGGGCGCAATCGGATCGCAGGCTGCCCCCGGCCAATCCCCGCAAGACTGACCTCGATGCCGCTCAACTATGGGGGCACTTCCTCTACGACTGATATCACTAGGTTTGGATGGTACGTCAAACTCATGTGTGACTCTGGCGAGCAGGAACTCACTTGCGCTGTTTATTTTAGGACACAACCAAGGTGAGTTGTATGTGCATCCACATGCACCGGCATTTATACGCCTCCCCGGTCGTTTGTACAGAGACGGGCGCAGCCGAAGCGAAGCCCTACGAATTCGGGAGCAACAAATTGGTAACGATATAAGGTGGTGGACTGTATTTGTATTTGTATGAGAACTCACGCACAGTATGCACATCGTATCTGTCTGCTCGAATAAGGCATGGCGACTTCTCAGAGGCATCCGCTACGAACTAAACGAGCGGTGGCGTTAGTTGAGCCGTCATATTGACTAGGAGTCGGTCATCGAGTGAGTGCGGAGCCATCTTGCAGGCCTGGGAGGCTCATAGCATCGAGACCGAAGCTGCTGAGACATTGTAGGATATTGCATGAGGGCACAGACGGAAGAGGACACTTACTTTAGACAGAAGAAGATATTTACTTAGAAATATGGCCTTCGTCTATATTATCCTCTCTAGAGTGTTTCAAAGCAGGATATTAAACATGCTCCCCTTTAAAATATGTCAGACAATCAGGAGGATGAGCCTAGCGAGCATAGTGGCAAGAGAGAGCTTGCGGTGGGGAGCCTCGCGTCCGAGTGAGGTGGATCTAAGATGTCCTGATCGAGTTTGTTACGTAATACGCGCGACGCAACGCGTCGCGGCAGTAGGCTCGCGGTGCGGACTCCAGCTCGTTCTCCCTCACTCCTTACTTTGCTTGTTGCGCGTTCTGCTTGTCTCCCCTAGGCGGACGGTGGTGACGATCACACCAACGCGCTCTGCTACGGTGCTTTCCAGCTAGTTCCACTACTCTAGTGCCACTTAGCCTCTGCTGTCGCCAACATCACAAACAATGCCCCCCGAACCTTCTCCGGAGAGCCTGATCATCGTACCTCGATGCAGTCTCTGTTGTATCCCAGAATCTCAGCTGAAGGGCAGGCTGAAGCGTTGCGCTGGCTGTTCGGCGACAATGTATTGCAGCAAGGAGTGTCAGAAACAGGCATGGTCTACCCACAAGTGAGTATGTGCATTTGATATTCGTAACATCTCTTTTTGAGCATCCATGCTTGCTCGTTCTCACCGTGACCTAGGGTTTCATGTCGCGCGAAGTGGAAGGAGTTGGAACCTCCGATTGACGACGGCATCAACCTACCAATCCCTTCCGACTCTGTAGCTGCCTTTGACAACGCCCTATTCGTCTGGATAGTGACTCACCAATACGAGATCAACGTCATAGCAACTGCCACTGCGTGCTTGCAAGGCGGCCACTCTCTTCACTTCTCCGATACTCCTCGGACAATCGTCTTCGCCTTAGCACCGATGCCTCAGTTCGTGGCCTCCTTAATCAGCGGCACACCAGTCGACAGTCCGGCAACGGGCTTCCATCTAGTCAATGCGCTATCTATGTCTAAGGCCGAGCTCTTCGATGATCATCACCCCCCTGGTACACAGGGCACCTTCGACTGGGAGGATGCGGTATCAGGCTGTCGGAACGTGGCGGCGGCGGCGGTTTTGGATACCGGAGCCAATCCCGCATGCATCGGCGCATTGCCCGGGATATTCCTCATCAAGCAATCCCCAGTCCTGCGCCTCCAGCCCGTCATTGTGACCCGCTTGCCACACGATCGGGGCGGCACACTTGATGAGGAGACACGCGCCGTCTTTGAGGACGTCAGGACGCTGTGTGTCTTTCTCATGTCCGCCGGGCTCGTGATGCGCCCGTCCAGCGGGGAACACGAGGGTCGTCCTTGGCCCGACGTGGGCACCCTCGTTCGCAAGAAGAAGAAGGAGTGGGGATGGGAGCCGTTCCCTGACTGGAACTGGGGACGGGCAGCCCCGATGGTCCCGAGGAAGCTCATGAAGACTGACCTTCAACCGGAAGAACTATGGACGCGTTTCTTCATCCAGTGAGCCTGGATAGCACGGCAAGTAATACTGAAAATGGTGCGTGTATGCGTATGAGTTGAGCAAGTCTGTACTGACGACTTGAAGGCGTGGAATAGACTTCTACATAGGTAGTTGCAACTGTAGGGTACGATAGACGCTTTGCCTTGTATGTGAGTCGGATGGAACTATGCAGCAAGCTTTCACCTTTCGTTTTCTCTGGCTATAGGTCTCAAGATTTATGTTGTAGCTCTTGGACAGCGTCGACTTGATTCATGTCATTGTTGGTCAAACATGCGTTGACCCCTACCTCGCGCGGAGTCACATAATAACGAGAGTAGGACCGCTGCTCATCATCGGGGACCGAGACCGCTCCAGGTGCGCATCGTCCTGATCATTATCCAGTATGAATTGTTGTTGGATGTCGAATGCCGAAGGTGTGCGGAACGCGCTGTAGTTGAGACAGCGCTCATGCCGTGCAGGGTCTGCCGTGTTCATGTCCGCGGCCGCACAGAACCATTTCACTACACTCGGTGACAATGCTACGCTCACGTTTCGCTTCGCGGCAAAGAACCACATGGCAACGCAGCTCGAATAGCTTCACGAATCCGCTCAGCTCGCTCGCCGCAAGCAGCACGAGCGGCTCCAAATCGTGAGTCCCACGGAGCACCCGTAAGACTGACCTGCGCTAACATCGTGTCTGGAAGTATACCTGTACCCGCGGGCGCATTCAGCACGCTTTATCCAGCTTCGTTGCTACTGGCAAGACGTTGACCGTGTGAGTTATCTCACTCATTGTCCGCCGGAAATGCGTTCACTAGCGACCTTGACAGACCGCGCACATCTCGGGTTGGGCCTCCTGCAAGCAGACGACCCCGTGAACCATTGCGCCGCCGGCAGGGTCTTCTCTACGAATGCCATCCAGTCGGGCACAAACGGCGCGTCGCGCGCGGCGGGCGAGTGCTTGGATGTGGGCGCCTTCCTCGCAGCCTTGACTACCCGCGTGTTAAGGCTAGCGATACCTGCACTTTACGCCCACCTCCCTCTTGCTCACCGTCTTGTATGAATAGGTTCTTGAGCAGTGTTTCTGCGGGGGGTAGTCACCAACTGTGTACAGGACACCGTGCGAATAAGAGGGACACATGCTTGTTTAATTCCGCTAAGAGGAATGGAAGTGCGCCAACTGGAAATGTGCGTCGGGAAATGCCGCTTGTACGTAGGTGTGCCACGAGTACACATGCATGCTCTTTCCTTCGAACACCCATCTCATCGCAACCTGTACTCCATGAACCCAATAGGTCCGGACCCTTTATACATCGAATTCTGGCCTTCGCCGGTTTGTGGGCATTGCACAAAACGCGAGTCTCAGCTCCCGACCAACACAAGGCTCAAACGATGTATCGGGTGCTCAATCACCTTGTATTGCGGGAAGGACTGCCAGAAGGCTGCGTGGCCCGCTCACAAGTAAGTACGGTTATCGTTTCGAACATATTCTGCTCCGAGAGTACACATACTGATTTGACGCATCTTTGCAGGCGGCTGTGTCGCCCCTCGGGCCCAGATCCACTTGGAGATCAACTCGCGGGTCACCCCGCCCGAATCAGCCTATTTCAAAGTGTTAACGAATGGGTCAAAAACACGCACGACTACGCGTTCATGACCCTCATGTGCGCGGCTGTCCAGCTCCGCGGCGGAATCGACGCCGCCTTCACCTCTCCACATGTGGTGGTCTTCAAGCTGACGCGGGTCGACGAACCCAAGAACCCCGCCGGCGCATTCCTGTTGAGTCCGGAGGTGCCGCTAGTCGTAAAGCGAGAAGACCTCGGAAGCCGAGACAACTGGGAGGAACTGGATGAAGCATGCCGACGACAAACCGAGCGCTTCCGTGCAGGCCCAAACCCGCACCCGTGCTACGTCGGGTCGCTCCCGGCTATGATCTGGGTCCAAGGCACCAATATCGCCGCATACCACCCATTCCCCATATACAGTCTCCGCACCCAGGGCACGGGTCCTCTCAACGACCTCACCAGCATAATATTCGAGCACGTTGTGGCCATGTGCGTCGGGACGATGAATGCCGGCCTTGTCCTGCATGGTCCCAAGGGCCCGTGCAGACCTCACGAGCTCCTGCCGGACGTCGGCGTCCTCGTCAAGCGGAAGAAGACCTGGGAATGGAAGAAGGAAGAGGGCTGGGTGTGGAACCGTTCAGTAAGTTTACAGGGCGGGTTGGAGCCGCAACTTCTCTGGCAGGCGTTCTACGTGTTTTGAAGCCTGGTATTTGCGCTCCGCTGCCATGGTAAGTGTTCCGCGACGCACTAGTCAATGCGAGATGAGGAGCTAACTGAAACGGCATGTCAGCTTCCATGATCGCGATTTGTCGTCGGGCATCTGTGCAACAGCCATTAGTTTAGAATCGGACTGTCTATGTCCATAGTATGTATTCGGTCAGGAAGAGTGCGGCGTGCACCCTAGGTAGCGCATCCTTCTGAACAGGACTGTTGAACTCTGTAGGGGAGATAATCCCCCTCTTATAAAAGCGCCGCATGCGACTTGCAGCAGCGTAGTGTGATAGCCATCGGATGTTCTGAAGTTCACGGTTCTAGACCCGCACTGACGCGCACGCGGCGGCGGATGTTGAACAAGAGGGGGCGTACTAGGCCCAGGGAAGGCACCGTGAGTATGACATCTCTTATCTTACACTTTAAATAATAAGCTGCAGTGGGCTTGCCTGAACATTGGTCTATGATATGCCACGATGAGGTATAACTGTTAGTAGACAGGGAGAGACCGAGCCTATGGGCGCTACCGGGTAATATATGGCGACCAGCTGCCACTACGCCACCCGTCAAAGTGCGACTCCCGTCGCGACCACGACCGTCATCCTGCAGAGCAATGTTCCAAGATCGGAAAGTTCCTCGATGCGACGGCTGCCGCCTAACAGAATCTGAGTTAAAAGTGAAGCTGAAACGTTGCGCCGGGTGCTCGGCAACGATGTACTGCAGCAGGGAGTGCCAGAAACGGAACTGGTTAAGTTCGCACAAGTGGGTAATTTTTTTCAAATCCGAGTAGGATTGTTCCTGATAGTTGTACTTCATTCTCGTGCACTTGTTGACCATTGTCATTTAGGGCAGTATGTCGTGCCGAGTGGCTCAGAGCGCCTCCACCCCAAGTTCAAGTTGTCGACCCGGGTGCAACGGACGCCAGTGTTGTCAATGACTCGAACCAGGGCATCCCTTCGGAATCGGTAGCCACCCTCGACACTGCGTTGCTTGCCTGGCTGCAGACCCACCACTATGGACTCATGGTCCTAGCAACTGCCACTGTGTATTTAAACGGTGGCTACGCTCTCCACTTCTCCCCCGACGCTCCTCGCGCGATCACAATCTCCGTCAAGTCAATGCCCAAGGCCCTGACCTCCTCGCCTGTCGGCCCATCAAGCGACAACCCGGGCAAAGGCTTCCATATTCTCAGTTCGTCGTCTGTCCCCAATACCACACTCCTCGAAGAATATGGCCCCGGATTCAACTGGGACGAAGCCCAGTCAGCCTGCGAGGACATGGAGGGGAAGATCCAAGATGTTATAGGAGATACCTTCCGCATCCACGCATTGCCCGGGATATTCCATATCAAGAACTCTCCGGTCATGCGCATCCGGCCTATCATGGCCACTGAGCTGCCCGGCCGTAGCGGTACGCTCGACGCGGAGACGCGTGCCATGCTCGAAGACGTCAGGACGTTCTGCATGGGCCTCATGCTCGCCGGGTTCGTGCTGCACATGCCCAGCGCGGAACATGGGGGCAGTCCCTTGCCTAGGGTGGGTTCCCTCGTCCGCCGGAAGAAGAAGCAGTGGGAGTGGGAGCCGGTCCCTGTCTGGGACTGGGGGCGTGCCGCCGCCGCGCTCGTCCCGAGAGAGCTCTGGAAGACCGACCATCCACCCGAGGAACTGTGGAGGCGCTTCTACTACGGGTGAATCTGGCTCGCACAACAAGATCCCGTCCATGGTGCAGGCTACATGCGTACGAGGTGACAGTTTTTCAGTAGTTTGTCGTACTGACTATATTCTCAGGACCCCTTTAGATGGCTTGGCCACTGAAACATCGCGATGGGGCCTCCGGGGGGAGGGATTTTATTGGCTTGAAATATCATTTTCATTGTTCTCTATTTTTAGCTGCGAAGATCCTGACAAGTTTTGACTACACGTCCACTGGCAACAAAACGTCCGCGCGAGTCCTATACGAACGCTGGCCACGTTCGCCTCGGCACAAGTACGCCCTTCGTATCCTGAACGTTTTATCGTCTGATGCTGAGCAGTCCTCTTCTGACCTGCAGATAGGGCATCGAAATAGGGTCGAGCTATCTCGCAGGATCGCCTACGCTCACAGCCCTCGAGAATGCGATTGTCGACTATGCTGGGCTGCACCCCCTCGCCTTTTTTCAACCTCGCAAGTGCAAATGCGTGACTGTATGGCGGTGTTAGTTCAGCCCTCGCGTCCGCGCGTGCGATCGTCGTGCGCGCACTCCCTCGCGCGCCGACCGCCCCGGGGAAGCACACGTCCTCGAACATATTCCGGTTTGTGGGGCGCTCCAGGAATCGTGCGGATGTCTGAGCTCGAGTCGCTCGCGGGATCGAGAGAGACTCCGCACGCGCGTCGAGTGTGAGCGCATCATGGAGTGCATCCACCGCGTGCGCCCGGACGACGAAGTAGGTTTGCATCAGTGCTAGTGCGCATATAAGGATCAAAATAAGGGCGAAGCGACCAGCGAGTCTCACAAAACGCTCGACTCGACTTTTTGCCGTCGTAGTACGGGTACTTATCCCTAAGAGAGGCGTCTGAGAGACCGAGAAACTCGCTGAGCTACTAACTTAGCAGTCCAACGTCCAACACGGGCTTAATTAAGCGCCAAGTACTGCCTGCTCGCTACGCCACAATCCAAACCACGACTGCAACCACGACTATCCTCTGAAACGATGTCTCAGCATCGAAAGGTCCCTCGATGCGACGGCTGCCGCCGCACAGAATCTGAGTCAAAAGTCAAGTTGAAACGCTGCGCTGGGTGCTCAGCAACGATGTACTGCAGTAGGCAGTGCCAGAAACAGGACTGGGTATCGCACAAGTGGGTGTTTCTTTAGGTCGTAAGACTGCGCACGACAGCTATATTCCGCTCTCGTGCAGTTACTGATCACCGTCAACCAGGATGGTATGTCGTGCCGAGTGGGTCAGCCCGCCTCCGCAACGAACTGTCCACTCGGATGCAACGGCGGGCCCTCAGGCTGTCGTTGATGACCTGAGTCTGGGCATCCCTTCGGAATCTGTAGCCGCCCTCGACACCGCGTTGCTTGCCTGGCTACAGACCCACCATTACGGACTCATGGTCCTAGCAACTGCCACTGTGTATCTAAACGGCGGCCACGCTCTGCACTTCTCCCCCGATACCCCTCGCGCAATATCAATCTCCGTGCAGCCAATGCCAAAGGACCTGACCGCCTTGCTGAGCGGCTCATCCGACGACAACCCGGGCAAGGGCTTCCATATTCTCAGCACACTGTCTTTCCCCAGCACCGAACTCCTCGAAGCATATGGCCCTGGATTCAATTGGGACGAAGCCCAGTCAGCCTGCCAGGTTGTGGAAGGGAAGATGCGGGATCTTGCGGGAGACAATTTTGTGGGAGATACAGGCTTCTGCGTCCGCGCGTCACCCGCGATTTTCCATATCAAGAACTCTCCAGTCCTGCGCGGCCGGCCTATCATGGTCATGTCCGAGCTGCCCGGCCGTAGCGGTAGTACTACGCTCGACGCGGAAACGCGCGCGATGCTCGAAGACGTCAGGACGCTCTGCATCAGCCTCATGTCCACCGGGTTGGTGATGCGCATGAACGACTCGGAGCGCGAGGACGACTTCGCCCCCGAAGTGGGAACCCTTGTGCGCCGGAAGAAGAAACAGTGGGAATGGGAGCCGATCCCTAACTGGGACTGGGGCCGTGCGGCCGCGCTGGTTCCGAGAGACCGCATGAAGACCGAGCTTACACTCGAGGAGCTGTGGGAGAGCTTCTACTTCGGGTGAATCTGGTTCATACTACGGGCGGTTCCGGTTACGGTGCGTGCGACCTGCGTGCGAGACGATAGTTTTCCAGTCGTTTGTGGTACTTACCATTGTTCTCCAGGCCCGTTTGAACGAGTTGGCCGCTGAACATTCCCCTATTGCGAGGGGACCTCCGGGAGTCAAGGCTTAATATATCCTATCTACTTTCCTCCATTTGTGGCTGCGACGATCTTGAAGAGTTTTGACTACACGCACGCTGGGAACGAAATGCCCGCGCGAGTGTTATATAGAAGTCGGCGACGCTCGAGCTGACACTGAAGTGTCTTAGTTGACATTCATGCAGGTCGCCCCAGGAAACTCGCACAACGCCCCAAGGCTAGCCGCTATACCGCAGGCGCAGACACCACAACACTCGAAGCGCTGACGACGGGCATCTCTACCCCCATCTTCTCCTCAACCTTGTCCTCAGACAGCTCTCCCGTCTCGACGTGAGTGAGCCCGCCCTCCGACTCCTTCTGCTGCTGCAATCCGTACTGGTCGTCTGTGTACGTCGGCATCGGCACCTCGCGCATCAGGACCACCGCCACGAAGCCCGCAGCACACACGCCTGCCATCACCCTCCAGATCGTCGCCAGGCTCTCAGCGAACGCCTCGCGCACTTCGGTGCGTAGCGGCTCGTGCAAGTGTGGGAGGGCCGGGATCACCGCGAACGCGATCTCCGCGCCGCCATCGAGCGTCTGGAGGAACGCCTGTGGCAGCTTCCGCTTGAGTTCGTTCTGGACGATCGTCGCAGAGATGGTGACGCCCCATGTCTGCGCGAAAGGGATGAGCTCGGGCGGCAGAGGAGTGTGTAGTAGCGACGCGCGACATACCTGGGCGAACGTGCGGAGGAAGTTGTAGAAGGCGAGGGCGGGCGCGCCGCGCGCCACTGGTAGCGGCGCTAGAATGGGGAATACCACTGCGACCCACTGTGCGCTCGGTCGCATCAATAGCGTTCCCAGAGATGCGCGTCGAGCAGTGGCATAGTACTCACGTTCAGCCCTATTCCGATGGCCGCTATGACCTGATATGCGGCCCACTCGGCCTTTCCCGAGTCCGCCTTGAGTGTGGACAGCAACACGAGACCGACCGTTGTCATGACCCAGCCTAGGTAATTTATGGGGCGATACATGCCGGTCTTCTTGACCGTGATCCCGCACGTCACCGCCGCGACGGAGGTGAATGCGGCGGTTGGAAGGACTTGTACGCCGGAAGTCCCCGGGCTTGACAGCTTACACGCCTGAAAGTACACGGGGAAGTAATCTGCGCGTACGAATCAGAACTGCGCAGGGTGAGGAATGCTTCGCCAAACATGCGACCTACAGATAAGGGAGATGCTGACGATGCCATGCACGAAGGTGGACAGAAATCTGCACACATACAAACGCTTGTCAGCTCAGTGCGAATATACTGTAACAATATCATGACGCACCCGCCGAAGCTCGTGCGATTCTTGAGGATATCGAGTGGAACTGTCGGCTCTCGTGGAACGGACATTTCGTATGCGAGGAATGCCACGATGAGCGCCCCGCCGAGGATCAGTGGTGCGAGAACGTGCGCATTGGTCCAAGGGTACGTGATTCCGCCCCACGTCAACGCGATGAGTGCGAGTGTCGTGCCCGCTATAATCAGGAAGTTTCCGCTACGGTACATCAGCATCCACTTTTACTGCAAGCCGGACACGCAGCCGGGAGGCGAAGTATGCTCACGTCCCATCCAGACGTCCAAGTTTTTCCCGGATGGTCCCTTCAGGTGTGCGTACGCGAAGGAAGACCGCGACGAGCGCGAACGCGATCCCTGCGAGGGGTAGATTGATGTCTGCGAATTTGATATCAGCTTCCGGTTGTCCGTTGCGATGACGCCAAACATAGAAGATTGAACTCACAGAAAAGCCATCTCCATGATGCATTTTGCGCGAGGGAGCCACCCTGCATTGCCTCCCGTTAGTAATGCCTTCACAGTAACGACATCAGGTACGATGTCAGACGTATACACTCACGACGACAGGACCGATTGCGGCGGCAAACGCCCATGCGATAACTACTAGCCCTTGAAACAGACCACGCTCCACGAGCGGGACGAGATCGGAGAGGATGATGGAGAACATGGTGTTAATCGCGCCGCCACCGATTCCCTGGATGGCTATGTACGTGGGTTAGCAGGCTAGCATACGCCCGACGTAAAACACGTGTGCGCGAACTTTACTCACTTCGTGCCACAATAATAATGCGCATGCTCCGTGCAGACCCACAAAGTGCGCTTCCGACAAAAAAGAACGCGACGGCCATCAGCATGATTGGCCGGCGACCAAACACGTCGGCCAGACGGCCACAGAGCGGGAGAGCCGCCGTACTAGCGAGCCCATAGGCGGCGCCAATCCAGACGAAGTCGTTGTCGCCGTCGAGGTCATGTGTAATGGTAGGAAGCACGGTCGAGACGGCAGTGACGTCGAGGGCGCTGAGAATATTGCAGACGACTATGGCCAGGAAGCAGAGCCAGAACGCAGAACCTTTTCGCGCCCCGGGCTGTAAGCGCGTCGCCGAGGCGGAGGACTGGGGAACGGCTGGGTGCATAGTCGCATGAGCTGTCTGAGGCACCACGGGGATGGGGACGGCGGGGGGCTTATGCAGGGGGGGGCGGGTTTCAGGGTGGAATTCCTAGCGTGGTTCGTGCAATGAGGATGTCAGTGAATCTCCGGTCTGAACGGACTGTGCGGACAATTCTGGGGGGGCATTGTCCCTTTAGGAGCGACGGCGGAGGATCCAAAAATTGTGCTGCCGAAAGCTGTCAGATTCTGCGCTTGCTATACATCGTGCTAACCATTGCCTACGACATCGTGTTAACAGCGCTCAGAAGCATCCGTGGGCAGTAATGGAACTCGCCGTTTGAGACTCTGAAAGTGCCGTGCATGTACATCAGCTGCCTTGAATGTCGTATCTGCCACGATGCAGGGCGTGCTTCACCGATAAGAACGCTTCCAAGGGTTTTCGCGGTCGACTTTGGATCTGGAGCAGGGACCCATGGGAGAAATGAGTCGAGGGAGCAGTGCTGTGACCAGATACATCATCAGTATGTACCGCGCTCTTGAAGTTTCTCAAGTAAACCATCATGGGTAACGAGCCTTGATCGACTACAGATAGGCAGCTTGAAATCTACCGAAGGCTGTTCGCGAGGCGAACGTTGCGTGTGCAGTGGCAGAAGGTACTGAATCGCTTGTAGTCCTCTGATAGATCTAGAGTCTGTGGCACTTCTGTGGCACACGATGCGCCATGACCGAGGATGTCTGAGTGATGTCTAAGAACCGATTGTTCCAGTTAACAGATTTTATTTATGAGAGCAAGCCCAAGGTTGGTACAGCCCGTGGTTGGGAGAGTGAAGCATACGTGTTCCTTGAAGTCGAGGACTCGGAAGAGCATCATGCATCATGTCCGAACAGATCCAAGCTGCAAAGCGCTCAGCGCGAGGGCGTGAGAAAGGATTACATCCCGGCCACGAGGCTCTCAGCGCTGCTCACTAGCGCTCAGCGCTCACTCCTCGTCCGAGTCGGATTGACCCCTTGGGCGATTCCAATATTCAAAGATGATCCACGCCATACTCCTCACGCACATCAACACATCGTCTAGGATATGCACCACCGTGTACTGAACCCTGCTCTCACCCGTCTCACGACCAGCCGAGCCGGTATGCAAATTCAAATCAAGTTACTCATGCCACAACAACACCTCGTGTACGTCAAACTTCTCAAGCCCGTATCTTTTACTCACACATCTCCAACATAGTTTGCGCGTCAGTTTGATCTAGCAATTTGAATTAGGTGTGCAGCATCGCGCCAACACCGAAGGCACAGAACTAGCTGCAATGGCCCTAGCGCGTCCGTCGCGCGACGCGCGCGGTACGGACTTTTCTGCTACTACTTCGCACCATCTGTTGACCTGCCGACTCACTCTTATAGCGCTTCTGGAGGTAGTATTCGCCCCTTCCCTTTTGGCGGCGCCCCGCGCATTTGACTTTGATATACTGCCGTCTTGTACCGGCCGCCGGGTGGAAAGATATGCATCACTCTGGCTGATGATGCATAACAGGCTTGCGAACAGGCCGGCGCTCTGCGCGCGATCCAATAAAAGGGTACTTTAAGCTTGAAGAGCTCGCCAAAATCGCCCCTCGCATTGCTAAGCACCATGGACTCCTTCGCGACCACTGCCAGTGCCCAGCCGACTTCTCTAGCGTCTCTATCTCACCTTGTAGAGAGCACATTTGGTGCATATCTCTTTGGAACCAGTGCTAGCCTGATGTATGTGTCCATGACATGCGAAGACATGTAGCTTGAACTGACCAGTGACTAGATTATACGGTATCAGTCTGTGCCAGTTCCGTCGCTATCTTTGCCTATACCCTACGGATGCGTCGTACATCCGTGCTATAGTCAGTTGATCGCTTTTTATGCTGCCAAGGGTGTCGCTTACCGGATTCGTATGCAGGTATTCGCTGTCATGTAGGACGCCTTTTTATGTCGGAATTCCATATGCTAACCTCAGCCGCACTTGGAAGGGTCTTGGAAAGTGTACACACTCCTATGCTTATGCATACCTGGTAAGTTGGTGTTTTCGAAACATATTCCGTCGCTCTTCTTATCTGGCAACAGTTACTACTTTCTAGTCTCAAATTACGCCAACCCGCAGACGTTCAATTCGCCGCCCTGGTATGTTAACAATCTACGCTGGCCTGTCCCTTCTGACGGCGCTCTTGCACAGGTCCCTCAAGGTATGCCGTCCATCATACTCGGTATCGCTTCAACGCGGTCTTACTTGCTATCCCGCAACAAACACAGATTGCACCCACCCTCGCAGTACGTCAGATCTCATACACGTCCATATCTACATGCCGCTCACGATACTGCTGCAGGCTGTGATCACGTTTACCGCACAGGTGTTCGTTTTCTATTGCCATCATTCTCACAGAGGCCTAGCTGCCTAACCGTCTATCGTCTGACACAGGTTTTTTGCTCGTCGAGTGTGTCTGCGTGAGTTTTACTAAGTAACTGTGACTTAAGCGGCGCAGCCCCTTAACATTTCATTTTGTAGTCGGATTCAAGTATAAAGTGGTCGTCGTCCTCGTTGTGAGTACAACATTGTACTATGCGGTGAAATACTGTTCATCGCGCGGCACAGATGATGTGCCTGATCGTACATGTCGGCAAGTGCTCCCTATTCTCCTACGGCCACGTCTGAGCTGATTGGATGCATTCGACTATCGCAGGCCTTGGAATAGGTACGAGTTAGATCGACATTTGTGACTTTTAACGAGGGTTCAACATTAAACATAAAATCTCTACTAGCTCTCACCGTTGTGATGTGATTCCATATCCATTACTTTTAGTGCCGTGATCCCTTGCTAATGAAAACATTGCAGAAACAACGTAGGCAGCATCACTGCCTACAACCGTTCCAACGAATGGCTTTTCTCCGCTCCAATCCTTCCTGCCTCTGTCGCTGACGGCTTGCTTACGAGCGCTATCATCATCGGCCTACGCCGCAGTCGCGAAACTTCCACACGGTAGGCTCTGACTTTACGCTTATAAACGATCGTATTGAACTCACACGTAGTCCTAGCGCTCATAGCGTTTACGAGCTTTTCATGCTCTACGTGGTGAACAGCGGTGCGTCGTATGCTTGAACAGCGGCCGTGTCGCGACTCGCTGCTGATTCTAGCGCAGGTTTATTCACGACGTATGCCGCAGCGGTCAGCTCTGGCGCATGGATTAGTGCTAACCGAGGTTTCATAACAGTCTCGTCAGCATCGTGCCCTATGTAGTGGTACGTTCTTTTCGCCGACCCTGCTTTCGTCTCCTTGACTTATCGCAATCCTACTCAGGGCGTGGTCATGCCCAAAACGTTCATTTGGGCTGCGGTCAGCTTCGTTCCCACTCGACGTGCGTTCCTGACAGAGATATCAATCTGTGTTCGAAAGCTAATCACAGCCCTGCCATCCGCGACAAAGTCTACGCAATGACACTGCTTTGCGTGTAAGAGCATTCATCCCTGCCAAAATCCACGCGGACTGACGCTGCGAGCAGCCTGAACTCTCGGAAGCGCCTCGCCGGTCGTGGACTGGAGATATTCGGGAAGGATGTCCCTATGCGGAGTATCATCGCCCGCGCCAACCACCTCGCGGCGGTCGAGCAATGGAACGCGCCCGCGGTGAGCTCGCACTTGCGCCTCCTCTATGTCCCCGCACACCGGCAGACCCGCTGACGACCTGCAGCTGCCCGACAGGGCGCCAACGAAGATCGCTATCAGCATTTCGGCGGAGACGGAGTCCGACGTGCCCGACACAGCGTTGATCCAGAAATGCCACTCTGAAGACCACCTTACGGAGTCGATGAAAACTCGAGGAGTCGCTCGCGGCGACTCCTCGTGATGCGACTCGGGTAGGCGTTGGCTCAGCGAACATTGTGTATGTTCGGTGTGTCTTCCTTGGAACCTGTACTATCAGTCTCTATCCTTCGCTCTGAGGTCGTGTACTCCGTATGTATCTAACTTCTGGACCTGACAGTGTACTTCAATCGAGTAATTTCTTATGCTTACCTCGCGGCGCCAGAGAATCCAGAGGACGGGTGCCGCGCTCCGCCGCTCTCATGAGCGCGCTGGTTCTGTGTATGCGGATGCAACGAGGGACTTATGAACATGGCTATAACGCATGAAGCACATTGGCTTTACGAGGGCATGCCTGGGCATCCCGGGGTGTAATGTAACATATATCGCCTTCGCGCTCTGGTAATACTCGTTCCTTCAGCGTACCCACAGCTCGGCGTCGGCTGTAGTATAAGCGTATAATTTTATGAGACCTAGTTCCGCAGCAGGAATGCCTCGAAACATCTAATGCACGGCACAGTGGAGAGTCGCGTGGGGGAAATACCAGAAGACAAACAAAGGATGCTGAGATCATGCCATCAACGACGTGTATGCGCAGGAGTCCGAAGTACAATCCATTGATGGAGGGGTATCGCGGAGGAGAGAATTGATACAGAGGTGTCGCGGAGGAGAGAACCTATACAGACAAACCAAAAACCGTAAAACAAGATCCTGGAGAGCTCCACTCAAGCTACCAAAACCCGACAGAGTAATCCTAGCTAAGATCATAGTGTAGATTAGTACGAAGCACTACGGAGATAATCAATGTCACGCACTATGATCATAACATTCTGACGCGTGTTGACGCTGACAGACAAAATACTTTCGCAGTACCGGGCCCCAACTGAGAAGCACATCCCGATTAGTAGAGCTCCCCCGACTTAACCATGGACACATACCAATTGCAGACATCAGATAGCATTGTACATAGCCCATATATCCTCGGGATGGAGGCCAGAACGAGACTCAAAGTCGTCGGCCGGCACCCACTCCCCACCGTCCACGGGCTGCCAATCCCACGCCTTCTTCTTCTTCCACAGCCGGACGTACGTCCCCCTGAACGGGCCCTTCTGACAATGCTCGCACCGCCCGCATGAAGACGGCGGGCGCAGGACGAGACCCAGGTTGACGGTCTCGATGCACATGGCCGCGACGTCCTCGCAGACCTCGCGGATGTACTCGGGCATCGCCGTCAAATGCCCGCTCTGGGGGGCGAAGACAGGGAAGTAGTGGAAGGTCGCGAAGGCGGCGTCGGGAATGTCGCACACGGCGGGGATGCAGCCGATGACGGTGGCGTTGGGGATAGTCTTGCGGAAGATCTCGGTTCTCTGCCGACACTCAGCTTCGGTGCCATCCCAGCTACTGATGAATCCGCGCATGTTGTCCTTATGTTCGAGCGACACCTCCAGGATGCTGAAAGCCTTGGCGGGATCCGCGCCGTCATCCGATCTATCTCCCGGGGCCAATGTCACGCGCAGGACCCGAGGAAAGCCGAGGTTCGCGGCGATACCGCCGTGCGCGAGGATGGTGGCATTCGCCAGCGTTTCGAGTGCTTGCAAGTGTATGTCGTCCACCCAGTCGTGCATGGCCTCAACGAGGGCGGCGGATGAAGCATACCCGGCACAGCCCTCAGCCTGGTAGCAGCTTCCGACGGACCCGCACTTGTTCCTGCATTCATATGAGTACCGGCGTGCGAAGGAAATAGATGAAGGAAGGCATACTTGTGCCGCGGCCACGCCGCTCTCTGGCAAGCTCTACTACAGTACATGGCACCCGTGCATCCCTTGCATCGTTTCAACTTGGCGCCTGCGGGAAGCTGCCGTTCCCGCTTGTTACAGTGTGCGCATCGAGTGAGGCATGGCGGAGGAAGAGTGTCGATAGTGTGGTAGCAGTTAGTGTGGTCGCCGGAGTCCATGGTGGGCGCGAGTCAAGAAGATGAACTTCAACATGAACGAGACGCACCATATATATGGCCCAACTTCACAGAAGCATCGGGTTCCGAGAGCCCTGCTCGATCGGGGGTCCTACCGTACATGCGCGCGGTGGGACACTAGATCTGCACACCGTTGGGACTCCCGATGGGTGAAATGAACGTTCTCGATGGTCACCGTGACATGTTGAAATCACCCCCGACCGAGTCTAGCGGAAAAGCGTAATAAGAGGGATGACGGCGATCCGTGCAAACCATATGCTATCAATTAGAGGTGTATGATGTCCAAGGTGCCTTTGAAGGATATATGCGCTCGAAATTGGTGCGCGACTCACAGTCCGTTGGTGGTGGTACGGAACTCCGAAGAGTGAGCGTCGGATGACAGTCTCGGATGATGCCGGTGCCTGCAGGGCCCAAACAGGCGACGGCTTTATTTAGGCGCCATAACCTTCTCTCCCATTGTCCGGGACAATGTCCCAAATATTTGTGGCACACGGCGTCACGGTAAAGTTACTCCAGATACTCTCTTGCGATCAAACACTTGAGGCTCGCATCTTCCATCTCACTGCCTGGACGACCAGTCGATTCACTTCGCTTATTGGTAAGTCTTGCTGATAAGCCAACTATTGGTATCTCCGAGTCGAACACTGAACTTCCTAGTCTGTCGGTCACTGACTTCTTCCACATGGTTAGCAAACTGACGATGCTGCTCTTAAATGACGATGTGGCTCTCATGATCGTCGACAATATGAGCTCAGAGGAAAGCAAGAACGCTCTATGTGCACTCTCGC
Organism: Trametes versicolor FP-101664 SS1; assembly: GCF_000271585.1. Lineage (NCBI taxonomy): Eukaryota > Fungi > Basidiomycota > Agaricomycetes > Polyporales > Polyporaceae > Trametes > Trametes versicolor. The sequence continues at coordinate 2,463,432 of NW_007360324.1, forward strand.
AGACATCTCGTCGATTTCGCGACCTGTGCGTGCCCGTCCTTCGCTCAACAGCCCGGCTCGACAGCGTACGGTGTCCCTCGCGCATAAGCCATCAGATTCCGGAGTGGATGCGGCCATACCTGAGGTACGAGTCTTACCATTTTAATACCATATATACGCCAGTAACAGTTTTCAGGGAGCTCACGCTGCGCGATATTTGTGGCGACCGCACCAGCAGGTACCGCGAATACCCGTGGTCGCGCGATCCGATCATGTGCAGCACCTACGAGGGCGATGCGATTGCGGCTCTGCTGCCTTCCATACCTCACCTGCGAAAGGTCGTAATCATATCCTCACACGACCCGCCTCCATGTGTATCATTCGTATACGGAATATCCTGGGCGGTAGTGAAGGCCATCATCTCCGCCCGTGGGCTGCAGGAGCTCGACTTAGATGGCCACTTCTTCTGCCTCAACACCTTCGCCCCGGATCCAGACTTCACACCCGCCCCCCTCACCACTTTCCGATGCACAATTCCGCACCGGCGCTTAGTGCCAGTCACCCGCGCGTTCTCGACGCAGACAGAAGCTTTGGCTTTCGTGCTCGAACGGCTGCGCCATTCGCTCGAACATCTCTCCCTCACGATCGATATAGCACCTTTGGATATGATACGCGACGCGGACTGGCCTCGTCTACGCTCACTGCATCTAGCAGGCGATATACTCCCCACCACGCACTCGCTCCCCTGGGTCTCTATTCTGCGACACATGCCGCGTCTGCGCGTCTTATCCCTGCGGGCTGCTGTGCCCGATGACATCGACCATCTCACCACTCACCAGATCGTATGGCCGCCGGATACGCTTCTCGACACCCTGCCATGGCCAGAGTTGGAAGACCTAGAGGTCACCTATCCCGATCCCGAAGACCGGCTCTTCTCCCACCTGCCGTCCACGTTGAGATCCCTCTCGATCGGCCGCTTCGCATTCTTTGCCCACCATAACTGGGCCCTGGACGAATGGGAACAGCAGTATTCCAGGCCACAAGATGTCCCCATGCCGCGTGCTTCCGAAGTACTGCAGATCGCGCGAAAGTGCAACACGCCGAACCTGCGCACGCTGAAGCTCGAGTATCTAGCAGACGGCGACGCCTCGGAGGACGAACTTCTGGCGTGCATTCCCGCAGCATTCCCACGCCTGGAGTCGCTGCGCCTATGCCGATACGACACCCAAGACGACGCAGCCGCAGCTGGAACTGCACTGGTATGTTGTTATTCACGATCCCGATGCTCGTACAGTCACTCATCATACGTTCTACAGAGGGTCGCGCAGGCCTTGTCACCCCTCTCGCATCTGCGCACGTTCCAGGTGCACCTGGACGCCGTTCCTGACCCGGAGCTCGCGCGCGCGCGGAGGGGGTGTTACTACGCCAAGGAGAGCATTGCGGCGTATGTACGCGAGCTCAAGGAGCTGGCCGATGTGATGGCGCAGACACTGGGACCGTCAGTGGAGGCGATCGAGATGTTCGCCCCACCCAGTCGCTGTGTTCCATTCGACGTGGTCCGTTCCGCTGCTGGAGATGATGGTAGTCCTGGTACGGCAGCGCATGCGGAATTTGGGGCGGAGTATACCTGCTAGTGCGTGTCTACAGCTGGGGTTTGTGCTGGTGCATGCTGGACGACTCTACACTGATCTTCGTGTACAGCTAGTACTGCATATGATGAGCATTCGAGCAATGCACGACTTAGTCTGTATCGAGCGCATGTGTCAGTGCGTATAGATGACAAGACACGGAAGAGAGTATATACCACGCCAAGGGAGGATGCACGGCTACCGGAAGAGAGATCGGCTGAGCGGTGGCAATGGGGGCGCCGTGTAGTTGGTAGACCGCGGGCAGCACATCAATAGCCAACCATGGGGACTGAATACATACCCATGCGGGGCGGCGACGCTTCGCACGAGGCGGCTGGCGGGCAGTGAGCGACATAGGCAGGTACGCGGACCCAGACACAAACGCTTGAAGACCCGCGTCGAACCCGCATTGTCGCACGGCAGTTGCGCACCTGCATTGAGAACGCTCGTGGCGGCCTGCAATACGTCGGCATCAACTGACACTGTGACACCGCATTAGAATTAGACCTGCGTATAAGCCGTCGTCTCACGACGGTACAGGGACTGTGAATACACGTAAATAAGTAGAGATGCACAACTCCTGCCCTATGATAGCCAGCAACGTGCGTTTTATGAGATTGGCCGAGCAGGCTTACCTCGAGACCAGACCCTACACTGCATAGTAAAACGCCCACACCTTGTCCGGCTTGAAGCCCGATTCCGGATGGGCGCCGACTTCGTCTATGAACGCCCAGTCGAACCCGCCCATCTGCTCCCACTCCCACTTCTTCTTCCGCTTCACCATCTTCCCCATGATCGGCTCGGGGCGGCAGTGCCCACACCCCGTACACTCGCCCCGCCGCAGCGCCAGGCCCGCGTTCATCGTGATCATGCACATCTCGACGACGTCTTCGAACACCACGCACACACAGTCCGGGAGCGCCGCCGTCGTCCCGCACCGCAGCGCCAGGATCGGGTAGTAGTGCGTCGACACACAGTTCGTGCCCGCAATTCTTGACACGGCGGGCATGACGTCGAGGACTGTTTCCGTAGGCGGCATCTTCCTGCGGAACCACTCCTTTCTGCGCGCGCGCTCCGCGGTGATGTGGTCCCAGCTGCTGATCATCGAAGACACCTCGTCCTTGTGCACGATGGAGAGGTGCGCGAGGCGGAACGCCTCCGCGGGGTTCCCGGGGTCGTCCGCCTCGTCGTTGCCGGGCGTGAGCTCGAACAGCAGGATCCGCGAGCTGCGGTTCGCGGCGATGCCGCCGCGCGCGCCGACCATGGCGTTCGCGATGATCGTGAGCGCGGCCCCGTGCGTATCGTCCGCCCAGTCCGTCACCGCTTAGCCGAGCGCGATAAGCGTGTCGTACCCCGCAAGACCCCCGCTGCCGTTTGGACCGTCTTGGGGGCGGCGGCACGAGTACCTGTAACTGGATATGAAAACCGTGGCAGGGCGGGGCAGTAGGCGGAGGAGCGTACTTATGATGGGGCCACGCCGCCTTTTGGCATTCCTTGCTGCAGTACATGATGATGGAGCATCCGGCGCAGCGTTTTAGCTTCGTGTCTGCTGGAAGCTGCCGCTCCCGCTTCTTGCAGAGCGCGCACTTTGCCAGGTGGCCTGCATAGGCGACTTCTCCGATATCGTGGCAGGACCCGGGGGTGCAGCCCCCGGGATTGCAGCCCGAATGGGTGTGGGCGACTTCCATGGGGATCGCGAGGGAGAGAAGCACGTACCAAATTTCAGCTCATTGCAGGACCCCTGAGTGTTTGTGACTCCGAACAAGCCATTCGGTCGGCCCTATTATACGCCCCGTAGACTATACGAACTGCATTGCAGAATAAATAGGTTTGAAGAGCAGGCAATAGTACTTACTCTACATGTTCTCCGCGATAGCGGTGGTAATCGCAGGAGGAGGATGTCGGGTCGTTGCGCACGGTGTAAGAGACAACTGTACAACTATGACGTCACTCTGCCAGGCAAATGCCGCAGTGCTCGATTAGGTTTTACATTTCGGCCGCCATACACGCGAGTTACCTGATTCGGACTCGCTACTGTACGCCCTCGTCTCGCGCTCGTTTAGATCTCTTCGACGAACCAACGCTAGTACGGCGTCGGCGCTCGCACGCCCTCCTCTCGCTTGTTCTGTACCACGTCTGGTCACCCGAATACACCTCGTTCTCGCACGATCTCATCCGGCGCGGGGCCCCGACCCGTTACGACGTCGCGTTCGAGCTTCGTTCATGCCTCGTCATCGACTCGCCATCAATGGAAGCAGCGGGTTCAGACGCACGCTCAGGGAATATGGAGCGGTGCGGGGATCGGTGCAAATAAGTATGTATGTTTTGGAACGCAGGCAGGAGGGGCAATGAGACTCGATCGTCCCAATCGGGAATTGCCGTTCGTATAAGTATGTAAGTGATCCGCGGCGCCGGAAAGCCCCTCGCCAGTCTTTCCTCCTCATTCCTACTCTTCGCGGCTCGCTAGTTAGGGGTCGCCGAAGTATACTACACACTCACTTTTCAGTGACATATACAGCATGGAAATATCAGACCCGACAACCCTACAAGGCATCGCTTTCCACCCTGCGCCAGCTTGTGGATACTGCTGGAAGTACGAATCAGACCTCCCGGCGAACACAAAGCTCAAACGCTGTGTCGGCTGCTCAGTCGCCTTGTACTGTAGCAGGGACTGCCAGAAGGCTGCATGGGCTACCCACAAGTATGCTTACTATCAGCCGTCGCAAAGACACCCGAGACACATTCCAACTGACACATCTTCGCAGGCGGCTGTGTCGCCCCTCCGACTCGGAGTCGGCCCCTAACTCACTCCCAAATCAACTCGCGGGGCACTCCACCCCGCTCGAGCTGTTCACCAACCTCAACGAGTGGGTCTCGAACACGCACGACTACGCCTTCCGCACCCTCATGCGCGCCGCCGTCCTGCTCAACGGCGGCGGGCTCGCCGCCAACTTCGCCGAGCCGTGCATCGTCGTCTTCAAGCTCACGCGCGTCGCCGAGCCCAAGACGCCCGCCCACGCGTTCCAGCTGAAAGTGCAGGTGCCGCAGACGCTCAAGGGCGAGGGCCTCCGCGCGACGGTCAAGGAGGGGCAGGCGGCCGTGCACGCCGCGTGCCAGCTGCAGTTCGAGGCGATCCGGCGCGCGAATGCAGCGATCCCGGAGTACGCTGGCGCGCTTCTGGCGATGGTGTGGGTGGAGGGCACCGAGATCGTGGCGTACCACCCGTACCCGATATATGGCCTGAGGTCGGGCGACACGGGGCCCCTCAGCGAGCGTATGAGCCCGGTGTTCGAGGGCGTCGTGGCCATGTGCGTTGGGACGATGAACGCGGGGCTTGTCTTGCATCCGCCGCGCGGAAATGGGCCGCCCGAACCCGATGTCGGCGTCCTCCTCAAGCGGAAGAAGAAGTGGGATTGGAAGAGGCGGGAGCGTTGGGCGTGGAAGCGCGACGTGTCCTTGCCATCTAGGATGGATCCGGACCTCGTCTGGGCCGCCTACCACATACTGTGAAGCTCTGCACTCAGACTCCGGTAATACGCTGGTAAGTGCTTCCGAGTGGCACACTAGCAGGTGCGGGATCGGGCTTACTAACGTAGTGCGTTAGTCCTAGCAATTTGTCCTTGGGTACCCACGCAACGGGTTCGGGTGGCACCAGGAAGACTCATGACTCTTGCATCTCGCAACGGGACCATCGCAATAGCTGAGAGGTATCAGTACACCCGATGGTTGGAACGATTGGGTATACTTAGACTTGACCCCCTAGTATGTATATTAGACCTTGACACTTATAGCTACTCCTCGACATCATTATTCTCCAAATACCAGCCTAATTTTCAATGCTTTGCGATACGCGCACCCGCGCAGAGTACAAGGTCGCAGCAGAAGAACAACGCAACACCGACAGAAAACAACGCCGCGCACACGCGGCAGCCCCATCGATCATCCAGTGGCACAGAGTGCCACCCACGCGGCACGCGCATCAGACGTACACGACGAACAAAGTAGGATTGCGCAAACAGGGAACAAAGTAGCAGGCCGTAGGGGCGCGGTATAAGAACACGAACGCGACACCCCCGTTCTCCAGGTTGCAGCACTCGTCAGGCTTCTCGTCACCTCTGACATCCTTCCTGACACCAACTCTCGACCCCCTCAAACTGCCATCCACCACCCGCGCGTGCTGATACCCCATCCCTGGCCGCGCTCCGGTAGGGGCGCAACAAGAAAGTCCACCGGGGCGCACCGCGTCCGTCCTGAGATCCGCGAGCCTGCGTCCATACGCCCGGCGGTCCAGGTGAGCCTTGCGCGCGATATGGCCTTGTCGAAGCAGCGCACTGATCTTGCTCCCCGTGTTGACCAGGACGGCGCGCTAGGATACGCCCAACCTCTTGTAGGACGTCGAGATTCAGCGTGCCATGCGTAGGCGGCTACCGAGGCACGGGTGGGTTGGCATTGCTGGAGCCTAGGCTGGAGCATGCGAGGCATGGCGAGACCCTCCGCCGGTCCATGACGTCGTCCACGGATAGCCCTACGGTGGTCGCCTCCTTGGCCGTGAGCGTCGGGCATGTAGCGGAGGCGCGTCTGCAGCGTTGGCAGACGCCGCGGACGCGCAGCCGGCTATGGCCGTTTCCGTTCAGGAGTGGGGGTGATAGGTCGACGTATGACGTTCCTTGTCTCGCTGGCCTGACGCGTCCTGATCCATGGGTTCGACGACGGACTCTTGCGCGCGCGTCCGTGCGCGCGCCCGGGTAATCACACATGGTCCGACCCTCAAGCTCGGCCCTCGGCGCTGTTGCGCTCCTGTTGCGGACGATGAGAAGGTCACCCCGCGCGGTCCTGGCAGGGACGCGCGCTGGGCAGCCGACTCGCTCGCTCGCGGTTGAAGATGGACATCGCTGCGGGGTAGGGGGTTGACGAGGAAAGGGTGGGCTGGTAGGAGCACGGGGCTTGCGCGAACCGCCCGCCACCCGTTGTTCTGACGAATCCGAGAGGTGAGCACATCCCCGACCATCGAGCACAAGACCAGCCACTCACCCGACCGAACCCAACAGACCACGCCACCGGGCTACATCCTCCGTTCCCTGCTGCTGCCTCCGCCTCTGTTGTCGTGTAGTAGTTGTGGGAGTTGGCGCTCTGAGCAATCTACTGCCCCAGCGGGGCGTTCTTATATACCTGCGTGAGTGCGAGTGAGCTTGGTCCTGCTGCCAGCCAGGTGCGCGCGACAGGGGCTGGCAGCATTGTGCGTTGCTGCGGAGGCGGTGTGCAGACAAAGCGGCTCTGGGCATTGGGCGTTGAGTGCTTGGTCCGTCTGCCATGGCTGGTATGATCGCCTGCGCGGGCATTGTGTTGGGCGTAGATGCTCCGGAGGTACTTGGACGTCTATATGGCGCGGAAGTTGAGCCTATCCTAGAGCTTGTGAGTTACCTCGACGCTCGCAAGCGGCGCGCGGACATAGAGCCTCGCAGGGCGTACGCTAATCGTCTCCCGCCCGGCGCGCTCGAATGTCCTGCTAGGCTTCATCCCGGAGAGCGCGATATCAACGCTGGTCCAGGACTGGCTTCAGCAGCACAATGCAGTAGTATCAATGCGCATATACGCATCAAAATCATGGTCCAGCGGCGAGTAAGTCTCTAACAATGCGCGGCTGCACTTGGTGCCGTCGTGCGCGCGTTCATACAGCACGCCTCTGCTGTGACGAACCAGCTCCAATTGAGCATATCAATAACGCGCAAGACTACTACATCCTAATGGCATGCATAAGCATTCACTGTGACTGGACCGACCAGTAGAATGCTCGCATACCAAGTATATACAGCAATCCTAGATAACTTCAGTCGATCTCAACGACCTCGGGAGGTGTTGCTTCCTCCACTAAATCCATGATCGCTGAGGGTGGCGGAGCACCGATGGGGGTAGGTGCTTCTTCCGACGTTCGCGCAGCCTTCTTCGGCCGCGCCGCTTCTGTGAGCTTCGCGAACGTCGACTTGTTTGCCTTCTACACCGCAGAAGACGCGTCAATACCCAGCTGCTCGCCACGGCACCTGCAGTGGTTGACGCACCTGATACGCAACAGGGTCATCAACGACCTCCTTGCGGGTCTTCTGCTCCGCCTCCTCGGCTCGGCGCAGATCAATCCTCAGCTGTTCGATCGTCTTACGGTTCTCCGGCGCGCGGTCCACGTTCGCGTTATACAACACTATCCATCTGTGCCGCGCGGTCAGCCTAATGCTGCATGTATGTATGCGTCTGCGTACCTGCTATGTCGCTTGATCAGCGCGTTCTTCTCGCCGTGCGTCGAAAGGCCCCATTCGTTCAGCAACTCCACGATGCGCTTCTGCGGGTGGATGTCGTACGCGACTTTGGGGAGGTGTTCGGGCTCGGCGTCGTCCTCGTTTTCCCTTAATCTGCAACGGATTCGTCAATACTCGTTAACAGCAAGCAGGAGTGGCGCTGGCGACGAACCTGACTTTACCCTTTCCCTTCTCCTTGCCTTTGGCGCCGCCGGTGGAGGCTCCCGCGCCACCGAGTAGTTTAGACCACTGCTGCTTCTGCTTGCCCTTTGCGTCAACAGGAGCCGTATGGTTGACAGTCTTCGCTAGGTGCCGTTTACAGTCACTGTCGATATGAATGTTGATCTTCTGGGTGAGGACCGCTTTCTGGCATATGGGGCAATCGACGGTGCCTTGCGACGACGTGTGAGCAGAGGAGCCACTAGGAAGCCTGAGGAGGCGCGCGTACCAGGGAGTGCATCAGGCGTAGCAGATCCAGAGGGAGCAGGACTTGACGAGAGCACGATGGGATCGTCGTCCGACGCGCTCACCGGGCTACCACTTCGTTTGCGTTTCCGTGCAGGCTCGTCTAGGTGCGTCTTGGTAGACTTTAGTGGTACTGGACACGTCTTTCTCGCGTGTTCTTCATTGGCGAGTCGTAGGATGAGTGGTCTATCCACAGCGACGTCACGACCGAGCTCGAACCGAGGAGGGAGCAGGAGCGCACCTAGCGATCCTCCATGCCTGCACTGCGCTCTCTACGGCTGCGTTCTTCCGCAAGTGAATCTCTGACGCGTCTTTCCTGCACGATGGGCATGTTGAGTTTACGGGGAGTGCAGAACGTATGCACTGAGGGAAATCCAGGTACTAGTCAGATGAGATTGCCCTAGGCATGGCGGCACGAACGGCACTCACGCACCACGGAGCAGAAGGAGTGTCCGCAGTTCAGAGAGACTGGCGCGTCGTAGAAGTCACGGCAAATGTCGCAGCGGAGGGCGTCGTCGAGGGTGCGCAGACCGGGCGCGGTCGTACTGTCTGGAAAGTCGGTGGAGTCCGAGATCTCAGGGATAGCCAGCAGTCGGTCTAGCTGTGTGGCCATCTGAGCGGAGGTTTCGCAAGCAGTATAACGCAGGAAGGGGGGCAAAGACGAGGCCGGGCCCTGCGGATGGATGTGGGGAAGAGCAAGACGCGACACGTCGCGAGTCGCGTCTGACTGTCGCGATCACGTGTCCTTCTCGCCTCGGCACCGATCGCGCGCGCTCGGCGGGAGATCGCGCTTGTCAGAGGCGCTCACTACTCAGATCTCAGAATGAACATCCTCGGCCTCTCTCCAAACACTCCCCAACGCGAGCGGTACAGACCATCAGGATCATCCACAAAATAGCTAGCGACACTATGCGCGATCGAGCCGATAACATAGCGGGAACGCAATACGTACCTAGGTCAACGTAAATGATAGTACGGTAAGCTGCCCGGACAATGTCTTTCGCCCGCGCCCCCTCTCGAGCTTCAACACTGACGGCCCTGCCCTTCATTCGCCTACAGGGCACAAAGGAGCCAGAAAGATCGGCAGCAGTCGGCAGCACAATGTCTCCGTAGCCACGACATGGCCACGGGCAGGAGCTATCCAAGCGTCGATCATCGCCCGCTCATTGTCCACACCCTGGTGGCCCTGGCCGGGCAAAGAGGACCACAGTCGCTTTGACACACCCCGGGATGTATAAAACGTCTCGCCGGACGCAGTGGATTGCTCGAGGTTCCAACTCAACAACCACTACGCTACCAGCAAGACGGAGGCCACATTCAAGCTATGCCGCCCCCGGACTCCATGAAACGTCGCACGTCGATGACACGCATCCGCAAGCTGTCAAACTCGATCATGTCAGTGGCTAGACATCTCTTTCACCGGTGCGAATGTACTGACCTCTCGAACCGGTCAGAAATGCCATCCGCCCATCATCCTCCCAAACGGCGGAGCAGCCGAGGCTGACGCGTAGGATCTCGGTCAATGACATCAGCAAGCCCCTGCAGCTCGGGCAGTATTCGGCGGACCACTTCATCGCTGCCAATGCTAGCCACACCGCGCCGCGTCCCCGTCGGCCAGCGCGACCAAGCATGGACGGACGTCCACAAGCAATCTACAGTCCCCAGGCCGGAGAGCAAGAGCAGCGGTTGAACGCTCTGTTGCGGTCGGAGCGTCGACGCGAAGAGGAGCTCGCGTACGGCACGAGGTCGCGCCACCTCAATTCACCATCGTCGCCAGAACTATCCCCTTCTCGAGCGCCGCGTATCGCGCAGGGTACGCCGGCCGAGAAAGGCGCCATTCCGTTTCCCCGCAGCTCGAGGGACAAAGAGCCACGAGAGAGGCACCACCGGCAACAAACAGGCGAGTCAACTGCCGGACCTCGGTCCCCGCCAGGACAGAGAGAGGCAGTCTACTCGGCGTTTGCGCCGGTGAAGCGGACCCCGTCGTCGATAAGTACCAAGACGATGCCGGAGAGGAGGTGGGCAGAGGACGCGACGCCGCCGCCGACGCGCGCCGGACCCCCGCCTCCAGCCAACAGGGACGTGGGTGCGCGCGGAACCAAGTTGAACGCAGAGACCGTCGTGCCAGGGAATAGGACCTCGGTGTACTGCACGGACGCCCCCGCGACGGTCGGCCGGAAGGGCGCCATTCGCCGCACGTCGAAGACCAGCAACCCACCCCTTCCCTCACCACAGCTCAACCACCTCTTCGGGCGGAGCGAGGACGCCCTTGTCGCAACATCACCCCGCCCAACAGGGCTCCAGCGATCCCACTCAGCAGCCACGCACAGCACGCTCCGGTCCCCGCGCGCCCCGCACCCTCCCTCCCCACTGCGCCCCAAACCCGTCGAGCCGCGCAACGTCCCGCACGACGTCCACGAGCGCGAGCGTAGGCAGTCTGTGAGCTCCGTCTGGTCGGACGACGAGAAGGAGCGGGTCGTCATCGATTACGGTGGGATCGTTACGAAGAACTACCCGATGGAGATGGAGCCCCAGCAAGGGCAGGCGAGCATGGACCTGCGGTACCCGCCAGTACCGCAGGTCGTGCGCCTCTCTGGGCCGGACCCGCAGCGCGCGTCGTCGTTCAAGGCCGAGGTCGGGCACGTCGCTGAGCCAGGCCCGAGTCGCGCGCGCCGCGCGGAGCCTGAGCCTCCTGTGCCTGGGGGAAGCACGCAGCGTGAGCGTGCTGGGCGGACGCGGGACGGGCGGGGGCCGACTTACAGGACGGAGGAGTTCTCGACTTTGACGCTGTTGTGGAACGACGTCGCGACGAAGAACGGGGTGCCGGTGCCCGTGGGCAAGATGCCGGAGCTTCTTCCGAACGAGTGGCCTGTTCCGGAAACGGCGCCCCTGCGCGTGCAGAAGGAGTTCGAAGGGGAGGCGAGCAGGCTTCGGAGGATTATAGAGAGCCGGAGGTGACGCGCGCGGGAGGCCGTCTGGGATGAGGCCTGCAGGATGAGTACGTCCTGCGCTCTCTGATATACGCCCTTCGAGACATAGATACGTTGTTCGCCTTTGTATGTTCGACGTGAGCCACCCCGTCCGTTGGCGCCGTCTGCTTCGTGGACGCGTGCTTGTCGCTACTTTGTTTTTCGCGCGCGGTCCGCCGCTGCTGTACATCATGTTTTCCGGCTATCCTGTATCATATATATTATGTCCGTTGTATTCATGCATTTCCGACACATACCTTGTCTCGTATGTGGTGAACGTTGTGTGCTGCGGCTGCAGTGTCGAAGTTCGGTGGCAAGCCTAGGCTTCCCAGTTGGCCCCACCCAGGAAGGCACGATATACGCAAGTACTAGTAATGTTAGAATTGGTATATCGTACATGACTTGACCATGATACAGGTATATCACGCTCAGATGCGAAGCAAGAGTTTATTGAGTAGGAGACGAGGGAACTAGGAGTCCAATGGAGAGATATACAACGGCCCAAAATACAACCAAGAAATTAGACTACGACACGCCGGTCGCAAAACACAAGACGCACAAGACAAGAACAGAACGCCTGGGTATCGTCCTATATAAACTGCCAACGCTAGCCAAAGCGGTATGCCACCGAGCGTGTTCAGATGCGGCCAGAAATCATTCTTGAGCCTTTCCCTGTGGACCGTCCTTCGAGATAGGTTCGAGGCCAATCTGATGGCTGGCGCTGTGGACATTGTCAAGTCAGTACGCTCGGTATATACGACCGCGCGGTGAAAACGTGTGTGCTCACCTATCGTCCATATTAAAGTGCGTCAACTTGAGAAAGAGGGCTCAAGTGTCAGGCAATGCACATCGCACGAACAGGGTCCAAGGACGTACCAGCCTATACAGCGCAAGATATTCAGCCTCTCCAAGGAACTTCTCCGCGGGGTGGAAGCCGCACGAGCAAAACCGGCGACCGTCCTCGATCGCTTTCACCATAACCGACATCGTCGCGTCCTTCGGCAGCGAGAGCATCTCGACGAACCGATCGACGCGCTTCTGGCTGTAGAAGTTCGGGGGGTAATAGTGGAGGGGCTCGGCCGACCACAGGAACTGACCGTGGCACTCCTGCCAGTGCTGGATCATGCCGAGGTAGGGCTGCTTTCCGCGGCAGTTCGGATGGTTGGCCAGGATTTTACTGGTGCAGGAGAACATGGCGGTGGTCGCTTCCAGAAGGGCGAGCTCGGCTTCTTCGTCGAAGTCCTCCTCGGACTCGCTGCTAGACGCCATCTGTTTCCCCTTCCCCTTCCCCTTGCTGCCCTTCGCCTGAGATGGCCTCTGTAAGCCTCTGATCATGGCCTTCTCTGCCTCGATGACCTTGCGTGCGAGAGCTGCAAGGTCGCGTTTGGCCTTGGCGAGGTATTCGTCCGCATTGGCCAGGACGAGCTTCTCGATGGCCGCGCATTCGTCGGCGGTGACGTCCGCGTCCGGCTCCGCCCCAGTGAGTACATCGGTACACAGGACCAGCATGTCTTCCCACCCAGGCAACGTGAGTTTCCGTTTGTCCTGGTCGCGATCCTTGGCCAGGAACGCGCGATAGTGCTGCGCGAGCTGGTCCCGTCGGTTCTGCCACTTCACCTTGAAGGCCTTCTCCGCACGCTCTTCGCGCAACATGTCCAGGATTTCTACGAGCCTGGGGCGGATCGTGTTCCAGACTGATTGGCATAATTAGTGGAGGGCAGAGATCAGGGCACACGGTACGTACTCCTTGGGGTGAGCTTGCGGGGTTGATGCAGCATTGAATAGAAGCCGTAGTCCACGGCTGGCCCGGGGTACTCCGAAGGCGCATACCCGAGCTCGCGTAACTTCCCCTCGATGCTGTTCCGGACGGTGACAAACATAAGTAATGCTTTGTTGCCCAATGACAGGACGGATAGACTCACGCGGCAACGCGCTCCTGCTGAACTCCCTCCTTTTCCTTGGACTGCTCTTCTGAAAGCACCTTCTCCCATTCCCCGATGGCAAGATTGAACTACGAACGGCGCATGAGGTATGCGTCACGAGCAATCTAACACGACATCACTTACGTTGAACCTTCGGATCGTGTCGGCCTTACGTTCATCAATAAACTGCTGGAGGGCCTTCTGGTCTCCGCCCTTAATGAGTTCCTTGTATTGCTTTGCTACGGCTACAAACTCGGGCTCGTAGTAGGCGTTGCGCGACTCTTGATCCACGACCGTGATCGGGTCGATCTTATACTCTGAGATGACGACTGTGAGCATGCGTTCGAAGGACAGATCGCCATGCGAGCTCACGGTATGCGACGATGTGTGCTTTAGGCAGCAGGTTGAACACCTCGGGTTTCTTCGCGAGACCCGCCTCGCGCGCAAGCTTTCCGCCATTCCTCGCGCTACCCATCATCGGGGTCAATTGAGGTCAGTTCGATGGACACGTTGCCACGGCATACGTACTTGGTTTTCCAGCAGGGACCGCAAAAACGCCCGGGAATGGCGTAGTCTACATTGACGGATTGGTTCACTCCGCACGCCTAGCATTCCAATGCGACTCGGATGAGCTCTAGGTTCCCAGAGTAAGAAGTGAGAATCTTACACCGCAGACGCGCTCGAATATCAGATGAGCGTATTGCGCCTCGTTCATGTGCTCCGGACAATCCGGCATGCGCGGTATGACGTTCTTGCGTGCGGCGATCCAGATACTTCGAGCGCTCCGCGATAGGAGCATGCGCCGCAGCTCCTTCGACGTCCGCGCGAGTTGCAGGATGTCAACCGGCTTCAAATGCGAGGTGACCTGGGCGTCGCGACCATGAGCGATTCCGGACGAGCCACAGGTGGAAGCCTCGCGAGCACACTGACCTCGAAAAACACGTCGAGCGGCATGTTGAAAATCTCCATCAGCTTGCCTATGTCCTTGCCTAAGGCCTTCTTGCCCTTCGGCTCGCTGTCCTGCTGCTGCCTACGACTGTAGCGACTGTATGTTTGCAGGGCACGCGATTCGCTGCTGACTTTTGGCTTGAAGTTGTTCATGGCTGAAGTTGAGCTGCTGTAACGTTGGCTGCGTGAGGCTGCGGCAGCGCTGTTGAGGGCGATATTCGAACTTGAGGTTGAAAGTTGCTGCACACTATGACGACGCACACTGAAGGCTTTCCGGGACTTGGGAAGTATTTGCGGGGTATAGGGCTTCCGCCAAGCAGAAGGTCGACCTATTTAAGCGAAAAACAACAGATCAGTTTCGAGTCGGGTTTGCGGCCACGTCGCGGCGTATCGCGGCAGTCGTGGTTACGGCGGTGGCGAAACGCCTGCAGTGGCGGTGCCCCGCCGCCGGAAGTAATCATCCTCGGTGCCTCTCGGTGCCTCGCGCGGTGTGAGTCGGCGTGAGTTAGACCATCTCCATTTGACTTCGTAGTTGATGCAATAGAATTTAAAAGACAGCTGACAGCTGGATACCAGTCACGCCGAGTGAATAGAACATGCAGGAGATCCTGATAGCGGACGATCAGAGTGAGACAACAACACAGGCCTAGGCTTGCCAGTGGACCTGAAAGCTAGTGTTCGTGCCACGAGGAGTCCGAGTCATTCCGAGTCCGTCAACAGATGAGGATTCTCTGGAGATGCCAAATACATTGCCAGGCACGCTATCTCCATTCACGCAGAAGGGCTTGCATAGGTCGTTGGGGAGCGGTTCCTGAGTAGGAACATGGGGATAGTGTCACCACCAGCTCGAGGCCTCGTCGGTGAAGGGCACGAAGGTGATGTGATGGACAGTCTTATCGGAGCCTTGGCACGGCGGATTCTCTACGTGCCGCATCTATTATGCAACTCGAGGTCAGTAGACGGAAGAAACCAGTCTCGTATTGTATGGAACGCACCAGTCTGTACACTCGGTAGCAGTGCTTCGCGGTGGGTTTGGGGGTGAGTGCACTGAATCTCTGATTTTGCAGCCCGACACTGCACGTGCAAACAGGCTCGCCGGAGGCAGCGAGGTTTTCCACCTCGGAAAGGCGCGCCGTGTCTGGGAGTCCCAGTGCCTCCAGCAGGCGCTTCATGGAAGCCGCAGAGTCGCATACGGCAAAAGGCTTGACCGCAAACGACGCGTGCGCATGTTCCTGCTGCCAGTGCTCGAGGAGTCCTGCCCATGAGAATCCATGAGGATTCCATTCAAGAACACATCTGAACAATGCCGTGGGTCGGTTGAGCAGCGCGTCCGCGTCCACCGCGACGGCATTGTCAGCCGCAGACGGTATCTTCTTGCCTTTCCCTTTGGCGGAGCGCTTCGTGGTTGTGCTTGGGGGCTGACTGGCAACGGATTCCTCCTCGCGCAGAAGACAGGCAAGCTCGTCGCGAGCCCTGGTCCCGAACTCCTCGCCCTGTGAGAAGATATCCTCCTGAATCGCGGCGAACTTGTCCGGCACGATGTCAGCCTGAGGCTCCTGGGCTGTGAGCAAGGACTGCATGCAATCCAGTTGGACGGCATCCCCCCAGCCAGGGAGGGTCCGCTTTCGTAGGTCGATGTTCCGGTCCTTCTGCAAGAAGGCGTCATAAAGCACCTTAAGCTGCGAAAGGCGATTCCGCCACTTTTTCTTGAACGCGTCCTGTTCGCGAGCCCTACGCCGTTCTTCTAGCATCTCTACCAGCTTTGGGCGAATAGTGTTCCAGACTGACACACGGTAAGCCATGCATTGCAATGTCCCAAAGAAGCGCTAAACGTACTTCGAGGCGTGAGCTTACGGGGCTGGTCAAGCAAACGTTGGAATGCATGATCATAAGCTGGGATTTCTGAGGATTGGTATCCGAGCTCCACCAGCTTCGCGATGATGCTAGAAAGGAAGAGATGAGCAAGGCCGAAAGTGCGCCACGCTACGTTCAACTCACTCGGCGTGGCGCTCGCTTCTGGCGGCTTCGTCTCCTGTGGCCTTCGCACTTCGTGCCTCGGTCTCCCATATAAGGACAGCCATGTGGAACTTGAAATTTAAAATAAGCTAGGTAGCCAACGACAACGGACACTGAGCAGCTATGAGCGGACACGCACGTTGAATCTTTGCAGAGCGCTAGTCTTCTGTTCTTCGATGAAGCGCTGCAATGCCTGTTCATCCTTGCTCGCGCGGAGCTGGTCAAAACGTCCGGCTATGATAACAAGTTCGGGCTTGTAGAACACGGAAGAGGGTTGTTGGCTCAACTCGGCTGAGGGCTGCCAATCCCGGACTATGATGAAGTCAGTACCGAACATCAAACCAGTCAAACCAGATAAACCCTGTGGACATACTTATCGCCCGGGGACCATGCGCGCTGGGCAGTAAGTTGACCAGTTCTAAGAAACGGCCTTTAGGGATATCGAGTTCCTTAGCCAGAGTCGTTCCCTTCTTGATGCTAGATGTTGACGTCAATAAACCGTTTGGTATACGAATTCAGAGAATACTCCTACTTGTTCTTCGAACAGATCGCGCAGAATCGGACGGCGATAGCATAGTCGGCGAACTGAGCCCGGCCGGATCCACATGCCTGTGCGAGGGATGAAGGGTGTTAATATAGAGCCCTCGCGAAACGGTGCTTATATCTTCTCGAGGCATTGTGCTCGAGAATAGGCCGTCCTTAATGACGTGCAGGCCCGTCGTACCAGGATTGTTGAGATGGGGATGAAGGCTGCAAAGTCGAAGGCATGCGACCCCAATGCCACCCGGTGAAGAGACTGTACCCGAAAATACACTTACGCTGCAGACCTGCTCGAAAAGGAGGTGCGCCAACTTCGGTTCGCTGATCGCCATCTCGATGTCTGGGAATGGTGGTTCTATGTTCTTACGTGCCGCAATCCATATATGTCGGGAGTGTCGAGAGAGAAGCATGCTGCGCAGCTCGTTTGAGACGCGAGACAGTTGAAGTACATCGAGAGGATGCAGATGGGAGGCTATCTGAGAGCAACGCAATGTGAGCCACCCGACGTGAGCCATCCGACCTGGATTCTGAACGCATCAGGTTGAGCTTCCTAAGCGATGCATACCTCGAAGAACACGTCTAAGGGCAGTTTCATGACTCCCATGAGTTTGCTGACATTTCGCCCTGTCGGCTGCTTGCCCTTGGTGTTCTCGACGGGCTTCCTTCCTCTGTAGTAGGTGACTATCGGCTTGATTTTTTCCATAGTACAGGTGATCACAGAGGTCAAGTGCGAGGATGTTACTCAGCAACAGAATACTGCCACGAGTCAAGCTGGCGGTGAATGTCTGAAAATCGAGGACCACCCTTGTGGTTTGGGGAAGAAGAGTGCATGAGCGCCAGATGCCGGCGTCGCGGTTCGCCATGAGAGGCGCTACTGTGCCTCTTTTGGTTCTTCCTCCTCCATCATCATCGCTGAGAAATGCTGGCTGAGGGGTACAAGTTGCTGCAACGCATATGTACGTGGGCGAGTAGATCGACTTTCGTCAAACAGCTACGTACGTACGGTATCATATCGAACAGGGTAAAAGATATACATGCAGTAAAGCCATATTTCCATCGCCGTACCAAAGGAAAAGAAACCGACTCGGGGACCCTTCAATTCTCCCCTGCCACACGCGAGGCCTTGCCAGCGCGGAACGCTTTAAACGTGATCGTCGGAGTGGTCGAGTGCGTAGTGCTGAAGGCCGATCATGGTGAAACAATATTCGTTAGCGCAAGCCTCCCAGACTGACAGAGCAACCTTGCGACTCACTAGACATCAGGATCGAGGACATGTTCGACCTACAAACGCATAGAGAACAGTTGTGAGCGACCATCCGCACATTCCAACATCGCTGAAGAATCCCACTCACAATCTTGCTAAGCAACAGGTACGGTCGCTTACACCCAACCCCGCGCGTGCAATCGACGCCGCATGAGCACATCGCGCGCCCCGATCGCACGCGCTCCTCGACGGCGGACACCGGCGTACCTTCATGTAGTCCTAGCGCAGATAGAAGACGCGCGAGGCTCTCTCGCTGCCCCTCGTCCCAAGCCACGTCCACATAGGACGGTTCCCAGGGGTCACACGGGTGGTCATGCAGCCAGTGCTCCACCAACCCTGCGTAGGAGTACACACGACAGCAAGTGCCCACCTTGCGGTAACCGCGGATGGCATTGCATACAAAGAACGCTGCCGGGGTATCCAGCAGTGCACACGCTTCGTCGTCGCTCGTGCGGGTCCGCTCCTTTCCTTTCGTCGACCGGCCGGCGGTGGAGGGCAGAACGCCCGCTTCCGCCAGGAGTTGGACCATCTCGCGCCTCATCTTCCGCTGGAACTCCTCGACCTCCCTGCGCAGGTCTGTTTCGACGGCGGCGAATTCCTCTTTGGACACCTCCCTTTCTTCATCGGTGATCACGGAGATCAGGGCTTTCATGGACGGAAACTCGCGGGTCTGTACCCAGCTGGGTAGACTGGGCATCCCGATGAATGCGTCATGATATTCCTTGAGTTTCTTATGCCTTGGTGTTCCTAATTCCTTGATGAGGCCTAGCAGCTCCGGACGCAGGGTTTCCCAACCTGTAGATGAAAGCTGAATGAGTCGCCTTCCGGTCATAGACAACGACAAACGCACTCCGCTCGGACAACTCGCGCGGCTGATACACAAGACTCTTCCATTCGGCGTTGTGTATGGGCATGTCGCGTTTGTCCACTCCAAGCTCTCCCAGCTTGGCCTCTATACTACAGAAGGAGTCAATATCATGCCCGCCCGACCGTTACAGATAGTCATGGATAGGACCACTCACGTAGCTGCTCTCGCGCTCCGAAGTGCCTTATTTCTGCTCGCTCGCTCGTCCTCCCATCTCATTACGGCCTCTCTGAACTAAAACAAATGTGTCAATTGCGGGGACACGGCACGAACGCTGAATACAATCACTCACCTTCATCCTGATAAACACGTTTTGCCGTCGGTCGTTGCCATACGCCCAAGCCCCAGCTAGGTCGTGAGGTTTCCCCAGTGCCCAAGCTTGCTTCTTGATCGCAGCGAAGTCCGGTTCGTAGAAGCGGTCGTCAAGTTTGGGGGCAACGGAAGTCCAAGGAACATCGTCCGGTGCTGCAGGGGCGCATGAGCATTTCAACAGCATGAAGACAGGTAACTACGATATACACTTACTAGAGCGGGGGTACAATGGGCAAAAGAGGGCAATCAGTCTGACGCGATGCTCGGGGATTTTATACCGCTTCATCAACTCAGTGCCTGTTCCTACACTGCAGAAACGCTCAGCTCTGGAACGAAGGTGGGCATTCGAAGATTTGTACTTACTTCGCTTCCAGACATTGCTTGCAGAGCCGCATCGGAATCTCGTAGAGCGCATGCCGAGCCCGAGGAGCATCGCATGCCTTATCGATAGCAGGCATAGCTCGTTAGAACGGATATTACGCGGAGGACGAACAACACCGACCTCGCACGAGTGCTCGAACAGGACGTGCGCATACGCCATTTCGCTGATGAAGTCGGGGCAATCGGGCAGGGCAGGCACGATGTTCTTGCGTGCAGCGACCCAGGCGTGTTTGGAAAGCTTCTTCGAGCTCAAGATAGCTCTCATACTCTTCGAGGATCGGGACAAGTTCAGCATGTCCAATGGCGACAAGTGCGAAGTCACCTGATTGGTACTGTCAGTCTATCACCAGAGTCACCGAGGGGAGTCAGGGCGTACCATGAAGAATATTTGGTCAGGCATGTTGAGAAGCCGCGCCAGCTTTCCTACATTGCGCACGCCCCGAGTTTTGCCCTTAGTAGCGACGGTCGTGTCAGTCCCCGTGGGCTTTACAGCCGGGCCCTTTGCGTCGGGAGCAACTTTCGGCCTGTTAACGGGCATGAGAGGAGTAGGTACAAGGGTAAGAGTGTGAGGAATGTACGCAAGACGTCTGGAGAGCTTATAAGTAGGAAGCGGCGACTTCGTACTTTTCATTCGGGGCTTTGCTTCTTAGTCGAGTGGCGGAAGTGGTAGCGTGCTTTGCACATTCAAAGAACCTGCTACGCACGCGTCTTTCCGAGCAAACATCCATTAGAAGGGTATGTTACACCTATTGATACATTCCAAGGTGACTTCGTCTACAAACGTCGTCCTCAAGCGGAGGGCTCCTTGCCGGACCGGCGGGTCTTCTCGTCACCTGCGACAAAGGTGTATGCCGATTGTGCAGCGTTCGATGCGACCGAGGCGGCTCCCGACGCGACCGAAGTAGCCGTGTCGTATGCAGTCTGAGCGACTCCGCCGAGGCCAGCACCTACCCCGGATGCGCTGGGACCAGTGCGTGCATTAGCCCAGCCGTCATCTATGTAGTAGCTCAGTTAGCATGGCCAGAGCATAGAGAGCCGAGTATAAACGTGCCCACCCTTGTTGGAGGTCTCGCTGAGCGGGTCGATATGCGTCGACTCGATGATGCCGGGGCGGCCCTCGACGACGCCTGCGGTCTTGCTGAAGTTTCGCTGGGCGTCCTTGTGGCCGCTGAAGTTCTCACCCGCACCGGCGCCGACGGTCTCACTGGTCGGATCGGTTACCTGCGAAGCGCGAGTTGTCAGCCTCTGAAGGCGATGCGGAAAATGTATGGGCATACAAAGTTGGCGGTCATAGGGTCAACGGCAGCGACTGCAGTGGGGTTGGCAACGCCGGGATGAACACCGACGCCCTTGTTCCCGTTGAGAGTGGGGTCGAGGTCGTTGAGAGACATGATGGGTAAGTCGTGAAGTCGTACAGATTGGGGATGTGTGGGTAGGCAGATAAGTAGAAGAGGGATGCGTTTGATTTGGGCTAGACAGCGAGACGTTTGCGGTATATATGCTCAGCGAGCCCAAGGCGCTAAATGACGTCTGGTGAGGAGCTCACTCGGAGCACCTGCGTAACCACGCCAATCCTTCAGTGCGATGTGGGAAGAATCGCAGCGATGGTGCGACTGACGTCACTTACCTCAGTCGTGTGAGCACCTCGAAGGAGGCTGATAGCCACTCGTGCCGTGGTTCGGACACACGCGAGAGAACCAGCAGGGATGATCAGGAGCACCGACTGAGCAATAGCACCGACCTGAGGATTATACAGTCTGCCAATCCGGCATCTTTGAGAGTGAACAAGGAGGTAGATGAGGTGATTCGACCGCGGCGTCGTGCCCTTCATTCGGGGTGAATCTCAAGCACATTTGAGGTAGAGTTGCTGCAGATGCTGTTCAAATGATACTTGATCAATGAGCCCGTAGATAATACGAGGAGAAGTGCGTGAATGAAGAAGGCGTTGTTCAGCTTCCGTCCTGACCCAGAGAAACTGACTCTGAAGCAGGCAACCAAGTTAACTTTGTGTATGCGCCGTATGCGGAATAGAAATATGATGATACTGTAGAATGACGGCCTCCGATGACACTAAGGGGTTGATGAACTTCGTTAGTGCAACCTGCTGGAGACAGGATAACACATGCTTACATATTATCTACCAGTTCCGCTGGTCGGGGAAGAACTTTTCCCTTGCCTCTTTGCTGAGTATATGCACGGCAAAGTGGCCGGCGTCGATCATGGCCCAGCCACCGATGAAGCGACGCTTGTTGTTCAGCGGCAGCAGTGTTGGGGGATCGGCAGTGAGGAGCTATGGCTACAGTTAAAGATGATACTTTACGGGTATCGAGGGATACGCCTACCGTTTTCCTGACTGTCCGGATGACAGACTCGATGGCGCCGCGGTCCTCAGTCCCCTCTTTGACCTACACAAGATACATAAAATTACTGAACTGATACAATTACTCCGCGGAGCCATCCATTGACATACCTGAGCAATAACAAGCCACTCCCAGATGCCGCCCGTGTCTCCTGCGACGCCTTCGCCGACATAAGACCTACCTCGCTGTCTGCGTCCCTTCGGCATAGTCGCGGGTAATGGGGGCCCTGTCGCGGTTGGAATAGGCTCCCTCACGAGCAAAGTCCCAGGTTCAAGATGCGGGGATGCCTTCAACTCTGCATGAAGCCGCGCTATTGGGTGGTCGGAAGGGATTGCAGCAGGGAGAGGTGCGAGAGGCTTCGTCGGTGCTTGTGGCAAGGCAGATCGACGTGCATATGGTGATATCTCCTCTTCAGAGTCGACGAACCATGGCGTGGGAGAGGCTATTGAGGACGTGCTGGGTGACGGAGAAGCAGATGCAGTCGTAGCGGTGGTGGAGAGAGCTCGTCGCGCAAGGTTGAGCTGCAGACGCGAGCGACAGCGGAGCGCACACGAGCCCAGTGCTTGAGCTTCCCTAGCAAGACGTGAAGAAAGCATGGCCCGACGAAGACCTCGGACTGGTGGTGGAGGAGGGAGAAGAGACGGCGCTCACACAGGGCGCGATGAGCGCTCTGGACGCGTAGACGCCGGAAAACGGCGGGGGCGGGAGGGCGGCCCGCCGCGCTGCTTTGGGTAAGAGAGCGCCCATAAATTATGACAGAATGGGCGCCAAGGGGGAATCACAGGCTCCCCCAACAGAAGGCCTTGGCTCTGCACTGAGTTGGACGTCCGCCATCTCCTTCTTACGTCCCCACCACCATCTTCCGCTCTTTCCACCATGGCCGGCCTCCGTATGAGTGTCGTGGTCAGCGCGACGGCTTTCCTGCTCGGTGCGTACCCCCAGACCGTCATGCGCGTGTTCGCGCGTGTCCAGGGTGCCGTATGCTGACGTTGCTTTCCTTCAAATTGCATCGCCACCACCCCCGCAAACCTGTCGCGAAAATGCTCATTCTGCAGGCCTGCTCTTCACCCACTGGATCGCGGACTCGCTCACGCTATGGAAGTCGCCCGAGGGGCAGACGGACCCTCGCCTCTGGACCTCCGCGACGTACTACGCCATCCTCATGCATGGCCCTCCGCAGCTCGCGTACGTGTACGCTGGCGTGACGCTCGTAGGGGCGACCACCATCCTCTGGAGCCTGCGCGACGGGCGCGCGGGCAACCTGATGTTCGACGGGGGCAGCATATGTGCGTATCGCGCCCCAACGCATCCCGCTCATCGCGCGCTAAAGTATTTTACCCCACAGTCCTGTACCTGACTGCGCTCGCGATGTACTTGTATTCCGTCCTCCCCAGTACGTCATCATGTGTGTTCAACCTGGCACACTTACTAAATGTACACCCGCCACAGACCTCTTCGCGAACTTCTCGACACTTCCCCTTCCATTTTCATCCGCAATCACCGCCGCGAAACTCCCCCCTTTCCCACCTACACTCCGCGAGCCAACGCTCGAGCTCGCGTCTTCCCATCTTGTCTGCAGCGTAGTCCTCACTGGGGTGCTCGCGCTCCAGGCGGGCCGTTGGTGGGCGGAGCAGGCAGATGTGGACGAGGATGACGGGCCGGACGGCGAGGACGGGGGCATGCGCGGCGAGCGCGACAACGACGAGGCCGCGCCGGAGACGGAGAAGCCCGCCGAGGAGCCACAGGGCGACTTGCGCAAGCGGGAGAAGGTGGCGGCGTGAATACGACCGTGACAGAGCCGTCCCTCCAGCACTGGCCTAGCCGCACAGGAGGATCCTTGGGCCAATCTCTCCGGGGAGTAAAAGTACTTACGACGATACGACCGCTGATGAAGAAGCCCCCCACGTCTCGCGGAGTAGATGGGCACGACGACGGGCACGGGAGGCGTGCGTCTTGTGTCTGCGGATCTTGATCATATAGCATATCGGACTGCTTGCTATCTCTTGGACGTCGCTATATTGTACAGAGTCTTCCCTCGCTGTCGAATTACACGCTCCATTTATCGTCTGTTGCGGTTGCTGCTACACCACCCGGGGTTCGTGACTTAGCTGTAGTCGTGAGTTGCCGCAGTACATAGTACTTGCCGCAGCGCGAAACCTAAAATCGTGATTCAGCGCGGCACAGGCTGAGAGTGTTTCTCCTACATGCACGCATCGTTGATGCATATCATCCGCGCCGCACCGTAAGCATCCCGAATACGTGGATAGATTAAGTAGTCCGTATGACCCGGGATTGCTCACCTGCGCAATGCACGGCTTAAGCGTCCAAGTTGCGTATCAGCGGTCAGAATCTCCTCGGACCTCCATTCCCTACAACTGACATGTCCGGTCTGTCTCCAGGAGCAGAAATCAAAGTACTACACCGTGGCAAACGTCCATACGCACATGTGCCCCTCGAGGGCATGTTACTTTTTGGGCACATAACGAGCGCCTGTTCACTATCACACAGCCGGGCAGTGCCAGCACGACAGCATCCGTTCCACCTCGCTCGGTGCTACTGAAGGCCCGGAAATGAAAGAATGCCGTGCAGCGTGCCCACGGTTTCCATGCCAGCCTGAATGTAGTGAACGCAGTAGGACGTGTGCAAAATATTCATCGCGGTTCTCCTTGGGGCCGGTCACCACGGAGTCTGTACTCAAGAAATCCGAGTCGGGCTTCGAGCCTCGTAAACGCGAACAAATCAACATATGAACATATCAGACGTGAAAGAATTGGATCCCTCGTATAATCGAATACAACACGGTAGCTCGGCAGGAATCGGGAATAGGAGCCGTCTAAGGATGTCCATACGGTACGCGTGTATACATACGATTACGAGTCTCCAGACACACGAACGTCCTCAAGAGAACGATACATCATAGTACTGGTACATACGGTATGCGATGCGAGACAGAAACGGGCCCGAGGGGGCGCGCACTCCAGCGCACGCTGTCGGGTATACATACATACATACATAGGCATATCGGAGGAAGTATAAGTTCGGGAGCCGGAGGGAGGGGGACGGAACATGACGAGAAGGGCGGGACAGATCGAGTAGATAGATAGAGACGTGGTGGTGGAGTGTGAGGATTTACGGCTTCTTGGCCTGTATCATGATATGTAAGTCCAAGGGGTAGATTTTTAGTGCTGCCATGGACGTACCTTGGTCGAGCGCGTAGTGGTCTTCGTTGCGCGAGTGGCAGTCTTCTTGCTCGCGGGTGCCTTGCCAGTGACGGACTGCATATATCACACTTAGCACACGGTCTCAATTCGTTCCATCCAAACGAACCTTCTTGACAGAGTCCCTCTTGCTGGCTGTCGAAGTCTTCTTCGCAGGAGCCGCGACTTTCTTAGCAGGAGCCTTCTTAACAGGCGCAGCCTTCTTCGCGGGAGCAGCCTTAGCCTTGGGCGCTGCTGCGGCCTTGGGCTTGGGGGCAGCCTTTGCCGGCACAGCCCTCTTAGACGCAACAGCCTTGGGCTTTGCAGCGGCAGCCTTCGCGGCAACAGGCTTCTTCGCGGTCGCAGCCTTCTTCGGAGCAGCCGCCTTAGCAGTAGTAGTGCTCTTGGCCGGAGCCTTAGCCTTCGGAGCGGCTTTGGCGGGCTTTGTGTCGGGCTTGTTCTGACATGTCAGTTACTACCGGCACCGCACAGCCTCATAACCTCGTGTTTTGTCTTACCTCTTTGGTAGCAGAGGGTTCAGCGGGTCGCTGGTTCTTAGGCGGGAGCTTCACGCGCCCGGAGGGACCTAAGCGAGAGGTCATTACAAAAGGAAGGCATTTCCTTTGACCGCGGGAAACCTACCCTTCGGCAAAACGAAGTGGCCTTTCTCAGCCCCAGTCGTAATGGCCCTGCTTAGCTGGGTGGTCTGCGCTGCACCGAATTCAAGCTTGTACGTGTCCTCGACGAACCTACGCAGAGCATACAGTAAGCACAGCGCAGGGGGAAAGCGGGAGGGAGACCGACTTCTTGATCTGGGGTCGTGAGACGCCTTGGCGGGCATCCTCGGGGTGACCAGCAATGCACTCCTATAATTTAGGCAAAAACGAACTGTCAGCCGCGCTGTTCTGTACACATATAGTGGAGTCCAAGGTCTAGGGAGTGTGCCCGAAGCACTGCGCGCCGGATGCGCAAAGGCGCGGGGCATGACGGAGATAAGTGGCGCGGCGCGGCGGGCATGCCCTGCACCCTGCCCCTTTCGGTCGGCAGCGTCGACGATGCCCGCCGCGCGGCGGCGCGCGGTCAGAATGCAGCGGGAATGGTCGCTCTGTGCCCTGCAGGAGTGAGTAAACCAACCTTGATCATATCGACCCAGGGCGGGTGAGCTGCGGGGGCCCGGGGAGCCGATTTCTTGCTGGCGGCCGATTTGGCGGCAGGGGCTTTCTTCGCTGCAGACATTGCGCGGAGCTGTGTCGAAAACTAATTAAGTGTGTTTGGGAGACGTGTGGGTAGCGCTCTGAGGCGGGGGATGCGGACGGTGCGGGGCGTGTGGAAGGGGGGCGCGGGATGGTGGTGGTACGGGATGAAGAGAGGTCGTTCAGACTCCGAGGCGCGTCCAACCATTCAACAAACTGTAATCCTGTGTCACGTGAGACGCTATCTCAGGAACACGACAATATGCCTTTGCCAGCAGCTCCTATGGGTCCTAAAGGGTGTGAATAGTGAGAGCGCGACCCGGGCGGGCTGTTCGCGCGACGTGCAGGGCGTATATCGAGGTAGGCAGTCAGAAACGAGATGTTTGCGGGTTGCCACGGTTAGAAGCAGCGTACCGACTCAACGTATGGTTCAAATTTTCTGATTCATGTGCGCAGAGTTAGAATGCGGGGTAATGTATTCCTCACAGCTGTTTGCATGGTAATTGCGCGTGTTGTGGTGTTAAAACAAATGAAGAAGCGGACGGTCCCCGCCAGGCGACGTTCCACAGTGATGTCCATATATGGACGCGTCTCGCGCCGAATCTCGCGGCGGATCTGATGATCGAGGCACATGACGCGTGGTGACCCAGCTGGGACCTCCGCTCTTCTCCGCCGACCTCACCCAGCGAGACTCCCGCCCTCCAGCCTGTTGCGAACATCGACATGAGCAACCCGCAGGCTCTCCTCGCTTCTGCTCGCTCAGCGTACCGCTCAGCGTTGCGGGCTTCAGCATCCACATTTCAGGGTGACGCCGTCGTGCGGAATGGTGAGCGTGTTCTCTGCGTGCTTGCCATGTCAGTCGTGTTTACCACGTTGCTTCAGCATTCCGCTCAAAGATTCGTGGCGAGGTCCTGCCGTACAACCCTCAAATAGACGCAAAACAGTTTGAGGAGAAGGTCACGCTGGTCAGGGAGATCGCTGACGTCCTCCGGAAGAATGTCGTGCAGGCCCGGAAGATAGAGGAGGCGCAGACCGCAGAAGAGAAGGAGCTGTGGGGTGCGTTGCCATGTTTCTTTAGCGAAGGTTTGTCCAAGGCTAACTTCTTAACAGAGTTGAACATCCGTAAGGATACCGAGCTTGGGTCCAACGACTCGATCAAGACGGCCAAGACTCAGTCCAGTAGAAGTGCGCGGAGGCAGGATGGTCCGGTCAAGTAAGTCGGCAAGTGCCCGCAGCCTTCATTTCAGTTGACAGATCTGAACAGGTGTTGTCAATCATGACCAGCCCCGACGAGGCATCACAGCGTGAATCCACACCGGCCGTGCCGCGTTACTACTCCCAGCTAAAGAAGGCCCACAAGGAACGTGTCGTGCCGGAGCTAAAGGAGGCAGACCTTGAGGAGTCTTTTGTCAGAGGTGCTCGGTACTCAACATCTGTATCTTATGTCTTGTTAATGCGAACAATAATTGGGAACAGGAAGTGGACCTGGTGGACAGTCGGTGAACAAGACGGAAAACAACGTCCAACTGTTACATAAACCGACCGGTCTTCGAGTTGCATGTCAGGAGACGCGTTCTCTACAGCAGAACAGAAAAATAGCACGGAAGATATTGTTGGGCAAGGTGAGTCTCATGTTCTAGCACTCAATGGGCTATGCTGATAAACATTCACCCAGCTTGACGCGCTGTACAATCCAGGGTTGTCGAAGCAGGAGTTGTTAAAAGCTAAGCAACACGAGCGTGACCGACGCAGGAAGAAGAAAGCGAAGAAGAGGCAGAAAGAGAGGGAATCTGAGGCTGAGGCTGGAGCTGAAGCTACTGAGATGCGAGAACAATGATGACCTGCAGTGCGAGCCTTGGCACCAGCATGTACGTATGTTCGCCTCTTGCTACAGGCTACGTATACGTATGATACGTCCTGGTTACCGGGGGCGTTGCGCGGGGACATATACCGCAATGTGCGCGTGGCCGTCTGGTGGGAAGCGTCGACGTCGACGTAGAACGTCTAATATTTGCTCAATGCAGATCAGATTTCCATAGTTCTTGAGTTCTCTGACTGCACTTGTCAGGGCTAAAGGCATGATATAGACTTTAGCATTATAGCAGGAACTCGGGTAAGATTGCTATAAGCCATGCTACTTACTGCTACTAACTACTCGGCGCCGATCAAACTCGGCATGTTCCGGGCCCATTGCTCGACGACACGGCCGCGCCATCCACCACGCCCTTTACACGACGACGAGCACATCTTTCGCAACGGATCCTTTCTCAGATAACTAGGCTCTCAATCCACCACATTAAATACCGCTAACCATGGCATCCGGCGGGTTACACTCGCTTGCGACTATCATCAAGAGGTACGTCTCCGGGACGCGTACCGCATTCAGGTATCCTAAACACCCCCGTGCTGCAGACTCGAGGCTACCACCTCGCGGCTCGAAGATCTTGCATCTCTGGCGACATCGTATCTGCCACCCACCGCTCAAGGCGCTGCTGGCACCTCTTCGAACTCGTCTGCGAACGCGGAGCCGACCCCCGTTCCCCCGCCCGCCCCTCATGCACCCGCGCCCGCAGCCCCAGCACCCATTATCCCTACGGAGACCCCGGAAAGCGTGGTCGCGTACGATGAGCAGATTATTGAAGGGAAGGTGAAGCCGTGGGTCGAGCTCACAAAGAGCTTCGCGGTCGCCTCCGTGATAGACCAGGTGCGTATCACTGTAATCGATCGCCGAGGTGTGTCACGTTGACGGGTTGCTGGTCCGCAGGCTCTCTTGGTGGAGCAGGAGTTCAAGGACCTGCGCGAGCTGCTGCTGATCGCGGCAATATGCAAGAAGCCGGAGCAGGCGGAATTCGAGAAGCTCCTGGCTCCGCTGCTGAAGGACATTGAGGGGATCTCGCGCGCGAATGAGGTCGGCCGGAAGGACAGGGACTGGGTTAGCCATTTCTCGACCGTGTCCACGGCTGCGCCGTGCGTGGGCTGGGTCACCATCGTAAGCTGTCCTCCCCCAAATGCTTTGTGCGCCGTCCTTACACGCGGCGCTGTAGTCCCCGAAACCCGCGCCTTACGT
This sequence comes from Trametes versicolor FP-101664 SS1, assembly GCF_000271585.1. Lineage (NCBI taxonomy): Eukaryota > Fungi > Basidiomycota > Agaricomycetes > Polyporales > Polyporaceae > Trametes > Trametes versicolor. Next base: position 2,492,825 of record NW_007360324.1, read on the forward strand.
GGCCGACCACAAAGAGTCGGCGGAGTTCTACTCTAACCGCGTCATCAAAGAATGGAGGGAGAAGTGAGCATGTCGTGACTGCTAACTAAACTTTTACCTAACGCTTCTCGCAGAGACCCTAAACATGTCGAGTGGGCGAGGGGATACATTGCGATCATTGAAGCGTTGCGCAAGTATGTCATGGAATACCACACCACAGGTCTCGCATGGAACTTCAAGGTGATTCGCAACGAGCATTTAGTACGCGACATCCAGCTCATTCACCGTAGGGTGCTACTCTAGAGCAATACAAGGCCGCATCCTCGGGAACCGCTGCGCCGACAGGTGGCGCGCCTCCCCCGCCGCCTCCACCGCCTCCACCCGTCGCCCCGCCGCCGCCTGCTGCTGCTCCTGGCGCCGCGCCTGCATCTGTCGGTATCGGCGCGGTGTTTAGCGAGCTCAACCGCGGAGAGGATGTCACGAAGGGCCTGCGCAAGGTCGACAAGAGCGAGATGACACATAAGAACCCCGCACTCAGAGCGAGCAGCGTTGTACCCGCTACCGCGCCTTCCGCCGCATGTAAGTCGGAGACTCCGCTTCTCGCTAACGGCAGTGTCTGATACTCGCACAGCACTCGCAAAGAAGCCTACGAAGCCTAGTAAGCCGCAAGCCCTTATGGGTAAGAAGCCTGCCAAGTTTGTGCTCGAGGGCAACAAATGGGCAATTGTGAGTTCCGTATATTCCGTAAAGAAACTATCTGTAACGCGGGATGAAACAGGAATACCAAGAGAACCAGTCGGCACTGACCCTCGACAACGTTGAGCTCAGCCAAACGGTGAACTTGTACGGCTGCAAGAACACGACTGTCATTGTCAAGGGCAAGTGTAACGCGGTCACCATCAGTGAGTCCACATGTGTCAACGGAGATGCTCATGCTCACGATGCTATTTTAGTCAACTGCACCAAGACAAGCGTGCTAGTGGACTCGGTTATCTCGTCTATCTCGGTGACAAACTCGCCCTCCTTCGCGCTGCAAATTACCGGCAAGGCGCCGACAATCCAGCTGGACTCGACGGACTCTGGCCAAATCTACCTGTCGAAGGACTGTCTGGAAGCGGAGATCACGACCGCGAAGTGCAGCAGCATCAACATCAGCTTGCCTGTCGAGGGCGAGGAGGACGGCGTGTTCAACGAGCACCCGATCCCAGAGATGTTCAGGACGGTTATTGTCGACGGCAAACTTGTAACGTCGACGGTGGAGCATTCAGGGTAGGCGGGATGATTGCAGAGTGTCGCTTCAGCGCTGCGGTGAATTTTAGGGGACTGGATGCATCCGATATTCGATATACCTGTCAGGCTGGAACTCTACGGTACTACACAACCAAGTATAAATTTTGTGCTTCTGCCCTCAGTTCATTCGTTGTGCTTGTGCACTGTTTTATATATAGCCTCAAGAACTGAATATGCAGGCTTAACCGAGACCTGTGACGGAATTGGATGTCGAGGACTTTGAGGCGTTCGGGATGGGTACTTGGCGGTTACCGGGGAAATTGATGCAGTGAGCCGACGCGCCTACGTCCATCAGCGCTAGCTGCGCGCGAACTTCAGACAGTCACCGTTCTGAGTCTTCGGTCCGCCTTGTCTCTTCCGTCTACCTCCGCGTCGTCCATCGCCTCCTCAGCTTCCTCCTGTCTCTCTCGCTCCCGGTCTCGGCGTCGGCAGCCAAGCACCTTTACAGACTAGGACAGGATAACACATGGATAACCCGGGGTGGCACGCACGCCATCGGGCACAAAAGGCAAGTCTTGTCGGTCGCGCGCGCGGGCGCGCCCACTCTCCCGGAACCTGACCGCCACACTTTCGTCCAGGACGAGGCGCGATGGAGTGCGCCGTTCAGAGGACCCGACGGCAGGTTCCAGCCTGTGGAGGAAATTGGCCCGATGGCGGAGCCCTTCGTCGGAGGCTTCAACGTCCCACCTCCCTCGCCGAACCCGTCCATCGCACCCCCGCCGCCCCCGCCGAAGGACCCGTCGTGGCTCAAGCCCGGCGTGCGCATACCCAGTGGGGCGAATGCGAGCTGGTCCGAGATCTCGCGCACTGAATCGACTGCGTCAGGCGCGCCCAACTCGCTGAACTCCATGTTCGCGAACATGAGCGCGGTCGAACGCTCGAACAACCTCCGCGTCGCGCGCATGAACCCGTACCTGCAGTTCATGGCGGGCCCGCTGCTGCGCTACGACACCGTGGACGAGCGCGGCGTCTGGCGCGGCGCGGCGATGATTGTGAGTAAGTACCGCGTGCCGTTCTTCTCGACCGGTGCCGATCGGATGCTGAGCTGTGCGTCTCGCCCGCGACAGCTGCGGATGCTGGGTCCGTGTACGAGCCGCTTCCGACGCTGACCTACCACTGGGACCCGAGCCGTGAAGTCGGGAACCTCAAGCGTCACGTCTCCAGCCGCACCCACGGCAAGTCGTTCGACCTCGCGCCGCATCCCGCAGATCCCTTGTCCAATGTCCATCCTGCGTCTCCCACGCGCTCCCACGAAAACGGCGAATATGCGGCGCCCGATCCTGAACAGCGCAGCGTCGCGGGGCAGGAGCTGTATGTATACTACGGCAACGGCGGGTGCGTCCTTCTGGCTGGGCTGTTCCGGACTCGACCGGTGCTGATGTCCTGCAGCACGTTCACCTTCTGGCGCTTCATGATTGAGATACCCCTTGCTTCACACGAGATGAAGATCAACTATACCATCAATAATGGCCTCGAGCTGAGCTTTCATGTGCCGGGCCGTAATCAAAATATGCGGTGGGCCGCTTATTCGGTAAGTGTACTCTGCGTTTACTGTGTGCAATGTTGCTTAACCTAGCATAGTGCAACGGGTTTAGTTCAGGAGTGAACTCGGACGACTTCCGCGGGCCAGGGTTCAAGAGCGGGTACGACCCGGTCTGGATGGACCTGCTCGCGCACCACGCGGAAGCGCCGTTTCACGCACTTGTTGGCGGCGGTGATCAGCTCTACTGCGACAGCATCATCCGTGAGCCAGAACTGCAAGACTGGGTGACCCAGACGAAGCCTGAAGCCAAGCGCAACTACCCACTGACGGAGGAAATGCGCCTGGCGATCGACCGGTTCTACTTCAACCACTACTGTCAGTCGTTCCGAAGCGGCGCGTTCGCTCGCGCCAACAGTACGATGTGCGCCTTTCTCCAGTCATGCGACATACTCTGATGTACTTGCGTGCTGATGCTTACTGTGCAGACCGATGCTGAATATGTTGGGTGCGCACGACCCTTGACTGGCTTTTCGAATTGCACTGACATTCCCGCTGTCACAGATGATCACGGTAAGCCCAGTTATGTGGTAAGAGAACGACGCAGACCTCACGCCTCTTACGTGTAGACCTGGTAAGCGCGACTCGCCGCTATGTACTGCAGGAAGCGTACGGACTGACATGTCCGACCCTGAAAAGATCGACGGTTTTGGCAGCTGTAGGCGATTTGATAACTTGTATCTAACTACGCTCACGAGTGCTTGTCTGCAGATCCGGACGAGTTGATGAAGTCGCAGGTGTTTGGAACGTAAGTTTAGACACAGACATCCCAGCTTTTTGTGCTGACCTATCTCGGACGCTGGGCGCGCTACAACGACATCCCTCCTTTCGTACATGCTAGGATCGGCGCGCGAGGTTACTTCTTCTTCCTGCTCTTCCAGTGTTTCATCAACGGTGAGATCTTGTCCCGTTAGCTGCTTGAAAACGTCGTGACGAACGCGCGTTAACCATGTGCCTAGTCGAGGTTGACGGCATCGACGATCTACACCATCCGTTCAAGTCGCTAATCATCGGTGGTCACGGTCCATATGTGCCGTTCCCCTCCCACTCGTTCCTCTCATGGATGGGGCCTCAAGTACACATACTGCTTCTAGACTGTCGGTAAGTGTGCTATGATACTGACGCGGCGGCGTGTGCCCGAATGACGGATTGGGACAGGGCTGAGCGCAAGCTGGATCAAGTCTGTAGTAAAGCGGAGTACGAAGCCGTATTTACTCGCATGCGCTCTGTGCCGCGCACTGTCGAGCATATGGTCGTACAGATGGGTATGGTACCATCTTGCATCTCTTCACGTCTGTATGCTGACAATCAGCATTGCAGGTATTCCGATAGCGTACCCCCGCATGGTCTTCCTGGAGAGCGCGTTGGACTCAAAGCTCAATCCCTTGGTTGCGCTGGGACGAAATGGGTCGATGGGTCTTTCGGGCTTCGTCAACAAGTTTAACGCGGATGCTGAGCTGCTCGACGACCTTGTAAGCACTTGAGTCCTACGCGTACTTGAAAGCTTGTGTGCTCATTCTTCACAGAACGATCACTGGACAGCGAAACTTCACAAGGTGCGCCTATACTTTGGCTGCAAAACAAGAGCATAGACCCACTCTTCCTTGTCGCATAACAGAAAGAGCGCAACTGGCTCATCCAGGAGCTCCAGACGTATGCGCTGGATAGGCACTCGCGCGTTAGCTTCGTATCCGGCGACGTTCATTGTGCCGCCGTGGGTATATTCAAGACCTGGGTAAAAGAGAAGAAAAAGGCCCCGGTGCTGCCTGCACTGGACCATCGCTACATGGTCAACGTCACCACTAGTGAGCCCTATTGCATTACCACTGATGCTACAATGCTTATTCCTATCGTATTATACCAGGTGCTATCGTGAACACGCCGTAAGTGATATCGCAGGCCCTTGTACATCCCTTTTTAAAGTTGGCTTCAGACCGCCGAACGGCGTCATCACTATGGTATCTGCGCTTTCTTCGAAGACTCACCGCACGTTACATCACGCCGATACGGACGAGACCATGGTGAGTCTACCAGAAGACTATAGGGTGGTTTGGATGCTGATGAATTGTGTCGGTGTAGCTCCCCATCTTCGAAAAGGACACCGATGGAAGCCAGCCCAAGAGCAAGTACATCATGGGCCGCCGAAATTGGTGCAGCGTCAAGTTCGACAACAGCTCAGGAGACCTCATATGGGACATCCGGATTGAGATCCGGAAAGGTTATGGTCAAACCACTGGGTGAGTGTTCTCTCTCGCCATCGTGCGCATAACTTCCTTGACATGCGTGCCTCAGCTACACCGTTCGTTCTCCGCCACCGCGTTGGCACAGATCTTAAGTCGCCTTCGTCTTCGCCCTCGCCGTCATCATCGACACCCCCACCCTCGTTCTTCTTTCACGTTACCGTATCATTATGCACCGACGTCGCTCGTTAGTCCTATTGCTCTCTCCCGCATTCTAATCCCGAGCCTGGGTAATTGCCGCGGCCAGCTCATCTCTAGCTCATCTTCCGCACTTAACTCTATACCCCCACTGTATCTATTATCCGCACAAGCTTTCGTGTAATATGCAGTCCTAGCTTGGTTGCTCGCCTCATGCTATGTCCGGGTGCTGCGTACTACGATATAGCGTCTTCAATAAACTCCCGCGTTTCCGCATCGTCCATCCCGATGTCCCCATCTGTCTCTACACCGCCGTCATGGCCTAGAAGGTCGGCGTCCTCGTAGTCCGTGTTGTACGCGCTGGTATCGTTATACCCTGCCAAGCCGGCCAGTTGCGCATCGATGCTAGACGCGACCGTGGGCGCAGGCGACGGTATCCGCTCGCTCCCCTCGCGCATGTCCGGGGTCGCAGCGTCAACGATGGGTGTGTCCGCGCTGGGGATGAGCATCGGCCCGCCATAGTCGAACGCGACGGGGTCGTTGCGGAGGTACATCGAGGACGAGGGCCACTCCGACGAGAGCTTGCTTTTTTTGGGCGCGGCATCGCCGTCGTGGTGCTGCGCGATTTTACGCTCGCGGCGGGCGGCGGCTTGTGCCCTGCGCTTCGCGTTGCGCAGCTCTTTCTTCTCTTGGTGAACGTGCTCGTCTTCGACTTCCGGCTGAGAAACACAGTCAACATGCAACTAGAGGATCTAGAGTGGGAGGATGAGCTAACCTTGTGCGTTTTCCGCGCCTCCTTCTCCTCGGTCTCGTCCAACGCCCACTGTTCGGACATGTACTCGCTATACCGTTCGCACATAGGTCGCCAAGTCGGCTTGATATCTGGCCTAGGCTTAATATCGACCTCGCCCGGGTTCGCGACGACAGCATCGATATCCGGAGGTGGGGGGATGTCGAAGTTTGGGCCTGGATTTATGTGCACCTGTGCGCCGTTGAACAGGGAGATGATGGGGTAGTACCCGAGGGTGCCGTCGTCGAACGGGTTCTCCTTGTGTTCGCGCAGCCCCTCCTTGTTCGCGCGTTTCTTCTGCTCGGCTTTATTTGGCGGGGTGCGCAGAGGGAGGTAGTCGTAGAGGTCCTGGAACGCGATGCCCTGGCACTCCCCGTTGACGAAAAATGCAATGTACGACTCCGGCCCCAGCGTCGGCACCGGGCGCATAGGCGTGGTCTCGGGCGCGATGCCCTTCCCGCGCGCCGTCGACGGGAGGTTCTTCACCGTCGCGGACTTCTTCGTAGAGGATGAAGGGAGGGAAGTCGCGTTCGTAGCCTTCGCGCGGTCGCTCGCGTCCATGAGCGCGACCATCTCCTTCGCCTGCGCGTACTCGAGCGACTCGAAGTACTCTTGGCCCTTGAACTCGATGGCGATGCGCTCGCGCCGGACGTGCGCGGGGTCATACGGGTCGCGCCGCTCTGGTTTCCGACGCGGCGGTAGGCAGATGTACATCCCCACGACGTCCCCTGTCCGGAATGGCCGCCCGTATGGACGTGGACGCGACAGGTGCACCTTCTCGCCGGTCTTGTCGCGCACCGCATAGCTGTACCCGTCATAGCCCGCTGGCGCGTTCAGCGCAGCCTCGCGGCGCGCCCACCCGAGGCGGACGTGACTACCCTCTGCGCGCTTTAGCCCCGGCGGCTTGTCCCCCGCGCCAATCTCGACCTTCACCTCCATGTACCACCGACCCTCGCGAACGGGCGCGTTACAGCGCGCGCTCCGGAAGCCCTTCTCGCCCTGCAACCCTAACCCATCCTGCGTGACCTTGATGAATGGACTCCGGTCTTCCCATGACACTCGAAAATTGGTTGGGTGGGACTCAATAGTGCGGAAAGGCAGGGTAGATTCGGGCGGTGTGAGTCCAGCGGGGGTATAGCGGAAGTTGAGACGGTTGAAGCAAAGCGGCTCCGTTGTATAAAACTCGGAATTGTGCCCGACTGGGACAAATCCGGGGTGTCTCGAGATGCTAAGTCGTGGTCGGGATGCTAGGTCGGCGTGTCGCGAACTGAGCACAAGGTTTTCTGGCCCTGGGGTAGCACCTGGGTCTGAGGGGGCTGGCGACGATGCTGCGGTGTGTACGAGTACAGCATGCTTGCGTTTCCGGGGGTTTTGGTGTGGGATTGGAGGAGTCGAGACGGGAGGAGTTGATGCTTCGCGGGAAACGGTGAGGACCTCCATGGGGAGCCTTGTCAAACCGCCTGTTGGCTTGACCTCTTTTAAATGCAGAGCCACACTCACAATGAGATGATATGCCGAGGAAGTGTGGCCCCACCGAAACAGGTAGAACAAGACCTAGCAGCACAAGAGAAGTCGTCCGAGTCGTCAAAATTGCACCAATTTGCACTGGAAACCTGGAGAATGTGCGGCAGAGAGATATTCTAGTGTGAGATTTCGGGTCGAGTAGACGCGCAGAGAGAGAATAATGTACAACAGGCGGGGGGGAGGAGGAGGAAGAGAAGGAGGAGCAGACAGGTGGATCGGTTGGCAGGACGAGCGAATAGACGCCGCACATTGATTCGGGCGACGGGCCGGCATCTTGCGCGCATATAGTACCTGTTTGGATCTCTCTCGTTCACTCACTCCAACTCTCATCTTGAGCCACTCGAGTCAGACACTGTCTCTTGTCTACGAAATGACGGCTTTGCGGTATATACAACATGCTGTCTATCTTGATGAGGAATAACTGACGGTCAATCAGACGAATCCAAAAGGTGCCTTGACACACCAGCGTCCTGCACTGGGGTGCTAACCATCGCTTGGGCTAGGAACTGAAAGATCTCACGAACAATCCGATCGAGGTGCGTAGAGGAATGCTTAATGAAGAGGTTGTTCTGACCTTGCCATAGGGGCTGACGGTTGAGCCGCTGGAGGAGAACCTGTTTGAGTGGAAATGCGCGATCAAGGCTGCGGTACGTTTCAATGCTGGCGGCCGGTTCATGTCATCGACCACGCTGATTCCGACCTCACTTCAGTCTGATAGCCCTTACAAGGGCGGGACGTTCCACTTCAACCTCAGTCTACCGGAGAACTTTCCCTTCAAGGCGCCCTCCGTATGTCCTAGTTCGTGTACCTTCACCAGGCATAGGCTTACCCGCACATCTGGGTGGCTAGGTAACGTTCACCACAAAGATATATCACCCTGGCATCAATGAGGAGGGCCATATCTGCGTGCCTGTACTTCGTGATCAGGTCTGTCAAGGGTGCTCACAATCACGTTATTATCTGGCTAACCTGCTTCTGTAGTGGAAACCCACCGTGACACTCTCGTCTGGTACGCGTCGGATCGCTGTATATCGCGAGCACGGCTGACGGCCATGTCAGTGTTGCATACCATTCAGGACAAGCTGAACAACCCGAGCGCAGACGACCCGTTTGAGCCTGATATTGCTGCGGTCAGTCATGTGCGATGTCAATCGATGGCCCTTGCCTCAATTTCTACCGTTGAATCGCAGCTCTTGAAGAACGACGAGGCGAAGTTCCTCGCGACGGCGCGGGAGTGGACCAAGAAGTGCGTTCTTATACTCTGTATCCCATTTTGTGTCTCCGACCATTGCTCTCCTATAGATACGCCTCACAGTAGAGCATGTATCGACGGAGAAACACGACTTTGTATCATAGCCAATGTACTTTTGAAGACGAGGACCCAATTGAAGCATGCGCAGCCCTCCTGGAATTCTCACGGTGTGTATACCACGCTACTGGAGCACGTCGGAAGAACACTCTGCGTACACCGCTCCTACGCGCCTAGTAGAGCGGTAGTAAACGGTATGTACACATGCCCGTATACCTTCGCGCGCGTCAGCTCCGGTCATATCGGGTCATCATCAATCGTGTGAGTGTTGTCAATGCATGAGAAGGTTTGGAGCTCCTCGCTGACAGATGTGCATCGCAGTTGATCTTCGGGCAATGGCAGTACGGTGGACCGCAGAGACCGCAGGGATTCTTTTCTGTGTCGTCCAATGAGAACGATACTCGGGTCAGTCTTCGGTACCACCATATGCTTGTCGATAGTAACTAGGTGAAGTCGTGTTCTCATGGGTGACGTATGACCGCGCTGCGATATGATGCTCGCCAGAGGCAACACGCGACGACTATAGAGGTATGTGGATGTCTCTGGTGTAGGATCTCAGTTCTGTATATGACATTGAGCTAACAGTGTTGGTCCTCAGATGTCAGATATGGCGCGAGACTGGCCGTGTTCCACCACTGGTAGGCTGGATTTCTGTCAGACGTCGCTATCACCGGCCTGCGCATCGAGGCGCGGTGTTTCTTAGGCGACTGGCGCGCACCATCGAGCGTTCGCGGTCGCGGTAGAAGGTAACCAAGAATAGACCAACGGATCTATGCGATGTCTACCGTTGACTGACGTCTACTATGAAGTTCCACTGTTACGTTCGCAGCCTGTGAGTAAACCGGACACAAGGAACGCCCTCGAGGGTATATAGCGCGACTCGCTTCGCAGCGGTCGTCAGCTTCTCTTTTGCTGGGCTTTGACAGTCTCCCTACTCCCTCTCTTCGTATTCTTTCGACACCGTGCCGGGCGCACTTTCTTTCCCTTCCACTCTTTCCGCTACACCTCTCGTTCAGCTCACCCTCAAGCCGTCAGCCAACATGCACGCCAAGATCTTCGCTACACTGCTGCTCTCTGTCCTCGCCGTCAACGCTCTTCCGGCGAAGCGGGATGGTTAGTCACTTCAATAATACTGCACGCATTTGTAGATACTGATCATCGTGATGCAAACTTGCAGACAACGCTTCTCGTAAGTGTACAATTGTCTCAGAAACCGCTCAGGGGTACTCATGCACATGTCCCGACCTGAAGTTTACCAAAGTCAAGGTAAAGATTAGCTCTGATGCATCTCCCAGTCATTGACAGCCCCCCTCTTCTTGTAGCGAAAGAGCTGCTTGACGTAGTCAACAGCGAGATTAGCGCGGCCGGACCCACCGCGTCCGCATACACTGCGTTCATCACCAGTACGCCTGTCCCTTTCACGCTTGATGAACAGTCCGTTTGAACACGCTTTCTGTTCGCAGCCATCGGGGGCCGACCTGTCGTCGAGATGTCGGAATCCGTGAGCGGCAAGGTCTGGGTGGCCATGACCTCGAGCACGGCGGCGGCGAGCGCGACAGCGCGTCCGGCCAACGACGCCGCCGCGGACCCGGCGAGCTCAGCAGGGAGCTCGACTGCATCTGACTCTCAGGCTTCATCGAGTGCTGCGTGTAAGTGCACGATGTACGGCGCGTGCTGCCGAAGTGCTCACATATCGGTTCGTGCTTCCAGCGACCAGCTCACAGGCGGCGTCGGCGACAGGGACAAAGTAAGTCCTGCATGATACTCCGAAGTGCGATTATGGCACTGACAGGGTTTGCTGGCATAGGAACGCTGCAGTGGGCGGGGTCTCCGTCTCAAGGCCGCTGCTCACAAGCATCGCGGGTGTACTCGGGGCTGTGGCCGCCGGCGCGCTCATGTTGTAGGGGATTGCGGTCTGTCGGTGTACGGTGTTCATGATAGGCATCGCCCTGTTGCGCGCAGGAGGGGAAAGCGTACGGCACTTCTCGGTATTCGAACATGCGTTGCACGCTGTCAGTCCCGGAAGCCTGCGGTCTTGAATATAGATGCGATAGATGGGGACACTGAAGCTCGGAACTTTATGTGGATGCTCCGAGTGGCTTGGTGAGGCTCTTTCCTGCTGTGCACAGTAGTGGCAGCTTGGTGGTCTTCGATGCCGATGAGGTCTCCTATCCCCTCCACCTCAAACATGTACCGATGCGTGAGTTCCGCCAACCTGCTTGTCAACATGTGGTTGCATCTCTGATGGAGACTGTTAATAGCCTTCAAAGCTATGTATCATGGTGCATCTTAGATATTTGGCCTCGCGTTGATGGCCGACGTGTAAGCTGTGGCTTTTAGACCTCCACCTGTTGACCGCAGGAACGCCGCGGTGCTGATATCTTCACACTGAGGAGCAAGCGGAGGGAGAACATCGCGCCCGCGAGGAACCTTGGTCGGAAACGCAATGTGATATGACGAGAAACGCATTTGATGTCCTCACACCAGCCTCACACGTGCTGTGCGAAGTCCAAGTCTACAGCGTATCGTCCCCGGATGGTTTCGTATCATCATTGTCCTCACGCACATTCTGCCTGCAGATAGCGCAAACAGTCACAGTACATGCACTAGTGCACATACCTGGTGCGAACCCACTTATACCGCTGAGGCTGCGATTGTTCCTAAACAACTAATCAATGGCTCTATCCGCAGGATGGGTGTGAGAGATTGAGGGAACGTGGACGTTCGGCGATAGAATCGTTGATCCCCCCGTGTTTAGCGACCTGTCATAGGGTGCCCGCAGCGATGGCTACAAGCGAACATCAACGTATCCCGGCACCGGGCAGGCATCCTTCGAGGGCGTCTCTGGACCGGATGGTATATATCTGTACGGGGCGGGGTGAGTGGGTTCCTCGTGGATTGATTCACCCCGGGCAGCTCACGCTTTTTACTTTCCTTTCGACTCTGAGAGTCGCCCGTACCTTCTTTACTTCGGCTTTTAATCTGTTCTCGACTCGCTATTTTCTTTGCCTTTCAGCTCTCGAGTTATTCCTCATTCTCCATTGCATTCGAATTTCGCCAAAATGTACTTCACGTCCTTTGTTACTCTGTTGATGCCCGTCCTTGCGGCGTACGCACTTCCTGCACCTTTCAAGCCTCGTGATGGTGAGTGTCTGTTTTGAGAGGCTCGCAAATTGGCATACTCGCGAACTTACTTCCTCTCTGAAAGGCCCAAGCCAGTCGCTGAACAGCACTAGCTCTCCTACCAGCACTACCAGTGGTGAGGCCGTATCATACGACTAGCCGTCAGTCCGAAATTGACGTCCAGTTGCTTAGGCACGGCTTCCGCGACCTCGGATCTCGCAGCCGGTACGTACCGCGTCACTTCGGATTGACACAAACTCGCTGACGTTCAACTCAAACAGTAAATTCAAGCCGAGGTCCGTTAGTCTAAGAGAGCATACTTAGCGTCCTAACTCACCAACGGAATCATTTCCATCCCTTCAGCGAGCTCTCTCCTCAAAGCGCTCCAGAACGAGATCAGCGCCGTCGACCCAAGTGGGACCGCGTACACCGCGTTCATCACAAGTGAGCCCGTTGCCCGCCGCGCTGTGTTTCCGGTCAATCTAACGAGCTCTGTAGCCGTCTCAAGTCGTCTTGCTGTCGAGATGTCGTCCATAGGTGGATCGGGTCAGGTCCAATTTGTGGCCGCAACGGCGACCCTCAGCACTCAGAGCCACGACGCGCCAACATTCACGGCTGCGCCAGCGTCGACTGGTAACCGGGCTAACGACGCGGCTTCGTCGCCGACTGGCTTGCCGAGTGTACCTACGGCGTTAGCGTCTAGTGGAGGACCCGAACGTGAGTCCAACGATGTCATGAGAGTTCAATGCTCTCGACAACTAACGACGATCTACATTCCCAGTCTCGAGTCTGTTGTCAGAGATAGGTACGGCTTTGCCAACGCTGAGCCACGTTCAAACCAGTCGGGCTGACTGTGGCTTTCATTTCTCAGCGAGCGCGGAACTGGCGGAGGTGACGAATGTCATCAACTCTGCCTCCAAGACGGCAGAATTGACCGCCTATATCACCGGTAAGCGCCCTGCATCCCCTCGCTGCGACTTAGAGCCGCGAGCTGACGGTACTCTCCCCGCTTTGAAGAAGTCTCTGGGACGCCGTACGTCGCGTTGTCGTCAATAAGCGGGCCTGCAATCACCCTCGCCGCGACGAGTGGCGCCCCGGATGCCTTCCCGACGAGCTTCGATGGGCTCGCGGTGACTGCCATTCCGTCGAAGTAAGTACTCTGCCGGTTTTTCCACTGAAATGCAGAGTGCTAATGGATGCGTGGCACACCAGAAATGCTGCGATGGGCCTCTCGGTCTCGAGGTCATTACTAGCAGGCGTTGTGGGTGCGCTCGGGGCTGTGGGCGCGGGGGCGATGATGATCTTGTGAAGGCGTTGTCAATACATTTGCTCCATGAACGTCTTCCGATCTTTACCTGGTTAAGATCTGTGCCCAGAGTGCTCCGTAGGCTCAACGTTCATTACTGGTTGCAAGTACAAAGCGGCGCGCCGCGTTCGCGATAACTGAAATACAACGATGTACCCCGTTGGCGCATGAGCCACTGATGGACATTGTGGCTCGTATCAAGAATACAACGTCCGCGCACGCTCCGTCGGTACTAGGCGCAGAAAACAATGTCGCGAGGAAACGTCTCGTGTACCTTACCTCCCGGTTTGTTACCGTAGAGACGCCTCGCTGCCACGAAAGTACAAGGGCGGAGACGCGCACAGAGTGATATAAAGAGTGTGTGATTTGCACCAATCATTCCTCAGACGTACAGCGGCGTCTCAGAGACCGTTCCAACCCCCTCCACACGTTCACGTTCACCTCGCACGACGCATCTCCAGCATCTCCAAGACCCCCCATCGCGTCACTCCAGGCCGCACAGACTCAGGCCCAAAGCGGTCACCTGCGCCGCGGCGCGCCCTGGCTAGAGGGTGCGCCGTGCTCGTAGGAATCGCTCGAAGGTCCGTGTTGCCTGATACCGTCCGCGAGAGGGATGCGCTGACGCTTCGACAGGTCCCGGGAGTGATGCGCTGGAGCTGCAGCGGGAGAAGACGCGGTCGATACACGTGGACAACGGGGTGCTGCGGGATCGTGCGGCGGCGGAATAGGAGGAGGGCGTCATCGTCGGCATTTGCACTTGGAGCGCCCGCCCTGCGCTGGAGGAAGCATTGGGTAGCAGGTAGGGCTTGGTCTGCCTTCTGCGACCTCCTTGTCAACGGTGGGGCGGTGTCCGCTGGGCGTAAAGGCGAGGGCACGAAGCATGGCAGCTCCGGATACTGGCAGTATCCTGGGTAGCTCCTGTTCCTAGAGGGAGTTGCGCGATGCGGTGTACTCCTTGCAAGCGGATGGCGGTGTACTCCTTGCAGGCGGATGGCGATGGTTTCTTCTTGGCTCTAACTGTGAAACCCAGCGGGTGAGTACGATCATCGTGTCCACTCGACGAGCCGCTACTTACATGGGAAACACCGACAGGCGCCGTAATACCGCACGGCCGTCAGAGGGGTATCACGGTAGTGCTTGAGACTGGTGCTGAGTTCTGTGGCACTCGCTGGCCATGTTGTGTAGGGTCGGTTGGTTTTTGGAATGAGCAACCTATCCCTCATAGCGAGGCTCTCTTATACTGTTCGTGTGTGCCACCGGGAGCCCGCCACGCTGTTGCGCATGGTCCCCGCTCAGTCAAAGCTCGCGATCGAGCGAACAGCATCCCTTCAGATATGCCGCCCCATGATGCTCGAGGCGCTGCGTGCGGTGTCTGACCGCGCGGATTCGCCCTTGGGTCTAAGCGGGACAGCGTGCCTCTGCGACGCTTGAGACAGACTGCACAAGCGCGCAGTCAGCACAGAATAAGACGAGGACCGCGTGTGCTCTCGGAACCTGGATATCTGTGAGACTTCAGTGATAACGGCGCACACAGGCGACTCACTGACGTCTACGCGCCCAGCGCCGTGGTATTTTGGCAGCAAGATGTGACCTGAATCAACGGATAGAGTTGTACGATGTCTGTACACTGGAGGCAGAGATGACACGAAGGGGCAGCGGATTCCGAGGAGTGAGCCACTGATCACACCCATCGACGCCTGCCGCGTCCTCCGGATCGGCGCACGCTCTTGGAGAATGATATTCACGATAGCGTTGTGCGCACCTTTGTATTTTTGAGAACGCTTGGAGTCCTTATGCTTCGAAGACGGTGCAAGGGGAAGCACGGTGTGAACCAGGCCTCGAGGCGAAGAGGCGGCGCTTCGCGCTGTCGACTCCTGGCGCAGCGTGCACTGGACCCTCGAGCACGACGTGCATGTACAAGAGGTCTGTGGTGAATGAAGCTGTGTTTGAGCACGCTAAGAAAGAGTTTTCCTTCAGGGGCTGATTGTAATACGCGCTGTGCACAATATCCCTGCGTGAGCTAGTTTCGTACATGCAAATATTCACTGATTACCGTACGCTCCGCGCTGTAAAAGACCGTAAAATTCTGGCAACTGTACGCCCCGCGCTGTAAAAACTCAGCGACAGTCATATGCACATGCGAATTTACCTTGTCAGTGTTCCATGGGCTTTTGAGTTCCCTACCTCTGCCAAAGTTATATGAGCTAGCTATAGGCGACCTAGTAGGCATCGATGCAGATATTGCTGTCATTACTTTTTTGGCCCAGTCATATGTTCGTGATGCTTAAGAGGCACTTTAGGGTATACTTTGGGGTTCTGGGCTGTACTTGTGGAGGAACTGAGGAAGAGCGTAGGAAAGCGTGTGTGTCACTGTGTGTGGTAGAAGGAAGCCGGACCCGGGCCCAACGCACGGGCACAGGCGCACGGGCGGCATCTTCCGTGGTTATACAGGCCTCCTGCTGCGGGCACCGTCCGCTCGCTCGAGGTGGCCTCAACAAAACCTCCATCCGCGTTTTCTGTCTAGCACCTCGAAGGTTCGAATCAGAATCAGAATAGGGGTAGTGTCCATTGACTGTATCGCTCTCTGAAGTTCGTTTTGTATACCATCTACGTAGTCGCCATTCGCCGTACCTGCGCACGCTGTGGCTTCCCATAGTAGATCGCCTGTCCCGAGTACAGTCTGTATAGCGGACATACCTGCTGTAGCCTGGCGCCTCGGGGCGGAAGGTATCTAATCACGGCTCGCTGTCACCTGTGTACGCTGCCAGCTCAAGTTCCAGTATCTTTGCATGCCCTGTTGACCGCAGGATAATGTGTATGTGCTGAATCCGAGTACATCTTGATATTCAATACATCTACCTGGAACCCGCGCGCGTCAGTGCTATGCATTTAGTTTGGCAGCAACCACTTCCGGACTCACTATGGGTTCGTATGATGCGTGCGTTGTGAGAGGTCTAAGGCGCCTGGGTCGAACCCCTTCGGGAACACTTGCCTGACGTTCACATTAATCCGTGTTGCACGCAGGTACTCCTCATAGATATCCCAGTCGTCCCCGCCCTCCATATGTGACGGAAGAGTTCCTTCCAGGATGCGAGGCACGCCTGAGATATCGTATCAGCTTCGCCGGCTCATAAGGGGGACAAGGGGGGGATGAATTGAACACACCGTGGTACGCTCGGCGACATGCCGGACCTGACATCACCACAACGTCACCCGAGCGTAACAGGATCGGAGTCGGGGGGTCGTCCCGTGTGAGGCCCCCGATGAGGAAGACCGCCGCACAACCGAGCCTACAGACGAAAACATCAGGTATAGGTAAGGATCAGTGGGCGAAGAGTACGCACGAGATAGACACCAGCGGTGAGGTCGCGGATATTTCTGAACGGTCGACATGAGCCATCAAGGTGTCCTGTAGGAGTGATCGCCTAGTTTAATGTATAAGCCCAACGGGCTGACGGGCTCGACCCACCTTGGTTTGGTAGAAGTTCACGATCCCCGCGTCGGGCTCTATGTTATGTATGTCAGTTTGAAATCCATGGCTGAGAGGGCAGGTCCTACCGTAAGTCTCCTTCCAGTCCATCCAGTCGGGTCCATCTTCGCCCCAACCGCTTCTGCCACGTCCTTCAGCTTGGCCCTCCGAGTCGCCAAACACACGCTCCCATGGTATGCTCTCCACCACACCCTTGCAGAGATCTCTGACGAGTGGAGAAATATCCCCAGGGCCGCGAGTAAAGTCGTACTGCTTAGTTCCCCAGTGGTAGTACCAACCAATATTCGCCCATCGTAGCCGCGGGACGAGACTAGAGATAGTGACAGGGCGAAGAGTCTGAGAGGGGGGTGCAGGAGGTTTCGGCGTAGAGGCAAGCTCCACATAATTTGCGGTGCTCGCAGGCTCGTTGGAGATGAGCTTGCGAGGCCCTGGAGTTTCTGTCCCGGTCGCTTGGTTAGAGAGAGTGTCCGTTCCTTGCGCGGTCGCGCGAGGGAACACCTCTGCATCATCGCCTTCCCCAGACCAGCTCTTCGCATACTGGTTCCATACACCCTCGTGTGGTAGCACGTAGTGAGTATCCAGGTTCGTCTCGTTCGGATGTTTTGCCTGTTCACACAGTGCCCAGCGAACCAGCCGACGCTGTTCGCTCGGGGCGATGAAAGCAGGCAGAAAAATCAGGCCTAATATATTGTGGGCACACACCATGAATATGCGCTCGTTGCACCGACCATACAGTGGATCGCGCACCAGGAGTGCCCGGGAACGTATACCCTATCCCCGTGCGCCCATTTCTGAGCGGGATCTCCGTGCACTGCACAGCGTCAGCGCATCCGTGCCATTTGCCCCGCGCGATCTCCTCGGCACGCGTCGGGTCTGCCGCCGCGAGGTCGAGGACGTCGGAAAGATCGGGCGGAGGGAAGCGCGCCTTGTACCGTTTTTCGGCCGCACGGAAAGGCGTCCATTCGGCATCGACCTGCTCAGGCCTGTTCCGGGTCGACTTGAAATGTTTTCGCCGCGCCTTTTTGTACGCGGCACTGGTGGGGTCGTGTATATCGCCGGGGGAGGTTGTTCGCGGACTGGTCGTCGCAGTCATGGTCGAGTAGAAGGAAGATGCTCGCGAAATGCGCCGGGCGCGGGGAGAGGCCGCGGGTACAAACATGAGCAAACAGCGCGCGCGATGGGGTTTTCCAGGCAGCGTTGCCGGCGCGGTGCGTCATCTTTCTCCCTCATCCACTCACTCCGGTCTTAATTGGCAGCGAGCACTGGCAGGCAACACATAGCACCCCTCTCGTCCCCCTCCATGTCGGTATGGCTACCGCGCTCGTCTACGTCGCTCATCGTGCGCGCATATAGTCGCAATGCGACCCTCGGCGTGCGCACTCTCGCTCTCGCGTCCCAGCACAATTCGCGGCTCCCTGCTTACCCGCTCTACCCTCTTGGTCACCTACAAAGATTGCCGGGAAGTCCATTCGGTGTAGAGCGCCAACTGCACTCGTCGCCACCGAACTCAGACGTTCCGGCGACCAACACCGAGAAGCCGCTTACGCCCGCGCCAAAGGAGGAGGCCCCGCTCGCGACACGCGTTTGGAAGAAGGTCAAGCATGAGGCACAACACTACTGGCACGGCTCGAAACTCCTGGCTGCAGAAGTGCGCATATCTGCGCGTCTGCAGTGGAAGATTCTTCATGGCGAGACCTTGACACGCCGAGAACGGAGACAGGTATGTGCAGACGTGTCCCTGGGCGGATTACGCGCGCTGAACAGAATACACCCGTATAGTTGAAGCGGACGACACAAGATCTGCTGCGGCTCATCCCCTTTGCTGTCTTCGTAATCGTCCCATTCATGGAGCTTCTCATCCCGGTGGTCCTCAAGCTGTTTCCTAATGCCCTTCCGTCGACTTTCGAGGACAAATTTGCGGCTGTTCGTACATACCGTTCTTCATTCAAATATAGGCCCGCTAAACCGTGTACAGGAGGAGAAACAGCGGAAGCTGCTTCGTGTCCGCCTGGAGATGGCCAAGTTTCTCCAGGAGACCCTTCGTGAATCCGGGTTGAAGGCAAACGCACATATCGTGGGCACCGAAGCGTTCAAGGAGTTCTTCCGTAAAGTACGGTCCACCGGCGAGTCCCCTTCCTCGCAGGATATCGTCAACGTCGCACGCCTGTTCGACGACGACTTGACGCTCGACAATCTTTCCCGCCCTCAACTTGTATCCATGTGTCGGTACATGGGCATTAACGCATTCGGCACCGACAACTTCCTCCGTGGCAACATTCGCGCGCGACTCCTCCAGCTCCGTCGGGACGACGAGGCGATTTCGCGCGAGGGCATCGACGAACTGAGCACATCGGAGCTTCAGGCCGCGTGCCAAAGCCGTGGTATTCGGACAACTGGCGTATCCCCCGCGCGGCTGCGTGAGGAACTTGCGACATGGATCGAGTTGCACCTAGGGCAACGCGTCAGCGGCGTACTTCTTGTGCTGGCGCGTGCGTTCCAGTTCGACAAGAAGCCCGGTGAGGGTGAGGACGGCAAAACGGCAATCATCCAGAGTCTCGAGGCTGTGTTGTGCGGCCTTCCTGACAACCTGGTAAGTTGCGACTGCCCCTGCAAGCGATTTGCGTTCTCTAACCATTCTGCAGCTGAGCGAGGCGGAACTCGAAGTCGACTCGGAGCAAGCAAGCTACAAGCAGAAGCTTGATGTGCTCAAGCAGCAGGAAGAGCTCATCGAGGACGAACAGGAACAGGAACAGCGCGAAGAGGACGCCCGGCGCGCGAAGAAAGAGGAGGAAGCTCGTTTGGCTGAATCTCTTCTGCCTGAGTCTGAGGTATGTCGCGTGCACGACGACACGATACAGTACTGATTTCCGCTACAGCTTCACCCCGAAGAGGCACCTGTCCAGGACGCTCGCATGACCACGGAACAGCTGAAGGAGCTTGCCGAGGCGCTGTCTATCTTGTCTACGAAATCGTCGGTCATCAAGGAGCGCGACGAACTTCGTGGGTTGATGGAGGAGAACCTCCAGGCCGAGGAGGACCCGAAGTCGCCGTCAGGCGCGCTGACGAAACGGATTCGCTCGATGCTGGAAAAGATAGACAAACAGCTCGACGCGTACGACGCGCGCGTCGGTTCGTCGTTGCAGATGATCTCATGCACGCCCGATGGGAAGATTCCTGTCAAGGACCTGGAGAAGGCCCTTGCGGTTATCAAGCACAAGCCGGATGAGGATGTTGGACACCAGGTCATCGAGAAGCTGGACGTCGACAAGGACGGCTATGTCGAGCTCGAGCACGTTCTTGGGCTCGTGCGCGAGGAGGGTCTCGGTACGTGCACATATCCGCTTCGCGTATGACTGTCGTGCTCACGGTTTGCGTAGGGATCCTACTGGACGACGAGGCTCAGACCCTCATCGGACAGGGTATCGAGATCAAGGACAGCAAGCCGAGGAAGGAGGACATCGTACAGGAGTAATCACCCCCGCTCTATAGCTGCATTTACTACCGTATAATCTATATACTAGGTCTTGGTTTCTGGCCGCCTTAGAGGCCATAGACGCGGCTCCAAACGTATTAGCTGCAATTCCTGAGTTGTGGGGTCTGAACTAGTCGCGTGCAGAAGGGATCGGTAAAACTGTAGATTCGTATAGTCGGTGGCTGATAAAGTTGCGCGCGAGATCTGAGATTACGGTGATCATGTCGACCTCCGAGGATTCCACATCTATTCGAGTCAACCCTTGCTGGCATCCACGGCCTCTTTCTCTTCGTCCACCATGTCTGCAGAACCAGCACAGTCTTCGTCCGTCCCACCGCACCCGGAGCAACAGCCTGAAGTTCCGGCAGTAAAACCTACGATCGCCGATGCGCACGCCCAGGTCGTAACACCCTGGGACGTCCAGGGCTCCGTCGCAGAGGACGGCAAGCAGCTCGCGATCGACTATGACAAGCTCATTGACCAGTTCGGCACAAAACGAGTCGACCAGCCCATGCTCGAGCGGTTCGAGCGACTGACTGGCCACAAGCCGCATATCTTCCTCCGCCGGGGCATGTTCTTTTCCCATCGGGACATGGACAAGATCCTCGATCGCTATGAGCAGGGAAAACCGTTCTTCTTGTACACTGGACGAGGGCCGAGCAGCGATAGCATGCATCTCGGGCACATGGTGCCGTTCGTATTCACAAAGTGAGTTGCCACCCCGATGCGAATTTCCCGAAGGTGTGGCTGAGCGGGGCGGAGGTGGCTGCAGGACGTGTTCGACGTCCCACTGGTCGTGCAGCTCACGGACGACGAGAAGTTCCTGTTCAAGCACGAGCTGAAGCCGGAGCAGACGTACGAGTTCGCGAAGCGGAACGCGCGCGACATCATCGCGGTCGGCTTCAAGCTCGAGAAGACGTTCATCTTCAGCGACTACGACTTCGTCGGCGGGCCCTTCTACCGCAACGTCTCCAAAATCTCGCGCCAGATCACCATCAACCAGGCGAAGGCGACGTTCGGGTTCGGCGACTCGTGAGTGCCCCCCCTACTCGCGTAACCCCGTCCCCTCTCTGACCGCCGCACCCCCCTGCGCCCGCGCCCGCTTCCGCTGTACAGCGACAACATCGGGAAGATCCACTTCGTCTCCATCCAGGCCGCGCCCTCCTTCTCGAACTCCTTCCCGCAGATCTTCGGCAGCGCGTCGAACATCCCGTGCCTCATCCCGTGCGCGATCGACCAGGACCCGTACTTCCGGCTGACGCGCGACGTCGCGGGCAAGCTCAAGTACCAGAAGCCCGCGCTGCTGCACGCGAAGTTCTTCCCCGCGCTGCAGGGCCCGCAGACGAAGATGAGCGCGTCGGACGCGAACTCGAGCATCTTCATGACGGACACGCCGAACCAGATCAAGAGCAAGATCAACAAGCACGGGTTCTCGGGCGGGCAGGAGACGGTCGAGGAGCACCGCCGGCTTGGGGGGAACCCGGACGTGGACGTCGCGTACCAGTACCTCGGCTTTTTCTTGGACGACGATGAGGAGTGGAAACAAATGGGCGAGGTAAGCATCCACGTCGCGCTGTCATGGAAGTTCAACTGGAGCTCATTCGTCCACAGGAATACCGTGCAGGGCGCCTGCTCACGGGCGAGCTCAAGGGAAAGTGCATCGCGATCCTCCAGGCGTTCGTCAAGGACTTCCAGGACGTGCGTATCCCCTTCCCCCACTTCGCGTACACCATCTAACCCGCCTTCGGTTACAGCGAAGAGCAAAGGTCACCGACGCCGAGCTCGCGGCGTTCATGGACGGTACCCGCAAGATCGAGCCGTCGTTCGGGAAGAGCAAGGCCGCGCCACCAGCTCCCGCGCAGAGCGAGCCCGCGAAGCCTGCCGCTGCATGAACGCAGACTCGGGGACGACTAGGGGGCGAGAGAGAAGACTATCTAACATGTTGTAGATGTAGAACGTGCGTGTACTATCCATTGGGTTGTAAGGTCAGCCTGTCCGTCTTCGACGCTGAGTGCACGGCAGTGCTACCGCGTGACTACGTCGAGGAGTTTGTCGTTGTAATGCTATCGAGGACGACAACCGCGGTCTTGCATGCGCACTGCCGCCTTCGTCGCAAATCCTTGTTCGTGTTCCCTCAGGACACACGCTCCCTTTACAGACGAAGGTCGTGTCATTCGAGGCATATTCGCATACCAAAGAGCGGGGGAGGGGGGAAAGCAAAGGGCATATAAAGCGTACAGAAAACAGTAACTGGCATTGATGTATAGGTACAAATTGCTACAAAAGTCTTAGGGCATGGTGGTATGTATGTATGTAAGTAAGCGGGCTGTATCGTAGGCTGTGCACGAAGAGAATGTAGGAGGGTCATACGCATGCTGCCCCGAGAGGTGTCCATGTCTTTTCTGCCATCGCGCCACTGTCCCCCACCGCCACCCACCAAGGCCGCTGCACCCTTGAGCAACGGACATAACCGACGACAACATATCGACGGTGGGCGGACAGAGAGCGCGCTGCAACAGAGGTCGGAGGCGACGTTCGCGTTGCGAGAGGCGTTCACGGCTTGCGGAATTCGCAAAGCACCGTGTAGATCGTGTTGAACGCAGTGTAGATCTCCTCGCGGACCTGATGGCCGGCGACGACGATTGGTTAGCACACGTGTGTCGCGGCGCATCTCGCAAGTCTCTCGACGAAGCGTCTCATAGGATAAGGAATGGAACTTTACCTTAGCACCCGTCAACACGATCTTGCCAGAGACGAAGATAAGGAGCACAACCTTAGGCTTGATCATACGGTAGATCAAGCCAGGGAAGAGCTGCAGACTATGTCAGCCACCACAGATGCAACGCAACATAGATCGACATACCTCGGGCTCATAAGAGCTGAACTGTCCGTGCGAGTACGCAAGTCCCTCCAAACGAATGGGGAACTTAACGTCGCAGGAGCCCACGATGTTCTGAATCTTGAACTCGGAGAACTTGGCGTCGAAGCCAAGCTTCTGGACGATACGCGCGTACTTGCGCGACGCCAGCCGCGAGTCGTCTTCAGACTTCGCACCCGTGACGACCATCTTGCCCGACGCGAAGATGAGCGCGGTGGTCTTGGGGTCGCGGATACGCATGATGACCGCGGCAAAACGCTGTAAAGAGCACGACGGAGGGAAGTCCGACGGCTACATATCAGGAGTGTGATGTACCAACCTTAGGATTGTACTCCGCATTCCTGGCATGCAGCGCAATCGTCTTCAAATCCAATCGGCAATCCAGGTTCACGGTCGCGACAATGTTCTGGAGCGTGGGGACGATACCCTCGACGGCGGTGATGTGCTGCTGCTCGAGCGTGAGCGGCGCAGGCGTCGCCGGGACAGTAGAGGGAGGAGAGGAGGGACCAGCGATGGGCTGGCTGCTGCCGACCACCGTCTGGGATTGGGACTGTGTCGGCTGCTGAGATTGTTGCTGCTGTGACTGAGCAGGCTGTGGTTGGGAGGAATACTGAGTCGCGGATGGTCCGGGGAGAGCAAGGCTGGACGGGCCGGGGAGGTAAGAGCTCGATGGGTAGGGAAGCGCTAGGCCGTTGGCCTGCTGGGGCTGCGGCTGCGATTGTCCGTACGGCTGGGGCTGGCTCTGCTGATACTGCTGGGTCTGCGCAGCGGGGCGACCGAAGGTGACCTGGCGAGAGGGGAGTGCGAAAGACATGGTGGTGGTGAAAGAGCAACCCGTAGATTTAGACCGTGGGAAAATGCAGGAGCGGGGGGGAGAGGGGAGAACGCGACGTGACCGCCGGTGCTATATACCCTTCCATTTCAAGCTCCGATTGAAAATTGACTGATTTATAATTTTCTGCCGCGCCTCGATCACGTCTTATCTTGACTCCTTCCAGCGCGTTCTTGACAGCCTCCTCCTCGCTCTTCACCTCGGCTCCGTCGTCGCTCTTCTGTGCCCCGCCGTCGACGATCTGGTGGTCAGCCTCTATATGTCTCTGGCGATGAGCGGTACGGTGAGGAGGTCGTCGAGGTCGTCGTCGAGCGCCGCAGTGGGGTGGCGCGTCTGTCGGACCCTTTTGATTGGTTGACGACCAACAATGGGCTTCTTCGTATCAACGCCATCTTCTTCCCCACCACAAAGAACGACGGACTGCGCCTTTCCTGTCCCCTTGCGTTCTCTTTCGTCCTTCCGTTTGTTCTGCCCCTCTCCCCGGCGCTCTATCGTTCTATGGCTAGAGAATCCTTACTAATAATACTTAGGCGTACAATAATCATCAGAGCGCCTATTCACAGGACCCTCAATCTTGAGAATCACGCGCGTCGTATGTACTTCCTTCGACCTACATCTTGTCCCTTTAGGCCGGTAGTATCGGCAAGCACTCGCCTTTCAATGAACATCTGGCCATCCACGGAGGTTCTTCCGCTCTAACGGATTATACTCTCACGGAGCCTTTTAGAAGGGATGTCGTCGTATGAGTATACATCCCACGACCGACTCAGAAGCTTGTCTCCGCGGGGTCTTGTGCTTCTACCTCTCGTGAAGCGGAGGTCATGTTGGTCGGAGCTTGCAGTGAGACTCGCGCACACTAAAGCGCGCCCGACAGGCCATTGCGCACAACGCGCGCAGCAAGGCGGGGGTCTCGTCTAGTTACTACTTAGTACAGCAGGGTACACCATTAGATAGAGCTATAAAGTTACCGTATGTCCAATCCGAGCGTCCTGGTACACATCCTAACTGCGAACAGTCGACGCGACGCGGCGCTCGCAGCGCCTGCAGCTGCTCAATCAAACTCAAACATGCCCTCCCGCACCTCCTCCACCCCCGCGACGTGGCGCAATAGCGGATCAAGCGATGCCAACTCGTCCTTGATCCCTGTCCGCGCGCAGTCGTCGAGCTCCTTCAGCAGCGTCGCGATCAGTTTCTACGGGTGGCAGATCACGCCGCGTTAGACAGATGCATGGGCCCGGCTGATGGTGCACGAACCTTGAGCTTATTGTCAATCTGCCGCACCGTGTCGCCCAGCGTCGTCGTCCAGCTCGGTGGCGGGCTGCCGGGACCACCTCCGTACATGGCGCCGGGGCCAGCTGCGCCGCCGGGGCCCATAACGGACGCGTGCGCGATGCCCCAAAGGCTGCTGTCGGCATCGGTCGAATGTGGCGCAGCGTCCATCCCGGAGAATAGGTAGGACACGCCCGGATGTGGTGATAGAAGCCCAAGGGGGCCCATCATGTTATGGCCGGCACCGGTGAATGGCGAAGGGCCGAGGATTTTGGAGACCTTGTTGTAGACCTCAGAAAGCACGTCGAGGAGGGAGAGGAGGGTTTGATGGTAGTCGAGGGGAAAGGGCTGCACATACGAGAACTGTTGGCAAATGGTCTTCCGTACTACGATGAAGCTGACGTACTATATGTGGCAGCGTCATATACGCTTCTGAAGGGTCCGTGTACGGTACTGTATAGTCGGCGCCGGGTGGTCGTTTGGAACCTTTCGTCCGGAACAGCCGCTGGGGTGTAGTTGTAGATCGCGTAGATAGCTAGCGGAGTGCGTAGGACGTACCATCCTGGGCCTGTCGCCATCCTCCTTGAATAGCTCGTACTCCAGTAGCACGTTCGAAAGGCCTCGTAGGTAGTCTTGGGGCTCCTTCACCTCAAACTGGTTCGCAAGCGCCATCCCCAAGACGGCAAACCGATATGTTCTGGGCTAGGGTTGTCCAGCGCGTGCGTACGAGAAGGTATGCGCAACTCACCGTTGCTTCATAGCCGCGTTCGTGAACGTACGATCGAGTTCAACTCGTGTAATCATAATAGTGTGGAACCAATGGCTCTTCCTGCGCATACGGTCTCTGGTCAGCGGGGAATATCCAGGGTGAGAAAACGCGAGCGACGCACCCTTCATGCACGTTCCTCAAATAGGTCAAGGTGATGATCCTCTTCTTCACCAGTTCCCTCAACATCTCCACCGACGTCCCTTGCACCAGGGGGTTCCCGTTCGCCCCGCCCGCGGCCGCAGCGATCCCCTCGCTCTGGAGCGACTGCACGTCCCACTCGCGGCTCATGGTGGCGGTCGTCGGGGTCGTCACAGACGAGTACGGCAGGCCCGCCGTGTTCGGCATCGCGCTGACGGGGAAGGAGGAGGGGGGCGGGCCGCCGCCGCTGCCGCCAGTATTGGACTTGAAGCCCGAGAGGAGGTTCTGGGCGGACGACTTGCGCCGCATCGCGGGTCGCGGGGCCTCGATGGGCGCCATGGACATGGCGGTATTGACTGGAGCGGGGGCGTCCGTGCGCGGGGTGTGCGGGCGTCCGCTGCGCTGGTCGAAGTTCAAGATGGGGCTACTGAATCCGACTGATGGCCAGCTAGCCGCTCGTTTACCCGTTACTTACCCGCTTAGATCGGGGTAAGCCCTCGATCTGCACACAATCTAATCATCGATCGCGGTGGGCAAGGGTTTGCAGCTGCTCCGGGGCGGAGCCTCTCCTCTCTCTCCATCTTCTCCTCTTCTCCTCTTCCTCCTCTCTCTCCGCTGTACGATAGAGCGATCTCACAATGGCTGACATCAACGCCGTCGCGAAGCAGTTTACCGACTTCTACTTCACCACCTTTGACACCAACCGCGGGGGTCTCCAAAGTCTCTACGTGCGTCCGCAAGCCGTTTGCGCGCGAGTCCCTATCCTCCAGATCTGACAGTGCACCTTGCTCTCTACCAGCGCGATGTCTCCATGTTGACCTGGGAGGGCACACCCATTCTCGGCGCGGCTGCTATCTCGGAGAAGTTGGTCGTAAGTCGCGTCTTTTTTCTCCTGTATAAGCAATGGGATTTGATTGGCGTGTTTCAGTCCTTGCCCTTCGAAAAGGTCCAGCACAAGATCACCACCCTCGACGCGCAGCCGTCCTCCCCCGGTGTCGCGAGCATGATCGTCAGCGTTACAGGCCTCCTGATGGTGAGTGGGCCAATCTTTCACGTACGCTCAGATGCTAAACGCGCGGTCCTCCTCCTTTATGCAACCAGGTCGACGACAGCCCGAACCCCCTCCAGTTCAGCCAGGTCTTCCAGCTAATACCCGATGGCGGAAGCTACTATGTGTACGTACCACCGGCTACTCTACGCGCGATCCGCTCCTGACGCGTCTCTCCAGCTACAATGACATCTTCCGTCTGAACTACGGCGCGTAACGGATCGCGACACTCTAGGCGCGCTCGGGGAGTAGATACGAAGTTCAAGAAGTCATCATTCGGATGTAGGACGATTGTGGGATGCCCAGGAAAGAAGTTGTACCTCATACCTGTTGTGGTTCTTAATGCCGTTCGTCGTGGTCTTTCGCGATCCTTTCCTTCTGCCATGCCCCTGAAGCGATGCGGGATGGCCGGACATTCGCCGTGCACACCGCTGATCACTCCGCCACCACGCCTACCACATATGTGCCGTCACTGTCACCAAAATACCGCTAACTGTCAGGCAGCCATGGGCTCGAGCCTGGGCGCATGTTGCACGTATTCCGAGTCAGTGCTGCGCACCCAAGGACACACGGTCGCGTAAATCCAGTGCTGACCTTTACCTCCATGCACCTACGCGACCGCGCCCATCACACACGCCCACCTGGCCCACCAGCTCCGGAACCGTCTCTGCCGCTGCCCACCTGAGGCGACGAAGGCGGAGCGGCCACTTAAGAAGGCCAGAAGCTCGGCGCGTCCAGTGCCTGTGACTCACAGCACATATGAGCCGCCTCAGCTCGTGGTTCCAGCGCGGACGCGGCACTCGCTCGCCTGAAAACTTGCACGCGCGAGACTCGAAGGCCACCAACATCTCCTCTCCGTTCAACGTCATGACTGTCGACACGCAAAAGACTGGACCTGAGACTCGGGCGGTTACTGTGTTCTGCGGTTCTTCCACTGGGAAGTCGCCCGCGTTCATAGCCGCGGCCAAATGTGAGTGCTTGACGCATCGGTACGGCCCTCTCGCCAGCTACGATTTGAGCTCACGAATCATTCGCAGCGCTTGGAAAGGCGATCGCGGGGGACAACAGGGCTCTTGTGTATGGAGGAGGCTCCGCAGGAATCATGGGCATCGTCTCAGGTACGGCGCTCGAGGCGGGTGGCGATGTCGTTGGGGTCACCCCGTTCGCGATGGTCGCCGCGGGGGGAGAGAAAGAGCAGACGAAGAGCGTGCACAAGCCGCACATACAGATCAAGGAGAAAGGCAGAGAGAAGGTGAGCGCACGCGTCCGAGCTTACCGCTGTGCGCGGGGAACCTGACCCGGTATTTGTGCGGCGCTCGCAGGTGGAAATGGTAGGCACTGCGCAGTTCCTTCGGCGTGCATGCCTTGACTGGTGCGCAGGTGATCGTGAATTCTATGCACGAGCGTAAAGCGGAGATGGCCAAACGGTCTTGCGCGTTCGTTGGTTTGCCAGGCGGTTATGGCACTTTCGAGGAGGTGAGGGCTTCTAATCCAATATGCGCACTTATATACTAACTGTTATACTAGGTCCTCGAAGTTGTCTGCTGGTCACAAGTCGGGATTCATAGCAAACGTACGTTGTGATCCCCCTTGTACCCGATATGACCGTTGTTTATCCCCGTCTACCCCATCATAGCCGTGCTCGTCGTGAACGTGCGCAACTTCTGGGATCCGCTACGGGAGCTCATCCGGAACGGCATCCGGGAAGGCTTCATCCTCGAAAAGAACGAGCATCTCGTACGCTTCGTCGAGGGCCCGGCCGACCACGCAGAACACGAGACGTTCGACTGGGGCAAGGCCACGATGGACGCGCTCAACGAGTGGCAGACCGTTGCGGCGAGCCACTTCTACAACTGGCACTTGCGCAAAGAGGGTAAGGATGAGGCAGACACGCTAGGTGCGGTGTAGAGATTCCTCGGAGAGGTTTGATATAGACAGGCTCTTTTCATGACTTCGGGTGTTGACGGGTGCAATGTGATAATGTGATTTTATTGTACAGAGTTTGACGGCCTACGGCCTGCCTGCGAGCTGCTGCATAATCTCGAAGACTGCTATAAAGGTACGTAGCGGGTCTGACGCACTGAACACTTTTATCACAGAGGCCCACTAGCAGCGTGGTATAGATGCGTAAAAGCGCGCAGGCCAGAGCGAAAGTTGCGGTACGCACTGTTCCCTGTATCAACCGACTATACCTCTCACTGAATACGCGTCTTTACAGTACGTGCTCGCGCCTGGTCAGCCTCTACAGGACGCCCATGCTCAGGAAATCCCGGCTGCTCTTCAAGTAGCGGGCAGGTCAAGAGTGAGACCTACAAATCCGACTTCGCTCTCCTTTGCCTCATGATGAAGAAGCATTACTATACGACCTGATCGCAACCGTGTGTAGTACTCAAAAACGCTCGCCCGATGCTCCACATTTCTTGCGCCCCGAGCGCGCAGTCGGCATCCCCTCGATCAGGCCATCCCAACGAGGTTCACCATGATTGGCCGCCCGCTACACTTGGCATGCGTTCGCCGGGCCACATTGTTCTCTCGTCATTGTCCGCTATTCGTATTGTTGAGTGAACGTATGTGATTGCTGGGATCTGATCAGCTTCAGCCATAGCAGCGCCGCGTGGCTGTTTAGCCACTCGCCAGATTGTGTTCCTATAACTTGCAATCCTGCGTGAACAGGTGCGTCACTGCGTTCCAACCATCTTCCCTCTTGCTCTGACACACGAGCAGTTCTGTTTACTCCATACTTGCCAGTGGCTCGCCGACTCCCGCACCGTACGAAGCACCGGCAGCCCTCGAAAACGTGGATATCTACCTTTCGAGTCGCCGAAAGTCTGCCTTGACCATTGTCTTCAAGATCATCAAGCATGGCAACCACCGTTCTTGTCGAGTTTGAGACGTTTGTTGAAGATCTCATTCCTCGGGCTGCTGAGAAGCCGCAATGCTCGTCCCAGCAGTCGGAGGACGCGCAACACAAGGTGTCGAAGTTGTTCAACAACGGGTGCGACAAGGACAGCAAGCCGGAGAAGCCGAAAGAGATCGACATTGCAAAGACCATCGTGCGTTGTCACTCCCCTCGCGTCCTCGTTGTCATTAATCGAAACACACAGGTGGGCATTATCAATGAGCTAGAGCTTCTCAAGGGTTACAAGGTCGTGCTTGCTTGCCATCCGAAGAAGGCAAGGGCCGTCGCTGCGCTCTATCCTGGGGACAAGGTCCCATCCAACTCCAAACCTGACTGGACGCACTCTCGGCTGTTCATCGAGTTCAAAGAAGGAGAGTCAAAGTACGACCCGTGGGATGACAGCGATGAGATGTCGCCGGAGTCGGAATGCGAGACGGCCGTCGACGTCCGCGCCCAGTTTACCACGTACGCACACAACACATTCCTCCATCAACATCGCACGGCACTTTATTCTCTCTTCATCCTCGGAAGGGAGTTTCGAGCGGTCCGTTGGGACAGGGCCGGTGTCATCGTCTCCAAGAAGGTTGACTACGTCAAACACACCGACTCCCTCTTGGAGATTCTTTGGCGCATCGCCCAGCTCGACGATGCTCAGCAGGGGCTGGACCCGACCGCGACATTGATTGTGGAGGACACGCAAGCCTTCCGTATGATGGATTACCTCGCTCGACCCGATCCGTCCGTTGATGCTGACCATCTGGACACTGACAATGCAGAAACGGTTCCGGTTCCTGCCACCGAGTTCTCTGCTCCCCTTCCACCGTCTGGTGCCCCACCTGACGGTGATGACCCGGATCTGGCCGTTGTCGAGTGGTGTGACAACGATCCCCGCGTGTTCAAGTACGTCCGGGAGAGGTTCAGGGAATCTCTCGAGGACAACTGGCCACGGTACAAGCTTCGCGTCGGCGAGGAGGAGCGTGTCTTCCTGGTTGGGAAGCCCATCTTTTTTGCGTCTTCGATGTTCGGTCGTGCCACTCGAGGATACGTTGCCGTTGACGCGAAGACGCGGCGGTTCGTCTTTCTGAAGGATTCATGGCGGCCATTCTACCAGGACGTCGACCCAGAGGGAACCTACCTGAAGATGTTCTCCAATGATCCAACAATGATTGTCCCCGCCTACCTGTGCGATGGCGACGTCGGCGGCCAAACTGCTTACGCTGCGGTTTACGAAGGAGATCCCGGGAGGAAGATTAGGGAGACTCGACGTCGCCAGGATGCTGCACAGGCGAGGGTCTCTGCCTTGGCCGAGGGGACACGTCATAAGAAACGCTCTCGCGAAGCAGGCGAGACCGACAAGTCGCCACAAGACGTCCCTTCCCCGGCAGACCTTGCTCCTTCAGACACCGAAAACACCCTGTGCCACCACATCCACTACCGCATTGCGGTGAAAGACGTCTGCCTGCCTTTGGATCACTTCCGGTCGACTCAGGAGCTCATTCGTCTAATCTACTATTGCATCGCCAGTACGTCTGTCCACATAACCAATGGAGCTCCGTGGTGTATACTGACATTGCCTCCTCTCGTCAGCTCACTTCTGGGCATATACGACATACAACCTCTTACACCGCGACATCAGTTCCGGTAATCTCCTAATTCTTCCCAGGCACGTTACGGTAGACGGCTCGGAGACGGTGGAGTGGCGGGGCGTCTTAACAGACTGGGAACTCGCAAAAGCCGTGCCCAAGAACGGCACAGACGACAAGGCGAGGAAGCCGGAACAGACGGTATGTAGCTACATACATACCCGTATATGGTGTTGACGACCGAACATACAACAGGGAACTTGGCAATTCATGTCGGTAGCCTCTGTCGCATCGCACTGGACGCTGCCTGTCGCCGTCGCCGACGAGCTAGAGTCATTCTTTCACGTCATGCTCTTATATGGTGTTCGATACCTCCCGCACACGTTGCCGAACGTCCCGGACTTCGTCATCGAATACTTCGATACATTCCAGCAGGATGCAGCCGGTCGCCGCCTCTGTTCCACGCTGAAAGAGGCCGCCGTGCAGGACAAAAGGCTTGTCTATGCTGGGAAGGACCTCCTGTTTGTCAAGACCACCGGCGAGCCAGGCAATCCTATCAACGCACTGATCAAAGACCTGCTCGAGCTGTTCCAGGCGAGGTACCAGGTCAAAAAGCACGACGAAGTGCTCAAGGAAACCCTCGAAGCCCGCGACGCCACTCATCCATCTTCTGCTCCTCGATGCAAGGCACTCAAGAAAACCAACATGGCGGAACCGTGGATGGTCAATTGCGACCGGGATCCTACAATTGACGACCCCGAGGAGGATTGGTCCCTGTTGGAACCCCTATCTCCGGAAACTGTCAAATTGGCCGCGCAGTTGAACACCCACATAAGGGTGCTCCAGCTCTTTGGCCTCATGGAAACCATCAATGAGGATCTATGGGACGATACAGGCGTGCTCTGCAAGGACCAACTCGTGAACTACGAACCCGGGCCAAGGTTCTGTATGGCCATCGAGACGGGCACGGCGAACCACACAAGGGACACGACCGGGACAGGGAGCAGAGCCAGCAAACGAGTCAAGACGGAATGCAGCGTTTCTGCATTTGATGCGGTCGTTATCGCGGACATCTTTTGGGGGTTCGCGACCGCCCCGCCGTGATGATCACGGGCAGCAAGGGGAAAGGCCGCACTTGCGGCCGTTTGTCTTCGGTCTTCACGTCCGCCCTGCCAGTATCGAAACTCCCGCCGCTTCATCATCGTCGGGACGTCGCGAGCTCGGGTTCTACGGTTCTACGGTTTTTATCCCGATTCCGCCCTCTTATCTCCGTCGTCCTTCATGTCCGTTCACGAATGATCTGCCTACTCTCCCGTCGTGATCACTTGCATTCCGTTGATTCATGGATGGTATCCACAAGCTTCGGAGGATCTTTATACTGTTTATCTCCCTCTACAGTGTCGTTTGCCTCATACTATAGTAACCTCACTATCCCGGCATACGCACCAGTCTAGCTATCGTATATGTCGTCCGAATATATTCTGTCTTCCTCCATGTGGCTCATACATCGAGCTTTCAGCTCGACTTCCGCCCGCGTTGCAGGATATAGAGCCAGATACTTGTCTATACACTTGAAAGTCATAGGGTAGGTCGAAAGTGAACACATGTCACAAATTATGTCGTATCGACCTGTATCGACGGTTCAGTCCTCGACGACCCTCCGCGGCCGCGGATTACTCCCAACCTTCTTCACCCTTCTTACGGCTCCTATAATTACACTCTACGAGCAAAGGCACGACTGCGCCATCCTCCGGCTCCACATAGTAGTCCGCCCATCCGCGAATGCGCACGTCCTCGCTGCCCTGTTTCCCATCCCCGTCGCCGCTCAGCTAGTCGAGCAGCCACTTCCCCACGCGCCCGTTGACACCCTCGACCCCGAACCCCCACTTTGGCCAGCCGAAGCCCTTCGCGATCGTCGGCAGGAATGCGAGCGGAAAGGACGCGGCGGAGAAGTAGGTGATGTTGAGCACCGGGAACGGCGGGTTGTTCGGTCGCAGGAGCAGTATCCGCGTCGCGAGCTCTGTCTTCTCAGGAATCGATAGAAAAGACGGAGTACTGTACCTGCTCGCAGTCGTCAGTTGGTCAGTCATGCCTCTGAGTGTCCAAAACGTGCGCGTACCAGCCGTAGCCCACCTAAGGCGACGAAGGCGGAGCGGTCACTTAAGAAGGTTCAAATATCGGCGTGCCCTGGGAGGCCCTGGGCCTGCGACTCACAGCATGAGCCGCCTCAGCTCGGTGGCAGCGGCCAGTTCCGGCATCTCTGAAGATAACAGTAGTTTGCGTATTTCACACGGACGCGCGCCTGGCTTGAAGCTTGATGGTGAATAATGGTCTCTATGATACCCACCAGGAGACACCTGAAAGTCACACTCAGTAGGGGGTCCCAGCCTTTCAGCCAGTGCGCGCAAACTCACTGGTGACCCCTGACGCGGCCTGCCAGCGGTGGTGACCTCATCGAGATTCGAAAGGCCGCCTTGCCAACTGCACACGCCCAGATGTTCGAGCGGTCAGATTAGGCTGCATTAAATCAGGTTGCATAAGGGAACCATTGTTCGCCTCCGCGGCGACTTGGATGCACCAGTGATTTGAGGGTGAGGTGGGAACATGAGTAGCGATCGCTGCTAGGCCGCGGGCGGTGGCTAGTACTTGGCCAAGGCGCTAATTCACGGCGGAGTGTCGAATTCCGGCTTAATCAGGCAATCCCAACCAAGTTGGCGATGAGCCGCCCGCTGCGCCTTGTGCTCGCCCACCACCTGGAGCAACATCATTGTCTTATTTTCATTGTCTGCCATTCCAATCATCATCGTATGTCCTTTGTTCAGTTCATTTTAGCATTTCCCGGGCCTCAATCTCACAGTCTTTAGCCATAGTGACGCCGTGCCGCAGCGTGGCTACGCTACTAGCCACACTCAAGACCGCATTTTTATAGCTCGCGCTGCCTCAGAGACAGGTGCGCACAACCTGCCCCCATCTCTTCCTTGCCTCTGAACGGCTCTTCTGACATTATGTCTAGTCCTCCAGGTCCTATCGGCCCTTCAGTTTCCTGTGCCCCGGGCCCTCCAGCTCCTAGTGCCCCTCCAGCTCCCCCTGCCCCTCCAGCTCCTATAGTCTACAAAGCACCCACGGGTATCCAGGCCAGTCCGTACAAGGCTCAAGCGTACCAAAATTACGACCCTCAGAAAGGCGGAACCTTGTTCAAGCCGAAGGCCGCACTCGATCGCCGTCTTCAAGGTCAGTCAAGTATGGGAACGACCGTTCTTGTCGAGTTCGACACCTTCGTCGACGACCTCCTGCCGCCTCTGTCCGCGGAGGAGCTGAAGCTTACGTCCACCAAGAAGACAATCAAGCTTCCTTCGGAGCCGTTGCAGTACGCGCGGACCACATTGTTCAAACTGTTCAACAAATGTGGTAAGGACAAGAAACCCATCAAGCCGACGGAGGACGATATTGGAGATGCTGTGGTGCGCTCTCACACCCCTTACGCTTACCTCGACATTGACCTGAACGTCACAGGTTGACATCATCAACCGTCTTGAGCTTCCCAAAGGGTATCAGGCTGCGCTTTCCAGAACGATGGCAGACACATCCGACGACACCAAGTCAAAGGTCGACGCTGCACTCTACCCAGCAGGCAAGGTGCCGTCTGACGGTCGACCCAAATGGGCGCACGCGGAGCTGTACATCGAGTTCAAGCAAGGAGATACCAAGAATGACCCCTGGGACGACCGGGATAGGATGTCGGCAGAGTCGGACGCCATAAAGCGCGCTGATGTTCGTGCCCAGCTCATCGCTTATGCGCACAACACTTTTCGCTACCAACAACGCACGGCGCTCTACTCTCTTCTTGTCATTGGAAGGGAGTTTCGCGCCGCCCGATGGGACAGGTCAGGAGTCATTGTGTCCAGAAAAGTCGACTACGTCGAGAATACCGACCTCTTCTTGGAGTTTCTTTGGCGCTTTGCGCAACTCGACCCAGTTCAACAGGGATTGGACCCCACCGCAACTTTGCTTGAGAAGGATGCGCACGCCTTCCGGATGATGGATTACCTCGCTCGACCAGATCCGTCTGTTGACGTTGACTATATGGACACCGACAATGCGGAAACCGTCCCGGTTCCCGCCGCTGCAGAGTCTGCCACCGAGGTCCCCGATGTTCCCCTTCCTCCACCTGGTGCCCCACCCGAAGGCAATGACCCGGATCTGGCCGTTGTCGAATGGTGTGACGATGATCCCCGCGTGTTCAAGTACGTCCGGGAGAAGTTCAGGGAATCCCTCGAACACAACTGGCCACGGTACAAGCTTCGCGTCGGCAAGGAAGAGCGCGTCTTCCTCGTTGGGAAGCCCATCTTCGTCTCGTCTTCGCTGTTTGGTCGTGCAACTCGAGGATACGTCGCCGTGGACGCGAAGACCCGGCGGTTCGTCTTCCTGAAGGACTCGTGGAGGCCGTTCTATGAAGGCGTAGATCCGGAGGGGACCTACCTCAAGAAGTTATCGAAAGACAAGGCACTGCTCGTCCCCGCCTATTTGTGCGATGGCGACGTCGGTCACCAAACCGCATATACCGCGATATACGAGGGAGAGCCCGAGAGGAGGAGACTTAGGGCCGCTCGACGTCGCCGAGCTGCTGCACAGGCGAAGGTCGCTGCTTCGGCCGACGCAGTAGTCAAAGAAAGCGGTACCAAGAAACGATCCCGCGAACTGGGTGATGTCGGCGAGCCACAAGACGCCCCTTCCGCAGCAAACCTTGCTCCCTTAGAAACCGAGGACTCCTTACGCCATCACATCCACTATCGCATCGTCATGAAGGACGTCTGCCTGCCCTTCGACCGCTTCCGATCGAGCAAGGAGCTCGTCCGTTTGATATACCATTGCGTGTCCAGTACGTGGATCAGTATAAGTATTGATTGGTGCATGCTAATATCGTTGCTGAATAGCGCATTATTGGGCATACACGACATACAACCTCCTACATCGTGATATCAGCTCCGGCAATGTTCTCATACTACCACGATACACTACGGTAGACGGCAAGGAGAAAGTGCGATGGTTTGGCATCCTGACAGACTGGGAGCTCGCGAAGACTGTGTGCAAGAAGGGCACAGAGGACAAGGCTAGACAGCCGGAACGGACGGTACGTCGCCGCTTTTGCGTATGTGGCGGTGATAACTAAACATTCAACAGGGTACATGGCAATTCATGTCAGTAGCTTCTGTCGCATCACAGTGGACGCTTCCCGTCGCCGTCGCCGACGAGTTAGAGTCCTTCTTCCACGTGATGCTTTTCTACGGGGTCCGATACCTCCCGCATACGATCAAGAATGTCCCAGATTTCGTCACCGAGTTCTTCGATACTTTCCAGCGGGACGAGGAGGGCCGTCGCTTCTGTTCCCTCATCAAGCAGAACGCCATGAAGCACAAGAAGATCGAGTACTCTGAGGTAGATCTCAAGTTCACCAAGACCACCGGCGAGGAGGGCAACCCAATCAACCTCCTAATAAAATCGCTCCTCCCGCTTTTCGAAGCCAGGTACAAGGTCCTCGCCCATAACTTGGAAAAGCGCCTCCAAGCCGAAAACACCTTAAGGTCCCAGGCTATACCTCGGCCAGCCCCCGTCGTCTCTGAGCCCGCCGAAGATTGGGAAAACGACATACCGGTGCAACTTCCTTGGGACGCTATCGTCAATGACCCTACCGAAACGTCGGACTCCGAGTCGGAGCTGTCCCCGAAAACCGTCACAGACGCAGCGAAGCTTGACACCCACAAGGCATTCCTCGGGCTTTTGCTCGGTACGTCCAAACACTCACAAGAAGCCTGGTACGATACGGGCGTCGTCGGCAGGGACTTGCTCGAAGGTTACGATCCCAGGCCAACGTTCTGCACGGCCGTGGATATGGATACGGCGCTTCGTGCAAAGAGCACGCTCAATACGAGCAGCAGGGCCAGCAAACGAGCCAAGAAGGAACACAGCAGCTCCGCGTTCCATGCGAGTGTGCCCTACAGAAACGCAGATTCTGATTCCGCCCTGGTGGTCGTTGGGAGCAAAACGGGGAAGGGCCGCCGTGCTTGAGACTGTCGGTCCTCGGCCTTCGCACTCCATCTCCCCGGCGCCACAGCCTCTACTATTTCTCGTGTCTGAGAGGCCGCGGGCGCGGGTTCATCTGCTCTTCCAATGCCGCCTTGTTACCCCCACCCTCGAGTCCGGCCATCCTCGCGCGCGCATGCTCGTGGCACACCGTACACGCTCCCCGCTTCCATGTCGTTCTGATCCATGTTAGTTTACAAATGTCTCTACTTCCCGTTCCATCCTTACCTCTTGTACTCCGCCAGATTATGGACAGTATCCGGACGATCCTTACTCTACTTCTTCCCCTTCTGCAGTTGTTTCCCCGCGCTTTAGTATATATCTTTGCTATCACCGTACGCGTTAGCCTAGCTATCGAACACGTGGTCCGAATATCATCCGTCTGCCGCACTTGTTGGACACGTTCGCGACATGTCGCATCAGGTCGTATTGCATCCGCATCGCACAGGAAAAAGCCAGATGCATATGATCATCCATCGGGAGCATAGACATGGTATTGAATCTACGACTCTCAACCCATCCTCCGTAGCAATGGACTATTCCCACCCTTCCTCGCCCTTCTTCCGCCCCCTGTAATTGCACTCAACCAACAGGGGCACGATCGCGCCATCCTCGGGCTCCACGTAATAGTCCATGAACGCCCATCCGCGAATGCGCACGTCCTCGCCGCCCTGCTTCTCTTCCCCGTCGCCGCTCAGCTGGTCGAGCAGCCACTTGCCCACGCGCCCGTTCACGCCCTCGACACCAAATCCCCACTTCGGCCAGCCGAAGCCCTTCGCGATCGTCGGCGGGAACGCGAGAGGGAAGGACGCGGCGGAGAAGTAGGTGATGTTGAGGACTGGGAACGGAGGGTTGTTCGGCGGCGGGAGCAGTATCTGTGTTGCGAGTTCCGTCTTCTCAGGAATTGAGAGGAATGACGGAATGCTGTACCTGTTCGTAGTCGTAAGTCGGTCAGTCGTACTCATAGGTGTCTAAGTCGCGCGCGCATACCAGTCGTGTGTGCGCACGAGCGTGCCCTTGAGCGTCCACGTAAAGCCATCCTTCTCGCTATCCGGCCACGCCGTCGGGTGGATGCCGAGCCCCTCCAGACCGCCCTCCCACCCGCTCCCGTCGCCCCCGAAGCGGCTCAAGAGCACAACACGCCCGCGCACCTCGCCGAGCGTCGGGATGCGGTTCTCCAGGCACCACATGGCGAGCCCGCCCGGGCCGTTCGTGATCTCGTCGTGCACACACTGCGAGAAGAACGGGAGCGGCGTCTGCGCGAAGTCCTCCTGCTTGATCGACATGACGAGCGTCTCGCGACGCGTCGGCGCCGCGGTGAGGAAGCCGTGTATGTCGCGGAGGATGTCCTGGAAGGGCGTGCGTTGCGGGTAGATGCCGTGGTAGGCGATGAGGCGGCCGTCGACGACAGCGAGTCGCACGTCGAGGACGCGTATCCCGGCGTGGAGCTGGACGGAGAGTGGGGTGGTAGGCGACTGGCATTGCGAAATGGGCCAACCGTAGAACGCCATGCTAGGATAGAGCGTCAAACTATCAGCGCGCCGCTCGGGCTGATGCCACTCACGTATCATGAGTGCCTGTGGTACGATTTGTCAGGTTGTGCTGCGGCGCGGAAGCTTGGTTGGGACGCACCTGGGAGGACCAACGCGGAGAGTGGGACGGAATCCGGCATGTCCGACAGGAAGCTCGCCATGTCTCTACGGGGTAGCACCGTCAGCCTATGGTGCTTCCGGGTTATCTGTACGGAGAGATATATGAGTTTTGCGTGAAGGTGGTTCCTGCCACTGCTAGTACTCACCCGGCTCCGGTAGATCCGCCAGGGGCACTCCTCCTGCACGCGAACGGTCTTCCATTTGGCACCCATTGTCAGAGGAATAGAAGCTGAAAGATAACCGCCTAGCTGGGCACCATTAGCTTCCGATTTCTCGCCATGGGAGCTGTGACAAGCTTGGAGGCTGAGCGTCCGCTTCGTCAAGCCTGAGAGCGGAGTGGTGACAGATGTGCGTGCAAGGGCTATAAGGGTGTCGCATTTCGTGCCGTTTCGCGAGGGAAGCTGGAGTTCCAAGGGATCCTCCGTCTGGTTTACGAAGGTAAGTCGCATTCTGTCGGTTGCGCAGCCTGAG
This sequence comes from Trametes versicolor FP-101664 SS1, assembly GCF_000271585.1. Classification (NCBI taxonomy): domain Eukaryota; kingdom Fungi; phylum Basidiomycota; class Agaricomycetes; order Polyporales; family Polyporaceae; genus Trametes; species Trametes versicolor. Next base: position 2,532,646 of record NW_007360324.1, read on the forward strand.
AGCAGTGGGAATAGTGACGAACGTATCGCGTATGTGATAGCGAGGAGAGGGATGCAGAGGAAACGAATGCGAGCTAGTTCGAGTTATTTGAGAATAACTTAATGGATGGTAGCTCTAAGAGTGCTGGCCTGTTACTGGTGATGGTCGGGAACAACTACTAGCAGGACGCCTGAGGTCGCCCGAGAGCCTGAAGTGGCGTCGGGCGTTTGGTAGTTGATGGCGGCGGGCACTCGGGCCGCCCGAGCGCCAACAACGTTTCGGGAGTCGGCCGCCCTGGTTGTCGGTGGTCACCGGTTACCGACCCCCCACCACCAGCGCACGAAGTACTCGACGGGGTTACGTGTCATTTATGTCCTGCGCCGGGGAATCACGCAGTACAGTTCTACATCTGCAGTACAGCATAATCTATGTATAAACTGACTTTTTGTCAGGAACATAGGCGTTCAGCACGCCTCAGTAGGGTGTACGCTCAGCTATGCTCACTCACTCGGGGACTTCTCAATTGCCTTTGGAAATCCAGCTTCTTACACTTCAGGAACTGCTTCTTGACCGGCCGACTCGTAAACTGCGCCCTTGTCTGTCGGGAATGGGATCAGCGCGATAGAGAGTCACCTTTGCAAACTACCGTATCGTATATAGACTGTATTAGGTGCAGAAGAGACACGACCCGCTCCTGCGGGAAGCCACAGCATGGATGGACGATATCCTTGACGACGGTGTATCTACTTGCGAAGCTTGACTACTTTGAATGCTAGAAGAGAGTACTGGGAAAGCGAAAGAGTCGACGTTAGGCAAGACATAAACCTACTCAGAGATTGCGTCGTCATCAGAGCCGAAGGAGTACTCCTCAACAAGATAAATAACTACGTCTACCTGGAGATCGCGCAGGCGCTCGACACACTCATCGGATACGTGACCCTTCTCCAAAAGTAGACGTCGAAAAGACCTTTGGTGGCCCCCGCAGTTGCGGCTGCGCGCGATGTCCTCCAACGACTCCTCGTTGAGGACCGTGTACGGTTGGTACCACCTGCGACCTACGACCTCGAGGCACTCCAACTGGGGGCAAATGAGCTCGACGTCGTCCGGGCCGGCACCCTGGACCAAAGGCCAGAGAGTCTCGTCTAGATCGGCGGCATCGGGCCCCATAAGGCGCAGCGTGCGCAGACGCGGCACTTGGCGGAACACGTCGAGCCAATTGAAAGTACCATCATGAGCGTTGTTGTCCGGAGAGCCGACGACTACGAGAGTTTCGGTAGACTCTAGGACGCCATCGGGAATAGCCACAACGGGGATTGGCTTGTACTCCCCATGTAAACCAAGGGTGAAATCGACGGTAGGCGTGTTCGACTCGACATTCACTGGGTAGACGCGAAGGAGGGCATCCCTGTCGAAGTCGAGCTCCGCAGCTTTAGTGGTAGAGATCGCTGGACAGCGGACCAAGTCTTCAGGAAAGACTCTCGGGAAGTAGGGATATGTGTAGTCTGAGCCTGGCTGATTGAGGTGGAGATTGTAGCGGGTGCATGCGGGCAGCGTCAGGTGGGAGAGGAAGTTCGCGACACCTGCAGGAGAGAATTCTTCCAACGAGAGCGTAGATAGGTGCGGCAACGTCACATCATGCATTCGGTCCGTGGAGGATACACTGGGACCCGGGAAGTTGCCCTTGAAGCAGAGGCGTAGCTCCACGAGACTAGGACAATCCCGGAGGACGCCTAGCATTCCCCGTTCATTGGGTAGGCCGAGCGCTCGCTGGTGTGCTTCGATGTCGAGGACAGATAAGTTCTTGAAGATATCTGAGCGCCAGGACAGGAAGCTCGGATGAAGGCGAAGCGAACGCAGCGCAGGAGTGGGCGTTCTGGCAAGGTGGATATCCATATTTCTGTAGATATGACAGGGGGCCGCACGGTGATAGTACGAGTCCTGCAATGCTTCTCCGGATCCCCTGAGTAAGTGTAACGCTGTGAGGTGTGGGGCCGGTCTGGATACAAGTTGTTCCACCTATGAGACTATATGTGATCAGTTTAACTGACGGGAGATGATGTCACTTACGAGCTTATCCAACAGGTGAATGGCGCCAGCAATCGCTGTGAGCGACCGGAGGCGATTGTGAACAACTCCAAATTTGAGGATGCGGAAGTGCGGAATTTGAAGTACATCAGAGTGTATGGATCTTCCCAGATTGAGATGTATGTCAAGCAAGGCATCCTGTGAGCGTTGGACGAAGGTCTCCAACCTGGAAGCGTTGATACCGGTGATTGCGGTCCAGAGCGCAGGGGAATCGAGAGCAATCACTCGCCAATACCGGCAAACATGAGTCGCTGCAACCAAGTTGTTGCTTGATGGAGGGTCGGATGTCAGTACGACTTCCGAGAAAATGTGGACGAGGAGTTCGGGAGGTAGCCGTCGAGCGAGGCCCCTCGAGTTGCGTAGTACGCGCAGATGAAGAAGGGTTTTCCTGATGGTCTCGATGGACGCGCTGAGATGGGTGTCGCATCGGTCGATAGCCTCGCAGAAGGAGTTGTAGGATTCTGGTGTTTGATGAAGATGATTTAGATCAGGCCAGTTGATCTTCGGAGCGAGTTCGAAAGAGAGTAGGCTTGTGCTATCGCTGGCCTGCGACGGCTGGGTAAAACATCCGGGGCAGTCGGTAGCCATACTAGGGTTGTCGCGTAGCCTGATCGAAGATGTTAACGGTATCCGACGGTGTATCATGAGCTAGATACGAACTTTCATGCGCTGGATAGGAAACATGAAAGGTAGTTTGTGAGGACCACTGAGCAGGTGGTAGCTACGGAAAGTAGTGGAGAGTTCGGGGTTCTGAAGATCTACGGACTCGGAAGATGCCGCCCACGCACCAGCTGCCTGAAGCCGCTAGCGCTGGTGCGGGCCGCCTGGTCTTCGAACACAACCACTCTCAGTGCGCAGTCTGTGAATCTTTACAACGAGACAGAAACCGGAGCCTCGCGGTAAAGATGTGTACGATATGCGATTATACGGTACGAGGATCGCCAACTATCCACGTTGACGCCTCCAGCTGCGAGCTATGGGCGCCGGCGCCGGGCGACGCAAAACTTGCTATCTATATGGTATGTTTTAGAAAATATGATCTGCCTCCGGCATATGCAGTACTCACCTTACTTCACTGGACATATGTCTAAATATCAGAATTTGCAGGCTCGAATGTTAATCTTCAGCCGGGGCCCGTGTCTGAGACACTCGTCGCTTGTGGCCATCAAGCCATACCGCTCGATACTAGTCAGGACTTGAAGCTGAAGCACCGACGGCGTCCAGTGTCTTAAATCTCCATCACACAATCCGGTACATATCCCCATGTTATACCCGCGGCGCTCCGCAGGCGGCTCCGACCGCGCTCTCTTGAGTCCAATATATAAAGACATGTAAGGTGTGCTCCCCGGCGTAGTGACTCTGTCCGACATGCCCAGTGTTCTAGTTCGGCGTGTCATTTCGCCCCCAGGTACGGCATAATCGTGCCCTTGTGTAAGACCACCCCACTAATCAAACTGGCGTTTTGTCCAGATAAGCTCGTTGACGATGCCGTCGCGGTTATGGTGTCCGCTATGAAAGGCGGTGGTACGCATTTTACAGTCACGAAGGCACAACATCTCGCTAACACGTAGTACAATGGGACAGACACAGCGATGGGTGCGTTATGCGGCGGAGATCTCACCATCTTCCCCCTCCTTGCGCGCGCGATGATCCGCGAGGGCATCATCTGGGGCGAATTCTGGACCGCTGAAGAGGACGGAGAGCTAGTCGGTTTCATGACCTGGACTCCGCCCGGCGTCGAGCCCAATATCCCGTGCGACATTCTATTTGACGAACGGCACGCGAATGCGCGGTTCACGCTCCGGGAATTCTAGCAGGGACGAACGCGCGAAAGTTAACGCGGAGTTTGTTGAAGCGCTCTCAGAGGAGGGCAAAGCTTATTCTCGCACCGCGGTACGTTTTCTTGTCGCGCCCGTGACAACAGCCGATAATCTTGCTCGCGCAGATAGGAGAGGACTTTCACAATTTCGTCGCACAGTGCGTTGGGGAGAAGGTATTTTTTCTTCAGCCGGATACCCGCTTGTGTCCTTCTGTTGACACACGTACACCAAGGGCAAGGATGGCGGATGGTGGCTCCGCGTTGCAATGGTTCGACCCGACAAGCAAGGGCAAGGCATCGCTCGCAAGCTGTTCGAGCCCATGCGCAGGAAGGCAGCAGAGCGCGATGAACATATCGCCTGCACCACGACTACACTCCGTAATGTACGTTGCTGCCCTCTTGCATGATTTTTTGGCGGGCCAGAATTGACATGGACGATCCGTCGGTGAGGTCGAGATCTACAAGGCGCTCGGTTTTGAACACCGTGGCTCTCATACGTTCCCTTGCAAATGGGGTGACTGGTCATTGTATGCGCTATACATGAAACCGTGATCAAATTTCCCTCTTCTGACATGCTAGGTGAGTTCTGGTCGCATGGGTGATCGACATTTTCTGACATTCAAGTAGCACCAGTGATCGTTGATGTAATAGTGTTAGCCTCATCTATGAAACTCAAACAGGTGCCCTACCGTGCTCGAAAGAGTGCTTGTGCTATTTAACTCTGAGGGTAAGGATACAATTTGAGGCTGCTTCACTAGACTTCGTCTCATCACCACCAGTACACGCCATCCCACAAGCTAGGCGGGGTATAGCATCTCTCAACCTCCCAGCCTCCCCATTTCCGTGTCTCATACATCTGCAGACCAGCCGCCTTCCGCTCCTGCATACGTACCTCCGCGAACAGCGGGATCAGGCGCTGGACCATCCGCCACCGCTTGTGGTAGATCCGCGCGACAGACGACCACTCGAGATCATCACGGTCGCCGTCCTCGTCTTCATCGACTCCGTTGTCGTTGCGAATGTCATTATGATCCATCATCTCCAACCAGCCACTCCGTAGGCAGTCGATTCCAGACACGAAGCAGGAGAGGAACGAGGCGACCGCGTAAGGGTCCTCGATCGGAGACAGCCCCACGTAGAGCCCACTGATAACAGGAGGGACATATGCACTGCACGCCCACTTCGGGAGGGCTTCCAAGAGCGCAGGGCTGACGGCGCGGAGGTTCGCGTTGAGCTCGAACTGGAAGACGGCCTCCTCGGGGCAGTTCCGCGCGAGCATGAGCAGCCCAAAGAGCGTCACGCGGGGCTTGTGCCATACGTCTGCGCAGTCCTCCAGTCCGCCACCTACCCGGTTGTGGCGAAGAATGCGTCGCTTCTCCCCGGCTCCGTCCCATGGGGCGCCGCCCTCCAGGAAATCGCCCTCGGTGAGCAGAGGCCAGCTGGAGAAACCGGCCTGGGCGTCGAGGCCTAGCTTAAGGAAACGGAGTCTCGGTCCCCAGACGGCGCCGAACCTGCTTAGAAGCATGTCGTTGATGTCGAACGGGCAAAGGATCTCTAATGCGAGGTCCATTACCGCAGACAGAGCGAGTAGTGGCTCCAGCGTCGTGTTGCCTATGGGCCTCAGACGTGCGGGCGCGGGGTCTGGCGGCGCTGCGCCGACCGTGAAGGCGGAAGGCTCAACTCGATGCGCGATCACGCGAAATTCGGTGATGGTCTTTGCGCCCCGCAGGCCCGCAACGGTTTTGAGTAGCAGGTCGACCTCGGGCCGCGGGACAGCTCCCGCAGCAATGATCGTCAATTCGGTGAGATACGGCGACCCGACATGGCGTAGGAGACCAGCGGGCAGCGCCAATGTCGACGCTTTGAGCAGCAGCTCGCAGAGGACCGGAAAAAGCTTGTGCTGGGCGTCGTCGATACGAGCGAGTGAGGCGAGACCGTTCGCCCAGTCCTCCGAGTCGTTCACTTCGCAGTCGAGCTCGCGCAAGGTCGGTAGTCCAGCCAGGTGTTTGAAAGAGGCAGGGGTGACACAAAAGTTGCAGTAGGATAGCTTCAGCGACACAAGATGGTTCAGCGCGCACACAGCACCCTGCAAAGAAGCAGTCATCGCAGTGCTGCAGGGCCTTCTCTCGATGATGAGCGCTTGCAGCTGGGGCTTGAGGTCCGTGAGCTTCTTCAGCATTTGCGCAAAGGCCTCGTCGTCCTTGGCCGTGATAGGTTTTGACCTTCGTATATTGTAGGGATCATCGTAGGCGCGGCCGCCTAAGATCCGCACCACTCCGAGTTTAGGTCCGAAAAGAATATGGAAGGTCCGGAAAACCTCCTGAGATGTGAGCTCGGTATGTTTGAAGTTGATTATCTCCAAGTTGGGCAGGAGAGCGCGAGAGCCCAGAATTGCTGCCAGCTTGTCGTATGCTTCTGGGACGGCGCTGATCCAGCGTGTGCAAGTCGAGACGTGCGCGTCGAAATTGATTGCTCGAACCCGCTGAGCATAGGCAAAGAACCGCTCTAGCTGAGATTCCTGTGGGATACCATTGAATTTCTTTCGCAAGACATGTAAGGTTAGCCAAGGTAAAGATCTCGTAGGAGATAAGACTTGCAAATCGCTTGTAGACCCCCGTTACCGAGTGCCCCCGCCTCGCCACTCGTCTCTGAGAGTATATCTCCTTGTCCAGTGCGAAGAACAGGACGGCGATGTCAGGGATGGCGCGCCATAAGACGTCCAATGCAGGCTCGAGGAAGAGGCGGGCTGTTACGGCTAGGGCGGCGATCGTTCGGGAGCCTACGTGCGCATAGTGGTCGGGCTGGGTTTGCTCGAGGGGCAAACATATAAGCTCGTAACAGATTTGCTCGAGTACCTTCGAAGAAAAACGATGGATAGCACTCGTCGTCGACATCGAACGGCGAATTCGGGGAGGCGGAGGGAAGACAAAGTACTCAGCTGTGCAGAACGCTACCTGGACGGTCTCGCCGCCTGTCTCAGGAGGCTCGACAGCCATTGTTGGCGCTAGTACAAAAGAAGGACATCCATTGATCTTTCTGATTAAGATTGACGTTGTGGAACGGCGTTCAATAGTGGTGATGAGGTAAAGTTCGGCGACGATGTGCCAAAAATCGCTGTCTTTACGCAAAGTAATACTGACACAATGGGCAAGAAAAGTTAGCGTAGAAACGGAACAGTTACTCGTACAATTTGTCGCCCAGGTCACCGGTCGCCAGAGAGAGAGTGAGCACGATGCATGCCACGCGCGCAGGAGTGAGTGAGTGCCTTCCACGTGGGCGGAGGCCTGGCAGCAAGGCGCCCGCCCGGTTCCTCCTCTCTCCTCCTTTCTTCCTGGTCGCGACTGGGGCGCCGCGCTCCCGCGCGAGCTGTCTCCTCAGCCCACCTTAGACGTCCTAGGTGGGCGTATATCACCAGCAGCTCTGTGAGTAGTAACGCGACGGCTACAGATTGACTACATATGATTTACAATCTGCATTGTTTCTTGAAAGGTTAATCATCAAAACGTGTTTGTGCGCCGTGGTGGCTCTTCGACCGCCTGAAAACTAACATCCCCCTCCATGAACCAACATAGAGGGAGCACGATGTCTACGACGAGCGCCACCCACCGATTCCCCCCGACGGTACTCCAGGAGATCTGTCGTGAACTTCTATGCTTGCCACTCGACCAGACGGATCAGGGTTTTCGGCACATAGGCTCCCGAACGGTCGCCGCTCTTGCAGTAACCGCCCGCCTTTTTCTCGAGCCCGCAATGAACGTCCTATGGCACACTATTCCCGACATTGCAGTCCTCTTCTTCACACTAGACGAGGAGGCCTACCATCAGGGGGAAGTATTCGAAGGCGAGAGGCAATTAGCGAGTCGATTTCTCCGAACAATTCTCTTTATTCTAGCTAACCTTCCGGCTCGGGATAGCAATTCAAAGGCACCCCGTCGGAGTCACAGCTCGAGCGATTCTTCGCGTACGCTCGGCGAGTCCGCGCGGTCTACTCTGCTGCGCACGTCTCGACTCGCGTCAGGTTCATCAACGCTAGCCCAGAAGCATACGACACGCTGGCAGAGATCCTGGGTGGCACCCGCACGCTCTTGCCCAACGTGGAGAAGATCTACTACCAGCGTCCGGAGACCATGTCTCTAGAGTTTTTCCGATCCTTCCACATTATGTTCAGCCCTAAGCTTTGGGCCTTGCACATCTGTGGCTTCCTCAGGTCCAACCTCTCGGGGAACGCGAAGCGACCTACGCGCACAGAACAGAAGGCCTTCGTGCAGATGCTGCATAAACTCGCCGACATCAAACCCCGACTGCAGGGGTTCTATATCTGGACAGACCTCAACAGCAGTGCCACGATGGCCGCTTCTGTGGCGAGCGCCGTATGCGTTTTCGACCATCTAGTGTCGCTGCAGCTGCCCAACTGCTCGGCGCTACTACTAGACCCTGCCGCTTTCGGACACCTCGCTAGACTACCGGGCTTGCGCGAGCTAGACTGCGAATTGGGCCGTTCGGAAGGCTGGGCGGACCTTGCGGCATCACTCGCCCAGCACCCGTCCTTCCCCGCCTTGCGCAACCTGGGTCTCACGACGCCAACATTCGCGCTAGCCACGACTCTTCTGCGCTTCGTCGAGTCGCCTTATCTCACCGAGCTGATGATCAACGGCGAGCACGATACTCCGCGCGACGAACTTGACCCCCTCCTCGCCGCCATCGCGGGCCTTCGGAGCGCAAAGACTCTCAAAAAGCTCTGTGTGACAGCCAGTGTTGTGCCATCTGGCACCGTCACCGGCGCCGCACGGCTGCCCTCCACAAATCGCAAGCCCCCACCGCAGCCCATAGACAGAGCGACGCTGGAGCCGCTGTTCACCATGCCCTGGCTGTACGAAGTCGTCTTGGATATCATCTGCCCGTTCGACGTCGACGATGCGCTTCTGGAGGCGTGCGCTAAGGCCTGGCCGGCTCTCAACGTCCTCAAATTAGGATTCGACGACCCCTGGGGCCTGCTCGCTGAAGGCGATCTCACGGAGAACAACTGGCACGTCGCGGATGGAGGCACAAGCCACTCCAGCCCTGGACGGATTGTACAGGAGGTCCTACCGCCGGGTACCAAAAACGCCGACAGCGCAGATGTGTGGCGCAAGCCGCGCGCGACGCTCTTTGGGCTCATCGCGCTCACGCGGCGCTGTCCCGAACTCCGCGTCCTCCAGGTCGAGCTCAATGCAAGTCTGAAAGCTGTCCCGCCTGCGCTCTTGGAAACCCGCCCCAGTGGGCCGCACGGCGCACCGATGCCAGTAAATATCAACAGGCTTGACGTCGGACTGTCCCCAATCGAGGACCCTTATGCGGTGGCGGCGTTTCTCTCTGACTGGATGTCGGACATGGACTCACTCAGGAGCGGCTGGATAGATCTGATGGACGGGGATGGCGACGATACGGACGACGAGGATGGTGAAGACGAGGACACTACCAATGGAGATCTTGGGTGGTCGTCCATCGCGCGCATCTACCACAAGCGGTGGCGGATGGTTGAGCGCCTGATCCCGATGTTCGCGCGGGTGCGTATGCAGGAGCGACACTGGAAGTGGAAGACAGCCGGTCCGCCGATGTGCGTGCCACGGGAGAACGAAATTCCGATGGATTTTTACGATGAGCTGGATGTCTTTTGGACTGGCATCCACTGGTGAATTACATTCTATTCTTTACGGGGCTTGCATCAGATCTGGATATCTCGCTATATACGCTTGTGCAATGTACATGTACATATTATGCATACAGTGCACTATACCGCACCGGGGGCGTTGAACGCCTTACATCCCGTCCGAACGGCGAGCCATCTGCAAATCAACATGTCACCATTATCTCCTAGCACATGCCGTTTCGTTAGAATTCACCAGTAAAGGTCTTCGTGTCTGCATACCACTCCGGGGGAGAGTCCATGACGTGGACAGCGACGCCCAACTTCTGAAGGTTTCGAAGGAATGAGCCGGATGGCCTGTCCACCCGTGCGAGCGTCACCGTGCTGAGGGCAATGCCGGCATCTGCACGGACACGCAGCCACTCGATGATGATCGCCTCGACCTTGCCCGAGAGTGTGACGCCGACAAGCTCGAGAGCTTCCAGCTCCGGACACGGCCAACCGGAGCCGGGCGAGTCGCCGTAACGCTCCCAGTCGTGGTTCACCGCAAGAGGGCCGAGGCCGTTCAGCAGGTACAGGAGAGCCTGAGCACTGCCGATGTCCATGAGATGGAGGACGCGCAGGTACACGAGTGACTGGAAGACGGGGATCCAGTCGAGGTCAACATATCTCTCCAGTATCCCCTTCTCACAGCCGCGGAGCATGAGGACGTCGATGGATCCGGGAATGCCGAGGTGGACGGCGGGCACTGTGCCGTGACGTCCAAGCGTGTCGGGCATGTACAGGGTCATGAGCGGATCTGCGGGGCCGAGTGTCGCCGATTGGAAGAAATAGCATAGTATGTCGCGAGCGCCTGGGTGTCCTACGAGAACCTCGGCCATGCGGAAATCCTTCAAGTCGGCCAGACGAGTGGAGGGCTCGAGGGGACCGAGCTGTTGCCCAAAAACATCCACAGCGCTCCCAAAGATCTCGTAGCGCGTGGTCGCAGGGAGGACGAGGCGAGTGAGGAGCTTCGCGACGTGTGCATGCGGGAAGCCGTGAAATGTGATTTGGGACAGCATAGGGAGCCTGACGATCGGTTGTGGATCCTCGGGTAGGACAAAGGGAGCGACGAGTTGTATCTCGAGGTTGAGGCGCTCCAGTGTGGGACAATGTCGTAGGATCCTCAGGAACGCCAGCTCGCTTATCTGCAGCCGTGAAAGTGGGCACCCGAGCTCGAGAACAGAGAGGTTCGAATAGATGTGACAGCCCCACGGGGGCATGACAGGGCTTAGACACAGATGTCGAAGTTTCGGGGCCTGGGGCACCGCATTCACCGACATCGGGTCGCTTGACCGAAGTTCTAGCATGCTTTGTGTGTTGAACCGATAGGCTGCTTCACGTTCGCCATCGTGATTGTAGTTTCCTACGACGCGGAAAGTCTCCAGGTAGGGAGCGGCCGAGGTAGCGAGGGCCTTCACGATCGGAATGATTGATACTGTATCCTGAGCCTCGACGACGAGCCACAGAAGCCGTGGGATGAGGCATAGCAGCGTTGGCGTAAACAAGTGGACGACCACACGGTCACGAATGACAATGGCGATGAGATTGTCTTTCGCACGTTGAAGAAAAGTAGTCGCCTTGTCGAGAGTAGTGACAGAGAGTGTAGACCAAAGCCAGGAATAGTCCAGTGCGACCTCACGCCACCACTTGCATACATGAGTGGCGTTCACCAGATCGTGCTCGTTGGGGGAGGTGGATACGGAATGGAAGAATACATGGACGAGGACCTCTGAAGGGAGGCGGTTGATAGGGGCTTTAGTGTTGCGGAGGTATCGCAAGTGGACGACGACGTCCTGTATTGCTTGCACTGATCCTTGAAGTAGCGCCAAGTGCTCGTCCACGGTTGAGCGGAGAACCTCGGCAGGGATGGAGGACGGGTCGAGGCGTCGCAGGTCCCGCAACACGATCGTTCGACCGATGGAAGGCGAGGAGTCAGTGGCGGACAGCTCGATGGAATCTGGAAGAGCAGCCATGGTCCTGAAAGCAATTTATTCAGAGTGAGTTATTATCAAAGAAAGGAATCAACGCGTAGACTGAAAGCGTACTCTCTCGGCGCGGTTGACGACAGTGTGCTGGAGTGGCGGATTCGGGTGAAGTGGAAGAATGGCTTGAGTGGCGCTACCAGTGTGCCACAGGCTGAGAATCTGACAACTCGCACGCACAAGATGAGTACGTAGTTTTACGCCACGTGGTTCTTTAGCACAAAATGCGAGTCGCCATGGTATCGACTATGGCCGTACGGGCGGTCTTGTTGCTGGGAACGTATAGCCGATGTATGCATCGACTAAGATTCCTGAATTTCTGAAGATGGTATAAGGCTTGCGTCGCCGCGCGACCTAAGTTGTGCCCAGGACGGTGCACGTTGTTGTCCGTGTTGAATACAATGTTCACGGATACCTCGTTGCGCGTTTTACGAAGCATTCAGAACTGAGAGTAAGCACAGATGCATAGCACAGCAAAGACATTGCACGTTTGAGCTAACCTGCCGCGACGAATATACATCTGTCAGGATACGCCACGAGTGGGATAGCGCATTCCACGGGGCGGTGGCGAACGAACGAGACAGGCATGTCAGACCCAGAGCAAGAGACCAGTGTCCAAAAGCAGCACAAAGAGACCCAGAGAGCAGCGTCCAACCCAAGAGAGACGAGTCCAACCAAGAGCCCCAAACAAAACATAGCGCGCAGCCCCAGCTAACCCATCCCCGCGCCAGCCTCGCACCCGCCGCCCTCGGGGACGTCCTCGTCATGGGGCCCCTTCATCGCCTCCGCGGCGACGCAGTCCCGCCGGCGCTTCTCCATGATGATAAACGTCAGCACGACCATGTCGATGTCGAGCGTCGTCGGCTGGATCTGCAGGCACCACTTGCGCTCCCCGCGGAAGAAGCCCTCGCTAACAGGCTCCTGCGTGAAGCGCGCGACCTCCGCGCCGGTGTCGAGACGGCTAAGCTGCAGCGCAGACTAGGCTTCAATACGGGGCTCTGGGGAAAGGAAAGGTGGGAGAAGGGCGCAGGACGTACGACGTGCCCAATATTCTTGAAAGGCTTCCACCGGTACTCCTTCCCGTCGTCGCCCAGAAAACGTCGGGTCCTGCTCACGCGACTCTCCGTCAATACCCCGTGCGCACACGCAGCCACAGACAAAATCCACAAAACAAATACTCACGGCGTAAAGTGGTGCCCCAGCTTGTACAGGAAGTTGCGCACCTCCATCTCCTGCAGCGTCCCGTCGAAGACATTGCTCCGCACGACCGGGTGCGCCCCAAAGCGCCGCCACTCGACCTCCCCCACGACGCTGTCCACCTCCTCGTCCGCCGAGCGCCGGATCGAGAGCACCGAGGGCCCGAAGCGGTGCGCTTTCGCGGTGCACACCTTGTAGTGCGCGACGCCGTTCGCGGAGACGAGCGTCGTGCGCTCCGGGTCGTTCGGGACGAGGTAGAGGCGCATGCACATGGCGCAGGGGCGGGCGCGGGAGGGCGGCGGGGAAGATGGAGAAGTGTAGGATGGCGGGGGTGCGATGCATGTACGGAGTGAAGCGCGGAAGGGGGTGCGAGGGATGACGAGGGTATGGTGGGAGTTAGCGGCTTGCTGATCGTAGGAGACACGTTCGTAGGCGGCAGTCTAGGCTTAGTTCCGTGGGCGGCGGCTGCATTGCGATCGGGGCTGCGGCGAGTGCAGGATTCCTAGGAGACCATGGAGTTCGTGAGGGCGGCCAGGCGCGCGCGCGTCGAGGAAGCGCGGGGAAGCGACAGGGATACGGCAGTCGACTTGCTTGCGATAGCGATAGTGCGTATATATGAGCTGGACCGGAAGGTCGAGAGCACTTCGTATCTTCGTTCGAAGAGTGTCGGGCCACAGTGGAATGCGGAGATCGTCTCAAGGAGGCTGTCATGTCGATCCCGTCGCGAGGCCAGACCCGGCGAAACTAGGAAGCCTCCAAGGTTCAAACACTGAGTCTCGAGTTCCGCAACACGACGCAGTGAAGATCATACAAATGGAGGGAAGCAGAAGGGCCTGGTTTCCCAGACGCAAGAGCGACAGCGACTGGAATCTTGGTGGTGGAAGGCAGAAAGCGGAGCAGTTGTAGACGCCCATACGCGCCGTGGAAATGAAGCGCCGACTGACGCCCGGACTCTGCGAGATGAATGCAGAAAGATGCGATAGAACATGCGATGTGCTACATAATGATACTACTAGCTACTATTACTGATACGAGACCGTGCTCCAACTCACAAAAAACGAATCCTGAATCGCACCGACGCAGCGACGCAATCCATATGCATAACCATGAGAAAGTCCCCATCTCACACACACCCAGATGCCTCCCCACCTCCGCACGCGGCTCCAGGTCTGCAAGCCGCTACAATCTCCGCGTCCCATCGTAGCCTGCGTCCGTGGAAGCCTTCGTCCGGAGGCGGGGAAGTCCGCCAAGCGATATTTATACAACGCGTCCCGGTACGCAAGTGCAAGCCTCCGATCCGAGTCCAAGGCTAGTCGCCGCCCTCGTCACCGCCACCGCCGTCCGCCGCTAGGATATGCGTATCGGGCTTGCTCAGAGGACGTGTCCGAGGATCCGCTTGTAGTCTGCGACAACGCTCTGGAACGTTTCCTCGAGCTTCGCCTGCCGGTCTTGCTTGTCCAGCTGCATGAGAATCTCCTGCTCAATAAGTCAGCATTCGCATAGGTAAACGAAAGCAGATTAATTACGCACATAGTTGAAGCGGTACAGCCGCTCCTTGACTTGCAACCGGTACGAACGTTGCGCGCGCTCGTCCGCCGGGTCCATGTGCTTCAGGATGAGCATCTCGATGAGCCGATTGAACTGCCGCTACAAGCACGCGTACAATCCACAACCGGATGCGAGGACGATGGATAGTCGGGAGCAGGAGGGAGAAATCGTCCGTTAGCAACACCGTCACAGACGGCACAGATACGCAACGTACCCCGGCGATCTTCAACTCCGTACGCCACTTCTCGAGCCAGGCGCGCTCCGCCGGTGGGCCCATCTTGCCGGCGCCCGCGCGCATTGGCCGGGCCTTCCCCCGTTTCGTGCGAGGGACTTTGCCGCCATTCGTCGACACCGCCTCCGGCCCGAACCCTTCGCGCATGAACTTGTCGTTCGCGATGAGCATCTTCAGGTCGTTCCGGTCCCGCAGGTCCTCGAAGGCCTCCGCAGGGTCCTCAACGGTGAGCTCCGCGATGCTTGGGCTCGCAAGCACGTGCTGGTAGATCGCGGTGTACAGCGCGGACCCATGGCCGTCTTGCTGGTACGGTGGAAGGATGAGGAATTGGGAGATGCGCATCCGAACGCGCTCGGGAAAACAGTAGAAGGGGTAGAGCGTCGAGTAGCCGACGAAGTGGTACGTCGTGACGTCGGGCGCGGACCGCCGTCTCCGCTTCTCGTACAGGGTGGCGAACTCCCAGGTGTCTTCTGTCTCACTGATGTACGACCCGCCCTCGATGTAGAGCAGCACGAATAGCTGCATTCGTCTGTGGAACTCCCGGAAGCCGGGTGTTGACCAAGTGCTCTGTTGGGCGTTGGGTCAGCTCTCTGGATCAAACCAGGTCCCGATATCGGCCCATAAATGATGTCTGGACCCGCACGGACGGGGGCCGGATCGAGATACCTCCGTCATGCGACTGCGACGGGCGGAGAAACATAGCTCAGGCAACGCAGGAGAGTATGCCTCAAGTGGTCTAGAGCTTCTCACGCTCCAATGCAGAGCGACACAAGACGCCTTGCAAACAGGGCGCAAGCAAATAGCGGGTGCGCCGGGCTAGAAGCATCCGTTCGGGGGGTCTAACACTGCCTGGGCGCAATAGAAGCAATGCGACGCGTGCGCAGCGCCACTCGGCTGCATCTGGATACAACTTGCGTGCACCCCTGCAGTGCCCAGGCTGACCGCGTACTTGTACGCCCATGCAGTAGGATCACTCTGCGTACCAGACCACTCCCCAGAGTGCAGCAGCAAGGAAAACACTGCTCACATGATAAACCTCGAAATCCACGGTTTCCTCGTCCTCTGGGTTGAGGACTTGCGGTATAGCTACATTCTTGCCCTTCGTGAGTGTCGTTGCAGCGCGGGTGTACGAGTAGATCTTCTTTCCAAACGGCTTGAAGTTCAGGGCATCGTGCTCGACGCGCTCTAGGAACTTCTTCTCATCGGTGTAGTAGTCTGGGGGTATGAACTTGGAGAGCATGCCCTCGATGTCGTCCACAGTTGACGTTGAGGGCAGCTTCTCCGAGTGTTGCACGTTGAGATAGTGCGCGAGGGAGCCAGATGCGAACTTGAGCTGCGGATAAGTGAGTACGAGATATGTGCAGACAAGCGGCGCGCACGTACCTCCATCGCGAGATCCTTGTAGCCATATATCTTCTCCTCCTCACCGAATATCTGAAGGGCGCGTTGGAGAAGGCGCTATCAACCAGCTCGTCTAGACTCACTGGGTACGTGAATGTTGGGTGAAAGCCCTCATAAACCTCCCTCGCCCATAGCGATGCTTTGTCCTCTGGGGCGCGGACTGGGCAGCCAACCGAGCTCTGTTAGCACAGTGCCTACGCGACGGGGCGGGTGTTTGCTCACTGAGAGAGAGGGATAGGGCTTCGTTCGCGTCTGTGGTCCACTGCTGGACAGCAGCGGGAGTGGCCATGGTGGTGGTGGATGGGAAGAGAGATGGGAAGCAGCGCTGAGCGCGAAATGGAGGGCGAGTGCAGTCGCGTCCCTGGTGCTCTCGGTCTAGATCTTGACCTCATCTTGGACGTCACGTCACACCGCGCACACAGTCACACCGTGCGACGTGACAACCCCCGCGCGTCCGTCGCGTCCCTGGCACGCGTCTCAGCCACAACGGCCACACCCCGTTCTCACACTTCTCTGCTTCCCTCCCCTACTGCCCCCGACCGTTCTCTCTCCGACAGAGATAAGCACTTTTTGTCTCACAAACACCACAGCGCATCACCCATCTTTCTCGCGTCGGCGGCGGACGAGGACAAAGCTCTGCAGCGGACGGACGCCCTGCACCCCAGAACCTACCATGGCGGAGGAGCAGCCCAGAGTGCGTCTCTCATCTCGGCACACGCGGCCATTCCAGCACCAGAAGATCTCTGACCAATCGTGCTCCCAGGTACTCACCGCTTCCGTGCACGACTTCAGGTACTTCGCCGCCCTTCTGCGCGGCGTCAACTTCGTCAACGTAAGCTCTTCCCTCTGCCTTATCTCGCGCGTTGCTGATCTCCCCCTCGACGTTCTCGATCCCGCAGCGTGCTAGCGTCTCAATTACCGCCGACGGCTTCACAGTAACCGTCGAAGAGGCCAGATGTCTCACTGGTGAGCCTTCCCTTCGCCCTCGACGGATCGCACCAGATGGCTCGTTTGGGCATGCGTAACGTGATGGCACCGGACGCGAGGACTTCATTTCTGGAGACATTCTCGGAGCTTCGCGATTCGGCCGCTATCTTCTCGGCAATATCGCTTCCAAGGAGAACATCTCGTTTCTTGAACAAGTTGTGCTGCAGTGCTCCATGCTCCGCTGAACGTTTAGGCCCAAGGACCGGACTTTCTGCTTCTGAGCGTTCTTCCAAGCCGCCCACGGCTTCGGTCGGCCACTCAAGTCACCGGGCTAGGCCTGCACGTGTATTCGCGAGTTGTTCATGCTTCTACTGAAATCGATTGACCCGGAAACTGGTCGTTCGTTTCCAGATAGGTGTATACACCCATCCACCTACTACGTAAAATGCGCGTGTGTGGCCAGGCGTTTCAATGCCCATAGCCAGCTTGTTCGATTCTGGGTGCAACACCTTGCTGGTGCGTGGGTAGCATTATGCAACGCTGCCGTCTTGGCCAGACATCTCTTTCCTCGTCGCAGAGCTTGTACGCCTGCTTCAAGGGAAATGGGTGTTTGACCACGGCAACGTTGCGATACAAGTACCCGATCCACCTTTAGGTCGCCGCATAGAGCGCTGAGAGGGTTAACTGATAGCATATACGAGCACTCGGCTCGTGCACACCTCCAAGCAGCGTACATGCCCACGTCTCTGTCTACAATGCTTCAAGTGATGCGCCTGTGCCAATTCTGAGTATGAAAGACTATCTGTGAATTTCGTGAAGGGCTCATCGACGTGATAGCGAGTGCCAGAAACATATGATCTTCGCTTGTTTGAGCGTAGGCGCGCGCAAAATCTTGCATTTCCTTTGCATTTCCTTGCGGTTAGCCGGCGCCCTTACTCGTGGTGTGAAGAAACGATGTATGGGCCGTTTTCTATTCCCTCGTTTGCGAGGCGTTGCGCGACAATACGGGGCCGAACAAGTGACTCCTAGCTAATGGCTGAGGTCGCTTGGGCGGTCCTCATGTCTCTCACCAACGCTCTAAGAGGCCAGCATCGTGAATTTGCCTCACAACACGGACTGATCATTTGTTACGAACCCTGCGACGGAGCACCTCCTTCCTGGATGTTTATACTTCCCGCGACGGTTGGGATCGTAGCGTTCTGTCGTGGATCTGCCGGCTAAACAGCCGTTCTGTGAAGCACATTCATTGCACATTCATTCGAACGGCCCGAGAGCCTCTTTGTACATACTAAGAACTCGCGCGGCCCTACGCGATTGTTGGTCCGCGTTTGGGGTTCGCTTCTAGTCATCAGACCCAGCAGCCTGAGAGCTATCGTCACGCGCGCGAGGTCACAGAGGGCCTACTTGTCGGCCAACGCTCTGTCTGACAGCGTGTGGGACGCTCGAGCGTGATATGCGGACGCAGACGGCCGTCCACGTTCATTATGCGCCTTTGGACTTGATCTGCTTCATCTCTTCCCCGCAAACTCACACGTAAAGTGTTCCCGGCCCTATCAGGTGCAAAGCTATTCCGGGGTTCCATTACATTGTCCATGGGGCCTTGCGCTTCGGGCGGGACGTGGCTGGGCCGCGCAGCCTGGGCGTTGGCGTCATAGGGAAACCTTCGCTCGGACGCGCCCGACGGGTTCGCGAACGTACGTTTCCCACCGGGCGAAGCGCGGATGAATGCATCTTCGGTGCTTCGCGCCTATGGGAGAACCCTTCACGATAACATGTGCGTCTGCGCGCGAGCTGTGCGCCGATTGCGCGGCGCACGGTGATGAGAGTCTTTATGAATGTCCGCCGGTCTCGCCCCACGGGTCCCTGCTGATCGCGTTATATCCGTCGTGTTGTGCACGCCTCTCACGCAACGTAACGCTGACCCTATGTCCCGCAGCGACTGCCTTTGTCTTCAGCCACGTCTTCGACGAGTTCGTCTACAACCCTGATGCCGCACGGCCCTCACAGCCGTCCCAGGACGACGATGACGACGAAGTGACCACAACGGCGTTCGACATCCCTCTCGGCACCCTTATGGACTGCCTCAACGTGTTCGGCACAGCGGGTGCCTCTAGCACTTCACAGAAGAAGAAGAAAACACGCGAGGACGGGGAGGACTCCGACGGCGGCGGTGGTCGCGCGGATAGGAAGGGCAAGGGGAGGGCGGACGCAGGGGACGCGGGAGGAAACGCGCGCCTCGACCAGTGGTTTGCCCCTGGCAAAGGCACAGGCATGCGCATGTCGTACGCGGGGCCTGGCCATCCTTTGACGTTGCTCGTGTGAGTACGGGGCGCCGCTGTCATTGGTGTGTCCACTGACGCGATCCGAGGCAGGGCGGAGGAGTCTGGTGGGCCTACCGCGACCTGCGAAATCACGACCTGGGACCCTGAGCCGCGACTTGACCTAGCCTTCGACTCTGATGCAACGTGAGTACCCGCCAAGGATGCGAGGCGGACTAGATGCT